>NC_054542.1:50382515-50982515 GCF_017654505.1 Polyodon spathula | reverse complement strand
TGAATTCATCTTATGTGACAGTAGCTGAAATATCTCTTAGACGTCTATTCATGAATATATGCTAGTTCTTGTAGAAAAGCTGTTATGCCAGAACCCTACTATATAAATGAATTCTGGGAGTTTTTCCAGTTTACAGTATAGGGATAAGCTCCACAATGTCTTTTTGACAGATATAGAAGCTGAATAATGTCTGTTCACTCTCCACCATGGTCCTTATTTACTGTATATATCAGTATCACTACTCTCAATTATAGCAATATATAGCAGTACACCCGGATTACTGCAGGGCATTTTACTGACACAGCTGCTGCAAAGACACAGTGCTGAATTGGGTTATTATAAAATGGAATAATGATATGGAATGCACCTTTTGGATGCAGACCTGTATTTCCGTTATGAAAATTCAAGCAGGAAAGATTATAAACGTCTCTGGATGCATCGAAGGGTTTCATTAGCTTGTGAGCCTGACCGCCTGCCACAACACTTTTTCATACAAGTACTTGTTTATTAGTTATTACCTGGGGAACCCTCATGCTTTTGTCAAATTAACCATACCAGTCAATAAAACTGTGTCAGAGTCGATTGCCTTTTATTGCAAGCAATACTGAGAATAGGTAATGGACAAAATAGTTTTGATCTGTTCAGCATTACAAAATGTGTACCAACATTAATTTAATTACTCTGTTGAATAGAGAGTCAGTTGAAAGGACCTAGTATTGACTATAGGTTGCTAAGCAACTTTTTTTTTAAGGCAATAGCAACTGGTAATGGATCCTGAAACATTTTGTATTGAAAAGTTTCATGTTGCTAAAATCTGGACAAAACAGACTGCAGCTCCCTTAGAGAAAGAAGCTCCCAGAAAACCAGAGGGTTCTCTAAACTACGTCGCTCTTATTGAATCCCACAGAGACTGCAGGCCAGAGGGACACTGGTGTTAAACTGTAACTACTTGTGGCTGTTCATTACACTCTGCATGGTTAATGTAATCTACAGTACACAACAACAATGTGCATTGCAATTGCAATACTACTTCTGTTCCGAATGGATACTGTACCCTATCCCACTGTTCTCCAAGTGAAAACACCTTGGAGATAATACATCAAAGACGAGCACGCATGACATGATGTAGTTCATTCAGAACAGCCATTCACCATTTTATATGAGCAGAAGCATTCTTTTCTTGCTTGACTTTAATCAAAGCTAAAAGCGACAGTTGTCTGTTATCGTATCGTGTTTGTGAGCTTTCTAGAGGCTGTGTCTTATATATGAGGTTATGCAATATACTTTACATCACTTTACATTGAGTGTCTCTAATTACAGTGTATTTACAGAGTACTTATTTACTTACTTATACTTACACATAATTACAATGTTATTATGCACAGCTACAGTGTACTTACTGTATAAGTCTTTTTGCTTGATATAACCCCAATCTGAACCCTAAGCCTAACCTAATGCTATCCCTAACCCTAACCCTAACCTTACACTATCCCTAACCCTAACTCTAACCCTCCCTTAACCTAACTGTGACCCTAACTGTAACCCTTACTCTAACCTTAACTCTGACCCTAACACTAACCCTAACCTTAACCTTAACCCTTTTCTGATACAATTATTTACTTACATATTTTGAGCAAAATAATTTACACGTTAAGTACATTGTAACTATGAAAAATAGTGTTGTAATTATGTGTGAGTACACATGTATTCACTATGTAACTGCTATGCAAATACAGAGTAATTAGAGACACAATGTAAAGTGTTAGCATACCTTGGTTGTATTCATTTGGGTGAAGTACAGTAGAGAGAGGGTTCGTTTGTATCAAGAAAAAGCTCCAGAGCAGGACTAAAGCACCAATAAGACATCCTCAGGACGGTTGCCGTGGTGATGTGCCAAACAAGAGTAGAATCATATCCTGGAAGACTTGAGCACATCTCAGGAGAAGGGCAAGGGGGAAAAGGATACAGATCAACACATGAGTTTCTCTTTCAGGATGACTCAAACCTAAAATTCTAGGTGATGCAAAACATACTGGGAAATACAAATGCATTGTGAAACATAATGGCTAATGGAATGTGAATACACACACACACACACACACATATATATGGAACTAGTGGGAAATGAAACATATTAAAATGATTCATCGTCATCCCTTCTGTGTTTATATGAAAAGGGGCCCCTGAACAACTACAGTGTCAGCTGTCATCTGCCACAGCAATATAGAGCAACTTAGCAGGGCTATTTTTTACATGTTGTCTTTAATTATTTTATTAGAGTGGTTAATTGCCTCAGCCACAATGTTTTACCCTGAGGGCCTCTGTATACAAGGCTGCTCCATGAAACTGACCCACACATATCACTCCTGCATGTAATCCTATGCCCCCCATGTGCAGTATTAAATACTCACACACATCTAAACCATGTGCAGAAATAGCAGCGAGGGCTGTAATGGGATGGGGATTGCACTGACCCTGAGGCAATGCTAACACCCTCCTGCGGTTCAACACATATCCTTGATTGTAGGAGGCATTCGAAAATATAATGGGGGAAGTGGGAATTCATACAAGCATTTTCAATCAGTCTCATTAAAATACAGGAAGTAAGGGGGTACCATGTTCACAATGATGTCATTTAATATAAGAGGGTATCTCATGTGCATCCTCTGGCTGCAGCAGCCATGTTCACAATGATGTCATTTAATATAAGAGGGTATCTCATGTGCAAAAAGATTAATGTACACAAAAGATTAATTCTCAAACTGAACGCAGTTGGGATTCAAGGAAACGCATGTACATGGATTAGGGAGTGGTTAACATGTAGAAAACAGAAAGTACTGATTAGAGGAAAAACCTCAGAATGGAGTGTGGTAACCAGCGGTGTACCACAGGGATCAGTATTAGGTCCTCTGCTATTCCTAATCTACATTAATGATTTAGATTCTGGTATAGTAAGCAAACTTGTTAAATTTGCAGATGACACAAAAGTAGGAGGAGTGGCAAACACTGTTGCAGCAGCAAAGGTCATTCAAAATGATCTAGACAAGATTCAGAACTGGGCAGACACATGGCAAATTAAATTTAATAGAGAAAAGTGTAAGGTACAGCACGCAGGAAATAAAAATGTACATTATAAATATCATATGGGAGATACTGAAATTGGAGAAGGAATCTATGAAAAAGACCTAGGAGTTTTTGTTGACTCAGAAATGTCTTTATCTAGACAATGTGGGGAAGCTATAAAAAAGGCTAACAAGATGCTCGGATACATTGTGAAAAGTGTTGAATTTAAATCAAGGGAAGTAATGCTAAAACTGTACAATGCACTAGTAAGACCTCATCTTGAATATTGGGTGCAGTTCTGGTCACCTCGCTATAAAAAAGATATTGCTGCTCTAGAAAGAGTGCAAAGAAGAGCGACCAGAATTATTCCGGGCTTAAAAGGCATGTCATATGCAGACAGGCTAAAAGAATTGAATCTGTTCAGTCTTGAACAAAGAAGACTACGTGGCGACCTAATTCAAGCATTCAAAATTCTAAAAGGTATTGACAGTGTCGACCCAAGGGACTTTTTCAGCTTGAAAAAAGAAACAAGGACCAGGGGTCACGAATGGAGTTTAGACAAAGGGGCATTCAGAACAGAAAATAGGAGGCACTTTTTTACACAGAGAATTGTGAGGGTCTGGAATCAACTCCCTAGTAATGTTGTTGAAGCTGACACCCTGGGATCCTTCAAGAAGCTGCTTGATGAGATTTTGGGATCAATAAGCTACTACCAACCAAACGAGCAAGATGGGCCGAATGGCCTCCTCTCGTTTGTAAACTTTCTTATGTTCTTATGTTCTTATGTTCTTATGTGCATCCTCTGGCTGCAGCAGCCATGTTCACAATGATGTCATTTAATATAAGAGGGTATCTCATGTGCATCCTCTGGCTGCAGCAGCAGGTGCAGGGCTGGTATGTTGCAATAATGAAAGCTTCAGAAGGGAGGGGAGAGCTTGTGTGCCTTGCAAGCATTTAAAACTACCTACACTTTTGTGGTGCTAAAACAACTCCAGTGAGCTAGGCCCGGGGCACTTCCTTTCTATCTTACACCAATTGTAGTTAAAATATTAAAATAAAGCTTCATTAAACACATTGCTTTCCATTCCAGACAAAAGATGCATTTTGGTAAGACTTTATATTAAGGTGCTGCTTATTAATGTTTTAGAAATGTTTTATAATATATAATAGATGCTTAAAACTATGTAATAGAGTGTTACTAAAGCAGTATATATGGTTTATAACCATGTAATAGCCATAGGCAGAATTCAGTTGTTAGCCCCCTATTGTACTTTGGGATGTTTAAACGTAATTCTGTCTATGGCTATTGCATGGTTATAAACTAGTTATACTGCTTTATTAACATTATAACATGGTTACTAATCATCTACTGTATATTTATAAAACATTAATAAGCAGCACCTTAATATAAAGTCTTACCTACATTTTTATGTCTATCTGTCCTAAAATGATTGGGTTTTTCTTTCTCTCATTTTTGTTATTTTATTGTATTTGCTGCTTTGTATTGTATTCTCTGCTTTGTATTGCTTATTGTTACTCCTTGTATAGCTGTCAATATACTGTCCATGTAAAGCACTTTGCAGAAATTTATGTGACAGATGCTATATTAAATAAAGATTGATTGATTGATTGAATGATTGATATTTAATAACCCTATCACTGGACACAATTAAGACTGTGTTCCATATTTAATAACCCTATCACTGGACACAATTAAGACTGTTCCATATTTAATAACTCTATCACTGGACACAATTAAGTTTGATGTACTAATGAGAGAAACACCAGAGGTTAAACATTCAACCCTACGCCACAATATGTGAGAGAGAATATGTATAAAGATACAATCTGTTCCCCAGCGCAGCCTAAGACCTGGACATCTAAGAACCATAGAAATAATGAGAAGCTACCGCTGTGAGCCGCACTTTGTGTCTCCCATGGGTTGGACTCCTGAATCTCCTCTGTATTGGATAATTCAGACAGCAGTCATTGCGTTCCCTTGAATCTCCTCTGTACTGGATAATTCAGAGAGCAGTCATTGCGTTCCCCTGAATCTCCTCTGTATTGGATAATTCAGACAGCAGTCATTGCATTCCCTTGAATCTCCTCTGTACTGGATAATTCAGACAGAAGTCATTGCGTTCCCCTGAATCTCCTCTGTATTGGATAATTCAGACAGCAGTCATTGCGTTCCCCTTAATCTCCTCTGTATTGGATAATTCAGACAGCAGTCAGTGTGTTCCCCTTAATCTCCTCTGTACTGGATAATTCAGACAGAAGTCATTGCGTTCCCCTGAATCTCCTCTGTATTGGATAATTCAGACAGCAGTCATTGCGTTCCCCTGAATCGCCTCTGTATTGGATAATTCAGACAGCAGTCATTGCGTTCCCCTGAATCTCCTCTGTACTGGATAATTCAGACAGCAGTCATTGCGTTCCCCTGAATCTCCTCTGTACTGGATAATTCAGACAGCAGTCATTGTGTTCCCCTGAATCTCCTCTGTATTGGATAATTCAGACAGCAGTCAGTGTGTTCCCCTTAATCTCCTCTGTACTGGATAATTCAGACAGAAGTCATTGCGTTCCCCTGAATCTCCTCTGTATTGGATAATTCAGACAGCAGTCATTGCGTTCCCCTGAATCTCCTCTGTACTTGGATAATTCAGACAGCAGTCATTGCGTTCCCCTGAATCTCCTCTGTATTGGATAAGTCAGACAGCAGTCATTGCGTTCCCTTGAATCTCCTCTGTACTGGATAAGTCAGACAGCAGTCATTGAGTTCCCCTGAATCTCCTCTGTACTGGATAATTCAGACAGCAGTCATTGCGTTCCCCTGAATCTCCTCTGTACTGGATAATTCAGACAGCAGTCATTGCGTTCCCCTGAATCTCCTCTGTACTGGATAATTCAGACAGCAGTCATTGCGTTCCCCTGAATCTCCTCTGTACTGGATAATTCAGACAGCAGTCATTGCGTTCCCCTGAATCTCCTCTGTACTGGATAATTCAGACAGCAGTCATTGCGTTCCCCTGAATCTCCTCTGTACTGGATAATTCAGACAGCAGTCATTGCGTTCCCCTGAATCTCCTCTGTACTGGATAATTCAGACAGCAGTCATTGCGTTCCCCTGAATCTCCTCTGTACTGGATAATTCAGACAGCAGTCATTGCGTTCCCCTGAATCTCCTCTGTACTGGATAATTCAGACAGCAGTCATTGCGTTCCCCTGAATCTCCTCTGTACTGGATAGTTCAGACAGCAGTCATTGCGTTCCCCTGAATCTCCTCTGTACTGGATAGTTCAGACAGCAGTCATTGCGTTCCCCTGAATCTCCTCTGTACTGGATAGTTCAGACAGCAGTCATTGCGTTCCCCTGAATCTCCTCTGTACTGGATAGTTCAGACAGCAGTCATTGCGTTCCCCTGAATCTCCTCTGTACTGGATAATTCAGACAGCAGTCATTGCGTTCCCCTGAATCTCCTCTGTACTGGATAATTCAGACAGCAGTCATTGCGTTCCCCTGAATCTCCTCTGTACTGGATAGTTCAGACAGCAGTCATTGCGTTCCCCTGAATCTCCTCTGTACTGGATAGTTCAGACAGCAGTCATTGCGTTCCCCTGAATCTCCTCTGTACTGGATAATTCAGACAGCAGTCATTGCGTTCCCCTGAATCTCCTCTGTACTGGATAGTTCAGACAGCAGTCATTGCGTTCCCCTGAATCTCCTCTGTACTGGATAGTTCAGACAGCAGTCATTGCGTTCCCCTGAATCTCCTCTGTACTGGATAGTTCAGACAGCAGTCATTGCGTTCCCCTGAATCTCCTCTGTACTGGATAGTTCAGACAGCAGTCATTGCGTTCCCCTGAATCTCCTCTGTACTGGATAGTTCAGACAGCAGTCATTGCGTTCCCCTGAATCTCCTCTGTATTGGATAGTTCAGACAGCAGTCATTGCGTTCCCTTGAATCTCCTCTGTATTGGATAGTTCAGACAGCAGTCATTGAGTTCCCCTGAATCTCCTCTGTATTGGATAATTCAGACAGCAGTCATTGCTTTCCCCTGAATCTCCTCTGTATTGGATAATTCAGACAGCAGTCATTGCGTTCCCCTGAATCTCCTCTGTGTATGGATAATTCAGACAGCAGTCATTGCGTTCCCCTGAATCTCCTCTGTATTGGATAATTCAGACAGCAGTCATTGCGTTCCCCTGAATCTCCTCTGTATTGGATAATTCAGACAGCAGTCATTGCGTTCCCCTGAATCTCCTCTGTATTGGATATTCAGACAGCAGTCATTGCGTTGGGAAAGCTGTGCGCAAGCGGACAGAACCTTTCTTACAAGCTTCTCCTTCTTTGTAAAGCTACTTGGAACAGAAGAGCAGCAGAAATACTTACATGACGACAATATTGCTCACTTTTTAGGAGCTTGGTAACTTCTGAATAGAAATTGATTTCATTCTTCTGTGCCTCGATAGCGCTTTATGATTTTCTGCACCTTCTCTTCAGATACATAAAAAGAGTAAACATGATTTATGTGACGTTACGTAATGGTTATGCAAAATGATTTTTGTTTTGTTTGAAATGATTTTAGAAAAATGAATAACGGTATCCTGGCCATTAATCATGTAGTTTGACATGGTTTACTCCTTCAAAAATGTCAAATCACAATGCAACGACCTACCTAGCTTTAAATCACCCATAACATACAAAGAAAATGCGCCAGAAAATAAATAAACTGCAGCAGTACCAGGAAACAGTGGCAGCTAATCACACACCTGACTCTGATGCACATGTGCAGGAATCACTGTAAAAAACCTTTTTTAAGGTTGTTATGTGTACTTCAAAATTTATGCAAATGCCATAGAAATCAACTTACTTTTACAATATACAGTGTAACTTGCGTTTTCCTCAAACGTGTT
This sequence comes from Polyodon spathula, assembly GCF_017654505.1. Classification (NCBI taxonomy): domain Eukaryota; kingdom Metazoa; phylum Chordata; class Actinopteri; order Acipenseriformes; family Polyodontidae; genus Polyodon; species Polyodon spathula. The sequence goes on along the minus strand of NC_054542.1, from coordinate 50,974,535 downwards.
AATAATGCAGACTCTCTGCAGACTCTCAACAGTGCAAAGATTTGCAGAGCATGAAAGGGATCAGTTAATTAACTGCACACAGGTCCTACAGGGTATGGTGCAGCAGTACTAGTCTAACACAGTCAATTACAAAATCTCTAAAATACCAGGACAAAGAGCTGTTTTAGTAAATACACTCGGAATATAAAAACACATTTATGCCGGATCATTGTTAAGTGGTAGAGCGAGGGTCCTGATTTCCTCGAGTTACTGTATCTGATACATTACGTGTAGATATGACAGATATGACACACCCAGAGATGATATGTACGGTTTTTACTGCTTCTTCAGAAGGTGTTTACAATACCAGCATGCGTTTATAAGCTGACTCTTACATCTATTAAGGGTTATTTTTTTGTAATCTATGCTCTAAGTAAAAGCAAACCTAATTCTGGACTTTTCCTAACCTTTTAATCATATTTTGATGATGTATCTCTTACTTTTGACTTCCTTTGTAAAAGAGGTTAAAAAATCTAAACGATCGATCCAGTTTGTAAGATTGAGCCTCAAAGGAGCTGCAACTCCAAATTCCAGGAAGAGGCATCTTGCAATTGATCTCTGAGCAGCTGAGGGTTTGACTTCAGTATCAGTGCATTCATTCCACTGTCTTATACCAGGATGGATGAGGGTTTGACTTCAGTATCAGTGCATTCATTCCAATGTGTTACTCCAGGATGGATGAGGGTTTGACTTCAGTATCTGTGCATTCATTCCACTGTGTTACACCAGGATGGATGAGGGTTTGACTTCAGTATCAGTGCATTCATTCCACTATGTTACACCAGGATGGATGAGGGTTTGACTTCAGTATCAGTGCATTCATTCCACTGTGTTACACCAGGATGGATGAGGGTTTGACTTCAGTATCAGTGCATTCATTCCACTGTGTTACACCAGGATGGATGAGGGTTTGACTTCAGTATCAGTGCATTCATTCCACTGTGTTACACCAGGATGGATGAGGGTTTGACTTCAGTATCAGTGCATTCATTCCACTGTGTTACACCAGGATGGATGAGAGTTTGTCTTCAGTATCAGTGCATTCATTCCTCTGTGTTACACCAGGATGGATGAGGGTTTGACCTCATTATCAATGCATTCATTCCTTGTCATTCCTTGTCAAGCCATGTCACTATTGAAGACAAAGAGCTGGTCACATCTTCAGTGGTGTATCTGCTTGTGAAAGAGTCATCATAGAGCTCAATTACCTAACATGCAAGATTGGTCACAATACTGTGAATATGTATAGATAGAACACAAAGCCTGTTACATAACATGCTTCAACTGAAGAACAGACCAAGAGAGAGTGAGACTCTGTCAACAAATACAGCAGTCGTGGATGAGATCGATAAAGATCATGGAGGCTCTGAGAAAGAGCAAACATAAAACTACACAGCTTTAAAAATAAACATGCAAATGGTCTAATGAACAGAAAGCCAACCAGGCTGCTTGTTGGAGAAGCACAGAGTTTTGGGGATACAAAGGCAAACAGCTACAATAACAGCACAGGCCTGAGAAAAGCATAATCTCTGGCTAATTAGACCTTTGCAATCTGATTCAGTAGCTATGGTAACTGGGTGCTAAATCAGATTTGAAGTGAGAGTAAGGCTGTTCAACTGAAAGAGAAATACAGTTCAGAATATTGTTAAAGTCCTCTGGGCCATACATTGGATTTTGGTATAAACTGGGAGGTGGCTATGGCAAGAACGTGGGTTAATAAATAAATGTATGAAATTAGTTTGGGTGTAGAATTGGTGGAGGTTTTGACAAGAGAGCATCTACTTAACTCAGTCATGATTTTGACTATATAAAATCCGCTTACATTAAATGAACTTCAGAGGCCTGAAGACAGAAATAATGACCAAGACAGTTTTTGTCTCCGAGACCCAAATGTAGAAATATTGTCTCAGTGAACATTTTTACAAGCTTCTTGGTCATACCTCCTCCTGTCTCTCCACCTCATTCAAACCTACTGTACCTCTCTGTGCAGCCTGTGCCATTCTGAGTGCACCTCCTCCTGTCTCTCCACCTCATTCAAACCTGCTGTACCTCTCTGTGCAGCCTGTGCCATGCTGAGTGCACCTCCTCCTGTCTCTCCACCTCATTCAAACCTGCTGTACCTCTCTGTGCAGCCTGTGCCATGCTGAGTGACCCTCCTCCTGTCTGCCCATCTCATTCAAACCTGCTGTACCTCTCTGTGCAGCCTGTGCCATGCTGAGTGCACCTCCTCCTGTCTCTCCACCTCATTCAAACCTGCTGTACCTCTCTGTGCAGCCTGTGCCATTCTGAGTGCACCTCCTCCTGTCTCTCCACCTCATTCAAACCTGCTGTACCTCTCTGTCCAGCCTGTGCCATGCTGAGTGCACCTCCTCCTGTACCAACCTCGGCACCATCAGGTAGGAGGCAGTCGAACGGCGCTGGCTGAGAGATGAGTGTTTCAAAGACAAGGCCAAGCGCAAAACCAGGGCAGTCCATGCTTATGCCAGCTGTCTAATTGATTGCTCACTAAAAGGCAGCTTTATTTTTTGCTTGTCATCCTAGAGAATTACTTTTTATGGGATGCTCCAATTCTGGTACCCTGAAGAAGAATTATTATTAGAAAAGAATAACAGTAACATATCCTGGCCCAAAGTATACAACTAAACAGTCTTTTTAAACAATAGTTTATTGCTTTTCTACAAAAAAAGGTCTGATGCTCACATGTGAGTTTGGTTCAGCTTGCTAACTCAGCACCTGCAGTTAGCCTAAAGGCAGGTCTCTGAACATCTCATCAGCCAAACCTTGCTTACCTGGGCTTGTGAATGCACATAGTAACAGAAATACAAATGCCATGATAGAAGTTAAACTACAAGTGAAAACCATTCTTTTGTCTTCTGGGTTTACCTCGAGGTTAACGATGTTTACACCTCTGGTATGAAGTCAAATTTCAAGTAAATTAACCCAAATTGAGAAGTGACTGACAGAAATGATCAAGAATTTACAACAATGGGTATAAATACAGAAGCTGTATGGCTTTCCTTTTGCAGCTTCCTGTAAACATTGCCAATAACTACAAATTAAAATACAAATATGTGTTCACTTTCTGTAAAAAAAAAAAAAAGAAAAAAAAAAGATCCTGGTGATTTGTTTGAAATGACCACAATGCACCTTGGCAACAGAGAGGAAACAATGTGACGTGAGCCACTACGCATGTGCTTCCAGTATAATGAGTACATCCAGATACCCATCAAGGGCTTCGGGTATCATGCAGAAACAGTATAAATCACTGTATGGCTGTACTGTACTACCTCATTCCAGCAATCATATCCTCTTGTGCTACGTGATATGCTCAAGTGGTATATGTGCTGCCCATGTTTTTATAAAAGGGCTGAATGTCTAGATGATGAAATGTGATGCTTTAATTCTTTACTCCCCTCTCTTGAGCCCCTGGTGTACATTGATTGATTGCGCAATAACAAATGAGAAGGTGGCAGTTCATCATCAGCTTTAGTATCCCGGTAACCGGTCAATCGGTTAACAGTTAATCAGAAACGAAGGAGTTTATTACTGAAAGCACATTGGTGTGTGTCTCCTTCTCTTTTCTGTTGATCTCGCACATGCAGCATTGGCATTGGGCTGACAGGGACTTGCTGTGGGAACAGATCACAGCCTCTCTGAAATGCAGTGACTGAACGCATGGGAAAAGATCAGCACCATTGGTAAACTCACCACGCTTGTCTGAAGGAATTGATTTCATTTCTAGGATAGTTACATTTCCAAGGAACGTTGTATTTCAAGTAACTTTGCTTTTAAGTGAAAAAAATATAATCCCCTGTTAAAAAAGTTCTTATTGTATGCTATATCAGCACCTCTAACAAACAGCAAACTTTTCACTGAAGCATAATCTGCACACCTAGGGTTTGAAATGATTAGTTTCAGAGTAAAGAAATATCTGATATACATATTTAAAAATTCTTCTGTGCCTCAAACATGGAAATTAAAAATGATTATGAATAATATTTTCTTATTATAGATGGACAAAGATGCTGCATATTCTAGATCTCAATTTAAATAATTCATTTAAATTTGTGGGAAAAGATTCACAGCACCAGATAAAACTTTTCTTCCTCAAAAAATTAAATAACTTCCGGAGCAGAATTGTCACATCATTTAATGCTCTTCAATGCTCAGAAATGCAGAGTCCTGGAACAACTTGAAGCGTTCAGTACTTGCTTTAATGCTAAGCTCAGTGAACAAATACGTATGTTACTTGAGCACATACAGTTCAGTAAATACCCTGGAAACATTGATTTCAGCACACCAGGATAATGCCACACCCTGAGTGTGCTTCACATGATTCCAAATAAAATTGATTCCCAATAGACGTCATGGTGGCCTCCTGGCTGATGGAAAAGGTAACTCAGGAAATCTGACTAAGGGGTAACTAAGGGATAAATGAAAGTACAGTGAATTGGGGTCTGTCGTGCTTCCTGAACTGAGATTCTGAAAGTACAGTGAATTGGAGTCTGTCACTTCCTGAACTGAGATCCTGAAAGTACAGTGAATTGGGGTCTGTCGTGCTTCCTGAACTGAGATTCTGAAAGTACAGTGAATTGGAGTCTGTCGCCCTACCTGAACTGAGATTCTGAAAGTACAGTGAATTGGGGTCTGTCACTCTTCCTGAACTGAGATTCTGAAAGTACAGTGAATTGGGGTCTGTCGTGCTTCCCGAACTGAGATTCTGAAAGTACAGTGAATTGGGGTCTGTCACTTCCTGAACTGAGATTCTGAAAGTACAGTGAATTGGGGTCTGTCGTGCTTCCTGAACTGAGATTCTGAAAGTACAGTGAATTGGAGTCTGTCGCCCTTCCTGAACTGAGATTCTGAAAGTACAGTGAATTGGGGTCTGTCACACTTCCTGAACTGAGATTCTGAAAGTACAGTGAATTGGGGTCTGTCACTTCCTGTTCTGAAAGTACAGTGAATTGGGGTCTGTCGCTTCCTGAACTGAGATTCTGAAAGTACAGTGAATTGGGGTCTGTCACTTCCTGAACTGAGATTCTGAAAGTACAGTGAATTGGGGTCTGTCGTGCTTCCTGAACTGAGATTCTGAAAGTACAGTGAATTGGGGTCTGTCACCATGAATTGGGGTCTTCCTGAACTGAGATTCTGAAAGTACAGTGAATTGGGGTCTGTCACTTCCTGAACTGAGATTCTGAAAGTACAGTGAATTGGGGTCTGTCACTTCCTGAACTGAGATTCTGAAAGTACAGGGAATTGGGGTCTGTCACTTCCTGAACTGAGATTCTGAAAGTACAATGAATTGGGGTCTGTTGCTCTTCCCGAACTGAGATTCTGAAAGTACAGTGAATTGGGGTCTGTCGCTCTTCCCGAACTGAGATTCATGAAAGTACAGTGAATTGGGGTCTGTCGCTCTTCCCGAACTGAGATTCTGAAAGTACAGTGAATTGGGGTCTGTCGCTCTTCCCGAACTGAGATTCTGAAAGTACAGTGAATTGGGGTCTGTCGCTCTTCCCGAACTGAGATTCTGAAAGTACAGTGAATTGGGGTCTGTCGAACTGAGATTCTTACAGTGAATTGGGGTCTGTCGTCGCGCTTTCCAAACTGAGATTCTGAAAGTACAGTGAATTGGGGTCTGTCTCTTCCTGAACTGAGATTCTGAAAGTACAGTGAATTGGGGTCTGTCGCTCTTCCTGAACTGAGATTCTGAAAGTACAGTGAATTGGGGTCTGTCGTGCTTCCCGAACTGAGATTCTGAAAGTACAGTGAATTGGGGTCTGTCGTGCTTCCCGAATTGAGACTCTGAAAGTACAGTGAATTGGGGTCTTTCGCTCTTCCCAAACTGAGATGCTAAAGCTCCATTTAGGATAAAGACTGCACAGTCAGGTGACAGTATGTCACAAACACCAACGTTTTGTAACATACATCTCCTTAGTGGAACATCATTCTCCGAAATCTTATCATTTTGTGTTCCAGACTTTGTTTTCCTGCCACCACACTCTCACATCCTGTGCAACAGTATTAGGTCCCCACCTCAGCCTCACATTCACTGTGACCGGGCTCCCTGTCTGTTTGACAGGAAGTGAATGCGTAGTATGGTGGCTGGACCAATCGATTTACCCTTAGTTAAAAGGATAAGAAAGTCTGGTAAAGAAATCCACAGTAAAACAATACAGTAAGGGCCTTTTTATTTAGGGTACATTCTTTTTAAATGCCTGCTTGTAACCCCTTTAAGCATGGCAAAAGTCTCTTCCAACAAAAGTTTATTTTCTTCTTCTCTTTTCCCAAAATTACAATGTCTTATTATGTATTTATTTATTTAATCTTAAAGAGAATATGCCCTGGTGCTGATCCTACCAGGAAAAAAGGGACTTAAATGATTGAGTTCCCAAGTATCTCAGAAAATAAACTATTAAAAAACAAACAAACAAAAAATAGTACAGTCACCAGTTTTTTTAAGTATTTACAAGGTCTAAATATATTAATCATAATTAATATTAATAACAGCAATAATAATAATCATAATACTATGATAATAATGCTAATAATAAAAACAATGTTAATAATATGATAACAATAATATGTATTATAATATTCATAATTATAAATTATTCAACTACCAACACAAAAACATTTCAAACAAAGCAGATAACTTCATTTGTGAACAGCATTGGAATGATAGTTAACAAACGGACAGATGTATTTGTGAGAATGCAGTCATGTGAATGCAAGGCGTTTATCTTCTGCAGTGATAGAACATGCTACTGTATGGACATTACTGTTTTACTGAGCACATGCCCAATCATTAGCGTGGATGTATAGAAAGTGCTCTTACTGGACAAAAAAGAAAAATATGCAAAATGAAAAAAAAAAACATGTATTAAAAAAAACAAAAAAACAACAAGAACAATCTGACAGCATGCTATCACAATATTGAGCACAAGAGAAGAAGACGAGGTCTGGAATAGATGTCTGTATATCTTACAGATTAACTAAACTTGAGATGGAGTTTTCTCATGATAATCCAAGTAGCCAAACAAAAAAACAAAGGTGTTAAAACAGTATAATACATATTAGATATAAATAACCTGAGACACGTCCTTCAAACTGTGAAACAATCTACTGTCTGAATAAAGATCCAGTAGTCTGTCTTATTAATGGCATCTTAGTAAACCAATAATAATAATAATAATAATAATAATAATAATAATAATAATAAAATTTCACACACATTCACAGTGCTGTTACAAACCTGATTTTCTGAACAAACGTGATTTCTTTTTATTGGTGCCTGAATTATAAGAGGTGTTTAAGAAATTGTTTGATTTTTTTATTTTTTATCAGACCATTCTTCAGGAAATCTGTTTCACATGCATTAAATTAAAGCAAGAATGCACTCAGTATTTTACAACAAGCGTTCTGCCAGCTGGGGACCTACATAAACCACATATCACTATCCCATCTGTATATCACTATCCCATATATCACTATCCCATCCGTATATCACTATCCCATCCATCATATCACTATCCACATATCACTATCCCATCCATATATCACTATCCCATATATCACTATCCCATCCATATATCACTACCCATATATCCCATCCATATATCACTATCCCATATATCACTATCCCATATATCACTATCCCATATATCCCACTATCACTATCCCCATATATCACTATCCCATCCATATATCACTATCCCATCTATCCCATCCATATACCACTATCCCATCCATATATCACTAACCCATCCATATATCACTATCCCACATATCACTATCCCATCCATATATCACTATGCCATATATCACTATCCCATCCATATATCACCATATCCTATCATATATCATATCACTATCCCATCCATATATCACTATCCATCCATATATCACTATCCCATCCATATCACTATCCCATCCATATATCACTATCCCATATATCATCCCATCCATATATCACATCCCATATATCACTATCCCATCCATATACTATCATATATCTATCCCATCCATATATCACTATCCCATCCATATATCACTACCCCATATATCACTATCCCACCCATATATCACTATCCCATATATCTCTATCCCATCCATATATCACTATCCCATCCATATATCACTATCCATATATCACTATATCATATCTATCCCATCCATATATCACTATCCCATATATCACTATCCCATCCATATATCACTATCCCATATATCACTATCCCATATATATCACTATCCCATATATCACTATCCCCATATCACTATCCATCCATATATCACTATCCCATCCATATATCACTATCCCATATATCACTATCCCATCCATATATCACTATCCCATATATCACTATCCCATCCATATATCACTATCCCATATATCACTATCCCATCCATATATCACTATCCCATATATATCACTATCCCATATATCACTATATATCACTATCCCATCACTATCCCATCCATATATCACTATCCCATATATCACTATCCCATCCATATATCACTATCCCATATATCACTATCCCATCCATATATCACTATCCCATCCATATATCACTATCCCATATATCACTATCCCATCCATATATCACTATCCCATATATCACTATCCCATCCATATATCACTATCCCATCCATATATCACTATCCCATCCATATATCACTATCCCATATATCACTATCCCATCCATATCACTATCATATATCACTATCCATCCATATATCACTATCCCATCCATATATCACTATCCCATATATCACTATCCCATCCATATATCACTATCCCATATATCACTATCCCATCCATATATCACTATCCCATCCATATATCACTACCCCATATATCACTATCCCATCCATATATCACTATCCCATATATCACTATCCCATCCACATATCACTATCCCATCCATATATCACTATTCCATATGCTATTTGAAAACTGGCTATGTACAACTGAATAACTTAATTTGCATAAATATTAGTTGTAATAATCTATAATATGTATGAGACAAGGGAAGTCTGATACTGTTAAGAGGTGACCTACTCTTAACCGAAAGTGTTTATTGAACCCAAGGGTAGAATTCATTACTTAGGTATACATGTATGGATTACTGGTTAAATACTGCCGTCCTCCCAGTTATAATGTAGCGGTCTAACTTATTTTAATCAAGTCATACTGTTACTCTTACTTCCAAGCCTATTTTAGGTATAATGGGAGACAAAAAATGATTGCTTTTGTGATTCCAATACAGCTTATCATGCATGCAGTCTCAAGACTTATAAATACTCCGAGGGCATCTGTTCATAAAATATTGTTTTACAAAAGATTTTTTTTTTTATTTTATTTTATTTTTTTACTTTTTTTGTGAAAGTTTGCAATCTGTTGTAAATCCTAGAGATTGCAAGTATATGTAAAAACAAACCAAAAAAAAGCTATCACTTTTCACCCCTGGTATATAGAATCCAATCTTCCCTTAGTTGACATAGTAAAGCCAATAGATTACGTTGAAGAGTGTAAACGCAGCTGGGAACACTATTCTTGACCACCTGTCAATGGTGTTCACATCAGTCAGATCTGGGATTTTGATTTTCAGCTGTGATGACCTTCTCCTCAGACGACTCTTCTTCAACTGGGCATTCTTGTCCTTGCTGTGAGGGGCCGTTGCATCCCGAGGCATGCTCTGTTTCCTGTACTGGATTCCTGAGTTGTCCAAGGCCATTGAGGAATTCCTGGACTCGCTAACACTGGTGGTGATCTCATTTCCTGCCACTTCATTGTGAATCTCCAAACTGGTTAGCAAGATGTTGCCATGAGTGTCCATCTAGGTGGAAAAGTATATCAGCATGTTATTATTTTCTGTAGGTTGTATAATTCATGTATGAAATAGAGCACATGGAAGATGGTAGTTGTGACAAGTAATGCTTTACCACAAATAATACATCAAATGAAATAAAATGTAATAAAAAACAGAGTAAAATGGCATCGGAGTTCGATTGGGATCATCCAGCAAGTACATGCAACACTATAACTTTATTCTTCATCACGTTTCTAAAGTGCATGCCTGTCAGGACTGATCAAGATCCAGCGGCAATTCCACTCATTAGCCAGGAAAGAACATCACCATTGAACTTATCCCAAGACTGCTTCTCTATCACTCACTTCCAAAGGGTCTAAACGAACAGGTATCCATCCAGAAGAAAACAAGAGAACATCTGTAAAGTTTGGTTTAAAGAACGGGGTCATACTTATCCCCGATTGTGATCAGGGGTTCATAGGGGGCAGTGCACAATTGGCTGAGCGCCACCCGTGTAGGGAGGGATTAGGTCAGCAAGTGAATCCGCAGTTCACTACACACCAGTGACCCCTGTGGCTGATAGGACGCCTGCGGGTCTGCTGTGGCCCCACTCAGATCTGTGTTGTCCTCCTGCACTATAGATCTGATGACTTCGCTGTGGCTCCACAGTGTGAAAAAGGTGAACAGGGTGAACCGGGATAATAACAATAATTGGGCATTCCAAACTGGGGAGAAACGTGGGGTAAAAACCATCGGTGACAACTAAATACAAAAAAAAAAAGAGGGGGGTCATACTGTACTGTACTTTACTAACCTACTAGTCTGTACATCATTGTGTACCAGCGTGTGTGCAATGTCAAATAGAATGTAATAAGGTTATTAGCTTTCACTTTTAAGTAGCTTGGGCTTAAGATACTTGTGACAATGTGAACGTCTAGCCTATAGTATGTTTGGAGAGCCAGAATCAATTTAAACACATCTCATTCTTTACATTCTTCATTTTATTTTGTTTTATTACAGATACACATTAATAAAACAACTAAAACAGATGTATACCAATAATAGTATAGTATACATCATGTTTTAACTGCATACATATTTTTTTATTAAGCATTTTTGCCTTTTTTTATAACATTTTGATATAAACAGACCTTGCACAGAAAAATAATTTAGCTACCATATTTTCTCTTGTTTAGTTTATTTCTCTTGGGGGATTTGGAATCTTGGGATACGCAAAGACAGGTATTTGAGACGGAGATGTCATTTGTTTACTTCCAAATAACTCTCACATTAAATGATGTTGGCTTATCCACAACTAGCAGTACTGTGAAGAAAAGCACTGAGGCTTACATCTTACCAAACAACAGAAAATAAAACAGTATGTTCGCCCATTTTGTAAATGGGTCATCTATTATCATAGCATTGACTATATGGGGCAATTCTAGGCATCTTATACATTGATGAAAGATTTACGAATGATTTTAGTTGGGGAAAACTGAGCATCAAAATAATATATATTACATAGCACAAGAGTTCTGGTACCTTTGAAAGAAAAAAAGTAAACAGACGCACACAAGCACACAGAGGAGAATCACATGACCCGGATTACACATTAACAATGGCACAGACCAAATAAAGATGAGAACACCATCTTTAAAATGGATGAAATTGATTCATTTTCAGAGGTGGGGTGATATGAGCATTGCTCAGGGAATGTTGACAGTGAGCTGGGATTGGGGGAGGACTCTTCCTCAGGGAATGTTAACAGTGAGCTGGGATTGGAGGAGCACTATTCCTCAGGGAATGTTGACAGTGAGCTGGGATTGGGGGAGGACGCTTCCTCAGGGAATGTTGACAGTGAGCTGGGATTGGGGGAGGACTCTTCCTCAGGGAATGTTAACAGTGAGCTGGGATTGGTGGAGGACTCTTCCTCAGGGAATGTTGACAGTGAGCAGAGATTGGTGGAGGACTCTTCCTCAGGGAATGTTAACAGTGCGCTGGGATTGGGGGAGGACTCTTCCTCAGGGAATGTTGACAGTGAGCTGGGATTAGTGGAGGACTCTTCCTCAGGGAATGTTAACAGTGAGCAGAGATTGGTGGAGGACTCTTCCTCAGGGAATGGTGACAGTTAGCTGGGATTGGAGGAGCACTATTCCTCAGGGAATGTTGACAGTGAGCTGGGATTGGGGGAGGACACTTCCTCAGGGAATGTTGACAGTGAGTAGGGATTAGTGGAGGACTCTTCCTCAGGGAATGTTAACAGTGAGCAGAGATTGGTGGAGAACTCTTCCTCAGGGAATGTTGACAGTAAACTGGGATTAGTGGAGGACTCTTCCTCAGGGAATGTTGACAGTGAGCTGGGGTTGGGGGAGGACTCTTCCTCAGGGAATGTTGACAGTGAGCTGGGATTGGGGGAGGACTCTTCCTCAGGGAATGTTGACAGTGAGCTGGGATTGGGGGAGGACTCTTCCTCAGGGAATGTTGACAGTGAACTGGGATTGGGGGAGGACTCTTCCTCAGGGAATGGTGACAGTGAGCTGGGATTGGAGGAGAACTCTTTCTCAGGGAATGTTGACAGTGAGCTGGGATTGGGGGAGGACTCTTCCTCAGGGAATGTTGACAGTGAGCTGGGATTAGTGGAGGACTCTTCCTCAGGGAATGTTAACAGTGAGCAGAGATTGGTGGAGGACTCTTCCTCAGGGAATGTTGACAGTGAGCAGAGATTGGTGGAGGACTCTTCCTCAGGGAATGTTAACAGTGCGCTGGGATTGGGGGAGGACTCTTCCTCAGGGAATGTTGACAGTGAGCTGGGATTAATGGAGGACTCTTCCTCAGGGAATGTTAACAGTGAGCAGAGATTGGAGGAGAACTCTTTCTCAGGGAATGTTGACAGTGCGCTGGGATTGGGGGAGGACTCTTCCTCAGGGAATGTTGACAGTGAGCTGGGATTAGTGGAGGACTCTTCCTCAGGGAATGTTAACAGTGAGCAGAGATTGATGGAGGACTCTTCCTCAGGGAATGTTGACAGTAAGCTAGGATTGGTGGAGGACTCTTCCTCAGGGAATGTTGACAGTGAGCTGGGATTGGGGAAGGACTCTTCCTCAGGGAATGTTGACAGTGAACTGGGATTGGTGGAGGACTCTTCCTCAGGGATGTTGACAGTGAGCTGGGATTGGTGGAGGACTCTTCCTCAGGGAATGTTGACAGTGAGCTGGGACTGGGGGAGGACTCTTCCTCAGGGAATGTTGACAGTGAGCTGGGATTAGTGGAGGACTCTTCCTCAGAGAATGTTAACAGTGAGCAGAGATTGGTGGAGGACTCTTCCTCAGAGAATGTTGAGAGTAAGCTGGGATTGGTGGAGGACTCTTCCTCAGGGAATGTTAACAGTGAGCAGAGATTGGTGGAGGACTCTTCCTCAGGGAATGTTGACAGTGAGCTGGGATTGGGGAAGGACTCTTCCTCAGGGAATGTTGACAGTGAGCAGAGATTGGTGGAATACTCTTCCTCAGGGAATGTTGACAGTGAGCTGGGATTGGGGGAGGACTCTTCCCCAGGGAATGTTGACAGTGAGCTGGAATTGGGGGAGGACTCTTCCTCAGGGAATGTTGACAGTGAACTGGGATTGGGGGAGGACTCTTCCTCAGGGATGTTGACAGTGAGCTGGGATTGGTGGAGGACTCTTCCTCAGGGAATGTTGACAGTGAGCTGGGATTGGTGGAGGACTCTTCCTCAGGGAATGTTGACAGTGAGCTGGGATTGGGGGAGGACTTTCCTCAGGGAATGTTGACAGTGAGCTGGGATTGGGGGAGGACTCTTCCTCAGGGATGTTGTCAGTGAGCTGGGATTGGGGGAGGACTCTCTTCCTTAGGGATGTTGACAGTGAGCTGGGATTGGTGGAGGACTCTTCCTCAGGGAATGTTGACAGTGAGCTGGGATTGGGGGAGGACTTTCCTCAGGGAATGTTGACAGTGAGCTGGGATTGGGGGAGGACTCTTCCTCAGGGATGTTGACAGTCATCACACACACTCACCACGCATGAGTGTCGATGCCCTTGCACCTGATTGGACTGTTTTACTGATGGTTTGCAATTGCCTCCTTCCAGAACAGACTATAGTTAGAAAAAACAAAAATAATAAAAAACGAAGAACAAAACTCTTCATCTGCACTTTAAGTATAATTCCCAATCTATCTATCTATCTATCTATCTATCTATCTATCTATCTATCTATCTATCTGTCTGTCTGTCTGTCTGTCTGTCTGTCTGTCTGTCTATCTATCGATCTATCTATCATTCTGTCTGTCTATCAGTCTGTCTGTCTGTTTGTCTACAGGTAACACTTTACATTAAGTTTCTCTAATGACTGTGTATTTACATAGTACTTACTTAGTAAATACATGTGTACTTACACATAATTACAATGTTATTATGCATAGTTACGATGTACTTAACATATACATCTTTTTGCACGATATATGTAAACACACAATTGTATCAGAAATGGATTAGGATTAGAGGGGTGAGGGTTAGGGTTAGGGTTAGGGTTAGGGGTAGGGATAGGGTTATATCATGCAAAAAGATTTACACATTATGTTCATTGTAACTATGCATGATAATATTGTAATTATGTATAAGTGCACATGCATTTACAAAGTAACTGCTAGGTAAACAATGATCAAATGACACCTTCACTAGCAAGCACCAGTGTACATAAAACATTATAGTCATGTGAGAGTGTGGGCTTCAGCTGGCAGGGAATCTGGTTTGTACAGTACAACTCCTTTATAAGATTTTCAATTAAAAACAGCCCTACAGCGTCCCTTTATTAAAGTATAGTTCTAATATGCTTTGTGGAGCAACAACATTACTAGTATTCATTATGACAGCTGTTAGTCAAAAAGCAGTATGTCTTTCTCCAGAATAAAACAGCAGACTATATTGCCAAAGCTGTGATCAGCTGGCTACCCATCTCTGTCCACCTTAAACGTTCTGCAATTAAACGGGCTTAAAGAACATACACTTATGTTTATAGATTTTGAATAATAACCATTATTATAATAATGATAATAAAAAAAGTTAAACTGTGTTCTATAATTCATCTGTTTTTACATGATGTATTGTATAAATTTAATAAAAAATACATGTGTCAAGTACAAAGCCATATCTCATAAATCTAAAAATGCAGACACTTTAATAATAATTGCAGCATGACTTGTTCTGCCGCATATATTTTATTTATATTTAAACTCACTACAGACAAAGCCAATAAATCAAATACTACAATAGTCTACATTCTTTTCTCTAGATACCCTTTAAACAGTCTATTATAGAGCCTGCACATGATTAAATAATGCCATACGCTTCACCAACAATACTTTAGTATTCACTATGAACACCAGGTCTTTGTGTTTGGAAAGAAAGGCAATTATTAGGATTTAAAAGCATAAAGAAGCTGAGAACTCAAACTTCATAGAAGTAAGCAGACCTCAAAGTTATGTTACTGTCTAGTGTTCATTTTTTAAAGCGCATGAATGCGTTGGGATGTGAGATAAAAATAAATGGACTGCCCCTGACTGTGAACCTGGAACCATGTGGTCACCTGGTATGAGAAAGTTAGTTGCAAAACCTTTGTTGGTGTCATGAAACTTTCAATTGATTCTTTTAGCAGCAGTGGCTAATGCATCACACCTGAACAATCAATCAACAATCACCTGAGTAATCAATTCCACTTGTGCAGCTGACACTTTTCAGTAACTGCCTTCATCAGCACACAACATTACAGCACATCTCATTAGCTTGTATAAAATGGCAAGAATAGAGGAAGCAATCTCATTGACTAACAACTGTTCTGACCTGTGCAGATGCCACCATACCAGCACAGCCTGGAACTTTTAGAACCATTCTGCATGTGTGTGGTTTATACAAATGCATGTGTACTTACACATAATCACAATGTTATTATACTTAATGTGTAAATCATTTTGCAGGACAGAACCCTAGCCATTTTCTGATACAGTAAGTACATTGTAACTATGCATAAAAACACTAATTATCTGTAAGTGCACATGTATTTGCAAAGTAACTACTATGTAAATAGCAGTTACTGTATAGTGCTAGCATCCTAGTCTGTATTTGTATAGTGCTAGAGTTCTAGTCTGTATTTGTACAGTGTTAGAGAGTTCTAGTCTGTATTTGTACAGTGCAAGAGTTCTAGTCTGTATTTGTAAAGTGCTAGAGTTCTAGTCTGTATTTGTACAGTGCAAAAGTTCTAGTCTGTATTTGTATAGTGCTAGAGTTCTAGTATGTATTTGTATAGTGCTAGAGTTCTAGTCTGTATTTGTATAGTGCTAGAGTTCTAGTCTGTATTTGTAAAGTGCTAGAGTTCTAGTCTGTATTTGTACAGTGCAAAAGTTCTAGTCTGTATTTGTATAGTGCTAGAGTTCTAGTCTGTATTTGTATAGTGCTAGAGTTCTAGTCTGTATTTGTATAGTGCTAGAGTTCTAGTCTGTATTTGTACAGTGCTAGAGTTCTAGTCTGTATTTCTACAGTGCTAGAGTTCTAGTCTGTATTTGTATAGTGCTAGAGTTCTAGTCTGTATTTGTAAAGTGCTAGAGTTCTAGTCTGTATTTGTACAGTGCAAAAGTTCTAGTCTGTATTTGTACAGTGCTAGAGTTCTAGTCTGTATTTGTAGTGCTAGAGTTCTAGTCTGTAATTCTACAGTGCTAGAGTTCTAGTCTGTATTTGTACAGTGCTATAGTTCTAGTCTATATTTGTACAGTGCTAGAGTTCTAGTCTGTATTTGTACAGTGCTAGAGTTCTAATCTATATTTCTACAGTGCTAGATTTCTAGTCTGTATTTGTACAATGATAGAGTTCTAGTCTGTATTTGTACAATGATAGAGTTCTAGTCTGTATTTGTACAGTGCTAGAGTTCTAGTCTGCATTTGTACAGTGCTACACTTGTATTCTAAGTGACAGAACAGAACACACTCTTACCTTGTTGCCTTCATATTTGGACCGGTCATTGTTGGCCTTTTCTATCTTCTCTGCAAGTTTCTTCTGTAACTGTGGGCCTCTTCCAAAAAAGATGTAGTTGACGAAAGCATACTCCAGTAATGCCAAGAAGACGAAGACGAAGCAGCCCATCAGATACAAGTCTATGGCTTTAACGTAGGGGATTTTGGGCAAAGTCTCTCTGAGGTGAGTGTTGATTGTTGTCATTGTGAGTACAGTTGTAATTCCTAGAAAACAAGCATTGCAGTCGGTCAACAGCCTTTTCATCATCATCATCATCATCATCATCATCATCATCATCATGATGAACTCAATAAGCAACCTCTGTGTGAGATTAAATATTTAACTGCACACACACTCACTCACACACACACACACACACACACACACACACACACACACACACACACACACACATATATATATATGAGCAAAGAGATATCTACAGAGTGAGGCATTCTTAAGTTGAGTAAAAACAATAGGTACATTAATCATTTCTAAATACAGTGATAATAAAGTGCTTTCTGACACACAAATAAAAAATAAACAATGTAATGTATTGTGTCTGGTATTTCTTTATTTTAGATTTGACTTGTATAGATACGTTTTTTAAATAAACTACACACATAACATGTCTGTAACACAAAGAACCACACGCCAGCACTGAAAAGATGCCACACGGGACCTTAACCTGAAATAAACAAGAAACTCAGATACCGCACATCGCTGGCTCTTTGTTCTGAAGACACTCAGATACCCCACATTGCTGGCTCTTTGTTATGAAGATACTCGGATCCCAAACATTGCTGTCTCTCTGAAGACACTCAGATACCGCACATCGCTGGCTCTTTGTTCTGAAGACACTCAGATACCCCACATTGCTGGCTCTTTGAAGACACTCAGATCCCAAACATTGCTGACTCTTTGAAGACACTCAGATACCCCACATTGCTGTCTCTTTGAAGACACTCAGATACCCCACATTGCTGGCTCTTTGTTCTGAAGACACTCGGATCCCAAACATTGCTGGCTCTTTGTTCTGAAGACACTCGGATCCCAAACATTGCTGGCTCTGAAGACACTCAGATCCCCCACATTGCTGGCTCTTTGAAGACACTCAGATACCCCACATTGCTGGCTCTTTGGCTCTTTGAAGACACTCAGATCCCAAACATTGCTGGCTCTTTGAAGACACTCAGATACCGCACATCGCTGGCTCTTTGTTCTGAAGACACTCAGATACCCCACATCACTGGCTCTTTGAAGACACTCAGATCCCAAACATTGCTGTCTCTTTGAAGACACTCAGATACCCCACATTGCTGGCTCTTTGAAGACACTCAGATACCCCACATTGCTGGCTCTTTGTTCTGAAGACACTCGGATCGCAAACATTGCTGTCTCTCTGAAGACACTCAGATACCGCACATCGCTGGCTCTTTGTTCTGAAGACACTCAGATACCCCACATCGCTGGCTCTTTGAAGACACTCAGATCCCAAACATTGCTGGCTCTTTGTTCTGAAGACACTCAGATCCCAAACATTGCTGGCTCTTTGAAGACACTCAGATACCCCACATCGCTGGCTCTTTGAAGACACTCAGATCCCAAACATTGCTGACTCTTTGAAGACACTCAGATACCCCACATCGCTGGCTCTTTGAAGACACTCAGATCCCAAACATTGCTGGCTCTTTGTACTGAAGACACTCAGATCCCAAACATTGCTGGCTCTTTGAAGACACTCAGATACCCCACATTGCTGGCTCTTTGAAGACACTCAGATACCCCACATTGCTGGCTCTTTGTTCTGAAGACACTCAGATCCCAAACATTGCTGTCTCTTTGAAGACACTCAGATACCCCACATTGCTGGCTCTTTGAAGACACTCAGATACCCCACATTCCTGGCTCTTTGTTCTGAAGACACTCAGATCCCAAACATTGCTGTCTCTTCGAAGACACTCAAATACCCCACATCGCTGGCTCTTTGTTCTGGTAACCGGGTGTCCCTAATAAGGTTGAACTGAAATCTTGTTTTGAACATCAAGCGGCAACTTTTCAAGATTGCTTGCATTTCTGCTAACTCAAGATTCAATACAGTACACTGCTAATGTGTGTAGCTGTGAGTGCTCTTTTAGATTCAATATAGTACACTGTTAATGTGTGTATCTGTGAGTGCTCTGTTAGATTCAATACAGTACATGCTGTTAATGTGTATAGCTGTGAGTGCTCTGTTAGATTCAATGCAGTACATGCTGTTAATGTGTATAGCTGTGAGTGCTCTGTTAGATTCAATACAGTACATGCTGTTATTGTGTATAGCTGTGAGTGCTCTGTTAGATTCAATACAGTACACTGTTAATGTGTGTAGCTGTGAGTGCTCTGTTAGATTCAATACAGTACACTGTTAGTGTGTGTAGCTGTGAGTGCTCTGTTAGATTCAATACAGTAAATGCTGTTAATGTGTGTAGCTGTGAGTGCTCTGTTAGATTCAATACAGTACATGCTGTTAATGTGTATAGCTGTGAGTGCTCTGTTAGATTCAATTCAGTAAATGCTGTTAATGTGTGTAGCTGTGAGTGCTCTGTTAGATTCAATACAGTAAATGCTGTTAATGTGTGTAGCTGTGAGTGCTCTGTTAGATTCAATACAGTAAATGCTGTTAATGTGTATAGCTGTGAGTGCTCTGTTAGATTCAATACAGTACATGCTGTTAATGTGTATAGCTGTGAGTGCTCTGTTAGATTCAATACAGTAAATGCTGTTAATGTGTGTAGCTGTGAGTGCTCTGTTAGATTCAATACAGTACATGCTGTTAATGTGTATAGCTGTGAGTGCTCTGTTAGATTCAATACAGTAAATGCTGTTAATGTGTATAGCTGTGAGTGCTCTGTTAGATTCAATACAGTACATGCTGTTAATGTGTGTAGCTGTGAGTGCTCTGTTAGATTCAATACAGTAAATGCTGTTAATGTGTATAGCTGTGAGTGCTCTGTTAGATTCAATACAGTACATGCTGTTAATGTGTGTAGCTGTGAGTGCTCTGTTAGATTCAATACAGTAAATGCTGTTAATGTGTATAGCTGTGAGTGCTCTGTTAGATTCAATACAGTACACTGTTAATGTGTGTAGCTGTGAGTGCTCTGTTAGATTCAATACAGTAAATGCTGTTAATGTGTATAGCTGTGAGTGCTCTGTTAGATTCAATACAGTAAATGCTGTTAATGTGTATAGCTGTGAGTGCTCTGTTAGATTCAATACAGTACATGCTGTTAATGTGTATAGCTGTGAGTGCTCTGTTAGATTCAATACAGTACATGCTGTTAATGTGTATAGCTGTGAGTGCTCTGTTAGATTCAATACAGTAAATGCTGTTAATGTGTGTAGCTGTGAGTGCTCTGTTAGATTCAATACAGTACATGCTGTTAGTGTGTATAGCTGTGAGTGCTCTGTTAGATTCAATACAGTACATGCTGTTAATGTGTATAGCTGTGAGTGCTCTGTTAGATTCAATACAGTACATGCTGTTATGTGTATAGCTGTGAGTGCTCTGTTAGATTCAATACAGTACATGCTGTTAGTGTGTATAGCTGTGAGTGCTCTGTTAGATTCAATACAATAAATGCTGTTAATGTGTATAGCTGTGAGTGCTCTGTTAGATTCAATACAGTACATGCTGTTAGTGTGTATAGCTGTGAGTGCTCTGTTAGATTCAATACAGTACATGCTGTTAATGTGTATAGCTGTGAGTGCTCTGTTAGATTCAATACAGTAAATGCTGTTAATGTGTGTAGCTGTGAGTGCTCTGTTAGATTCAATACAGTACATGCTGTTAGTGTGTATAGCTGTGAGTGCTCTGTTAGATTCAATACAGTACATGCTGTTAATGTGTATAGCTGTGAGTGCTCTGTTAGATTCAATACAGTACATGCTGTTAATGTGTATAGCTGTGAGTGCTCTGTTAGATTCAATACAGTACATGCTGTTAATGTGTATAGCTGTGAGTGCTCTGTTAGATTCAATACAGTACATGCTGTTAGTGTGTATAGCTGTGAGTGCTCTGTTAGATTCAATACTGATGTTCAAGGTAACTCTACACAGTTTATAATGTATCAAGCACAGATTATTGAAACCCAGGCTGTTTATATTGTATCAAACCCAGGTGCTGGATTCACACCCATTCTGCTTGAAGGGCTGTATCTAACATGCTGAATTTCAGACTGTTTAAATGCCATGATAATGTGTGTGGTGTGGGGATGACAAGAATTTGGAAAAATCAGATACACCTTGCCAAGTCAATTTAATCAATTAACGATTAATCACACCTGTGGGCTTTGATCCATTAAAAAAGAATGGATTGATTAATCCTGTGGTATCAATAGATGGTGCGTGAAAAAGAAATGGTGGAGACTACTTTCTGGAAGGTGTACTCAATGTTTCACAACATCTCAGAATGAAGAAAAAAAAAACCAGCTTGCAACATTTGCTCATCGGTGCTTTCCTTTCACAGCAGTACTCTACGTATAATGGATCATCTTAGTCGCAAGTACGTAGATTTTATTTTTCAACGTATTCCTTTCAAACGGTATAGGCAAATGAATATTGAAAAAATTGTATGTCTGAGAAAGCTAACTAGTTTACTGATTTAACAACAGTGTATATAGTTACTGTTTGCTGTTAGGAGCATTGAAACAGAAACACATTTAGAAATGTATAAGCTAAATGAATTAGCCTGCATTATGTAACATGTGCTGTAAATAGCATTATGTTAATACTGTAATTGTCTTCAATACAGTTTCATATCACGAGCAAACAGGTGGGATTAATCAGGCTGTCTTCCCTTCCTGCTGTTTGATCCTCCTCCTCTCAACAATAACCACAAGGATTTTTCTTGAGAAGATGCCTGGTTGACAAACATCTGTTGTCACTCTGGGCTGATGAAGAACCTGTGAAGCAGAAAGAAAACAAGCAGTAAAGCTTTGAGGTCTGGTAGCACAGTTTGTAATATTCATTAGCCTTTCAACTCAGGAGGCCTGTGCTTGAATACGTGACACTATTGGTAACACTTTGGTGTATACGACTTAGTAGTAAAATTATATATACATTATAAATTACATGACTCAATACATTACTTACCCAGAAAAATAGGTCCATGCCCTTGCCATTGCTGAAGCTGTTCTTCTTCCACACATGTGTGCTGTTTTGTGTTGGTTGGCTCCCAGTAAATGTGGATTAGGCTAAGATTCCTTTCTCTCTATACTGTATGATTGATTGTGATCAGTGAGTTTGTATTGAGGGGAGGACAGTGTTAGATATATACATGTCTTTATGCTGTATGATTGATTGTTCCTTGTGTTCCGTCATCATTTCTTGAAAATTGATGACTCATGTGGATTAGGCTAAGATTCCTTTCTCTCTATACTGTATGATTGATTGTGATCAGTGTGTTTGTATTGAGGGGAGGACAGTGTTAGATATATACATGTCTTTATGCTGTATGATTGATTGTGAACAGTGTGTTTGTATTGAGGAGGGGAGGACAGTGTTAGATATATACATGTCTTTATACTGTATGATTGATTGTGATCAGTGTGTTTGTATTGAGGAGGGGAGGACAGTGTTAGATATATACATGTCTTTATACTGTATGATTGATTGTGATCAGTGTGTTTGTATTGAGGGGAGGACAGTGTTAGATATATACATGTCTTTATACTGTATGATTGATTGTGATCAGTGTGTTTGTATTGAGGGGAGGACAGTGTTAGATATATACATGTCTTTATACTGTATGATTGATTGTGATCAGTGTGTTTGTATTGAGGGATTGTGATCAGTGTGTTTGTAGGACAGTGTTAGATATATACATGTCTTTATACTGTATGATTGATTGTGATCAGTGTGTTTGTATTGAGGGGAGGACAGTGTTAGATATATACATGTCTTTATACTGTATGATTGATTGTGATCAGTGTGTTTGTATTGAGGAGGGGAGGACAGTGTTAGATATATACATGTCTTTATACTGTATGATTGATTGTGATCAGTGTGTTTGTATTGAGGAGGGGAGGACAGTGTTAGATATATACATGTCTTTATACTGTATGATTGATTGTGATCAGTGTGTTTGTATTGAGGGGAGGACAGTATTAGATATATACATGTCTTTATACTGTATGATTGATTGTGATCAGTGAGTTTGTATTGAGGAGGGGAGGACAGTATTAGATATATACATGTTTTTATACTGTATGATTGATTGTGATCTGTATTAGATATACACATGTATGTTATCCTTCTGTTTGGTGTTTTAAACAGGAACTAAGTGAGTCATGAGAGTGGAAGTCAATGTTAAATAATTTCAATCTGATACAATCTAATGTTTATTTACTTGTGTGAGATTGCAGTTTACTAATCGAGACGGGTTTCTATTATAAATACCTAATGTAGCTTTCTTTGTGAAATTCCAACAGACCCAGAGGAACACATCTATCTTGAGAGCGCATCTAAAACTGCATTTCAAACAACGGCGCTGCTGTGCAGGAGGAATGCTTGCAGACAACCCTTGAAAGCAGTATGAAATTGCAACTTTTAAGATTAGGATTGTTTTTTAAAAAGCAAACAAATAAATATGCACAACTGGTCAACACAGTGGAGAATGCACTAATAGTGGGCTGGCCCATGCAGCTCTCGCCAGTGCTGAAGGGTTGTGTGATGTGTTGGGCTCGTGTGTAACACGTCTGCTGCTGTAATATTGGGCTGCAGACGTCTGCAGGCTCAATCCGTCACAACCAGATTGCTTTCAGTTTTGCTTCTCATACCTCTTGGGTCTAATGGGTCTAGTAATGACAGAATGATTTGAAACAGCTTCAACCTTCGATAGCTCTCTCTCTCTCCTGAACAGCTCTTGGACTGGCTCGAGAGTATGCTTTCACATTTATTGAGGAATTTCCCTTTATATACAGAGTGTGCTATTTAGATTTTGGAGATGATCTGATCAAAGGTGAGTGACATCTTCATTGTTTAACTTGAATGTTGTTCATACTTGTTTTTGCATCTTACTGTAGACGTATTAAACATACCTAAAGCAACTCTTGCAGCGGATGCATCGTAATTGATCCAAAATGACACCCAAGACAGAATGGTAATCAGAATTGAGGGCATGTAGGTCTGAAGGATGAAGTATCCAATGTTTCTCTTCAGCTTGAAGCTCAGAGACAGTCGTGGGTAGGCACCTGAGGAAATAAGATTGAAGAAAATAATTAGCCTGCTTTCTTCAAGGAGAACACAGGCATACAGAATGTTTTGTTTCAGTTTCCATGGAGACAGCAGTGTATTGGGTTTATTGCTATGGCAACTATAGCACACTTGGTCCTGAATTGCACAATACATTGTCATTACTTAGCCCTGAGTACTACAGTATATCAAGGGGGAAAAAATTTATTTTCTTGAAAAGGTATATTTTGAATATTCGGGCTCTTTTTTTTTTTTTTTTATAAAGTTAGTCATGGCCAATGTTTTTTACCCCAGTTTTCTCCCCAATTTGGAATGCCAAATTATTGTTTTTATCCCGGTTCACCGCTGCAACCCCCCGGCGACTCAGGAGATGGAGGCTGAAACACATGTCCTCCGAAATGTGTTCCTGCTAAACCGTCATTTTTCACACTGTGGATCCACAGCGAAGCCACCAGACCTATAGTGCTGGAGGACAACACAGATCTTCATGGCTCCACTGCAGATCTACAGGCACTCTATCAACCACAGGGGTCGCTGGTGCACAATGAACCGTGGATTGCCCTGCCCACCTAATCCCTCCCTACCCAGGAGGCGATCAGCCAATTGTGCGCTGCCCATAGGAACCCCCGGTCACAGTCGGTAATGACATGGATTCTAACCTGCGATTTGCAGGCTATAGGGTACATCCTGCACTCCACGTGGAGTGCCACTTGAACTTTGTAATACTGTAATGCTTCAGTATCTGAAGATGGAACAATGCTAATCAAAGCATTATAATGCTCCAGTATCTGAAGATGGAACAAATTTTACAATATTATAACCCTGACATTTAGCCTGAAAAACTAGATCAATAGAACTGTACTGCAGTAGTGCATTTCCGCTACAGAAACCTCATTATTTCAAACACCCAATTGAAAGCTAACTGGCTTACCTTAGATGTATTGCAGTTGACATTTAAGAATCCCAGCACTAGATGCATGCCTTTATTCAACATCTAAATAAACTGCAAGCATGTCTGAGATTTTGCAAAGATAACAAGGAGCTATTCTTTCTCCTATTAATGGTAGATTTTGCAAAGCTAACAGTGAGCTCTTCTATCTCTTATTAAAGGTTTATTTCCAATCTCTCTATGCCCTTGATTACATCCCCTCTCAAGTTGTCTTGCATTATACAAATGTGCTCTGAGTAATTAACAGAAAACAGAGTTCTCTTCTGATTAGGGTAGAGGAGCTGTTGGTTTCCCTTGGTTATTCTCAATCAAAAGTGATTAAGCTTGTAAGTGTGTCATATAATATACATATTTCAAATGAACTAATGTGCACATGCGCAGCCCAATGCAGAAAGGGTGTGTCATGTTTTATCTTTGGGGAGGGACTTACATGATTATAAAATAAAACACATTTCATCACCCCTGTTGTCATCTCACCAAACTCTGCACCAAATCATGCACAAGCGTAATGTTTACAGTATCCATGTTTCTCCAAATCTCAGAAAACATAAAACCCTTCATGGATCTTATTTGGGTACATCTGTGTCAGCTGCTCAAATGTAGGAGCTAAAGTGAAAGAGACGGATCATTACTCCGCCACTTCAATGAGATTTTTAACCTAAGCTTGTTAAGGGAATAATTTATACTGCGAGTCTTGAGCTTCATGAATATATCATATGTTTTTATCATGAAGTTCAATCTTTAAAAGTTCAAGCTTTAAAAAACAGGAGGATGATTCCCACTGCATTATCATTCACCATTCAAGTGAATTTTAAGTAACATCAAATACCATGGCATCTTCATACAGAAGAGTGAGCATGTGTAAGAGTGGTGTCTTCCTATCCCTCTTGTTTACTTACACTGATGTGTACATCCGCTAAGGAAATGAGTTCCCGTATACTATAATCCATGTTTAGGATTTGCACAACATTTAATCACTTGAGTGCACTGCTGAGGACAAAAAGTTTGGATCACCTAGAATGTTAGGATTGAAACAATTAAAAAAAAAAAAAAAAAACTCTGTGAACATAATTTAGATATTTTATTTAGCATCGTGTAATCAAAGAGACTACAAAATGATATTGCAAAAGCCTATCAGAAGCTATAATAGCACCGTAAAATTTAGATATTTTATTTAGCATCGTGTAATCAAAGAGACTACAAAATGATATTGCAAAAGCCTATCAGAAGCTATAATAGCACCGTGTAACAATTTTTTTTTTTTTTTGTTCCTGGGTAGTAAGTGTTATTTCCTAATTGCTTATGCCTCAAAAGTACAGAAAATGGCTATTATTCCCCACAAACTTTGCTTTTGTAACCAGGACAGTGATATTTCAAAATATCACTATTTCCAATGGGAAAACATGCAAATGTGTGTCTTTTCGTTCACATAAAGTCAGAAAAAAACAACATATGAATCCAAATTAACATGTATTTATACTAAAGTAATACAAAAATGACTACAAAAGATTTAGAAGTGAGTAGTTTTTCGAGATTTGCGATTATACTGTATTTACAGTAGTTGTTTTTTTCTGACTTTATGTGAACGAAAAGACCCACATTTGCCCGTTTTCCCATTGAAAATAGTGATATTTTGAAATATCACTGTCCTGGTCACAAAAGCAAAGTTTGTGGGGAATAATAGCCATTTTCTATACTTTTGAGGCATAAGCAATTAGGAAATAACACTTACTACCCAGGAACAAAAATTGCGTTACATAGTGTAGTCCCTGCACAGTACTCTCTGTCATGTGTACACTTCGAAATGTCACAAGACAAAAACACTTCCTCTACAACTACATTTTTGATTCTGTCATAGCATTTCCATTGCTGGTCATAGTTTGTGTTTTGGGGGGATAGAAAGAAGCAGCAGGTATTCATCAGTTGTTACCTGTGGCAAAGACGACATTGCGAGAGACCAGCCTGTATTCCACAATGGAGAACTGAGGCAGCTCGATCCTTCCCACCCCAGTCACAGCAGAGTCTCCTCCTCTCCAGTAGAACCCGATATCATCTGTTGTGTAGCCATCTGCAGTACAAACACACACACACACACAGGTTAAAAAAACAGGGTTACCCTGCCCTCTCTGTGATGTGTGGCACCCTGCCGCTCTCTGTGACACACACACACACAGGTTAAAAAACAGGGTACCCTGCCCTCTCTGTGATGTGTGGCACCCTGCCCTCTCTGTGATGTGTGGCACCCTGCCCTCTCTGTGATGTGTGGCACCCTGCCCTCTCTGTGATGTGTGGCACCCTGCCCTCTCTGTGATGTGTGGTACCCTGCCCTCTCTGTGATGTGTGGCACCCTGCACTCTCTGTGATGTGTGGCACCCTGCCCTCTCTGTGATGTGTGGCACCCTGTCCTCTCTGTGATGTGTGGTACCCTGCACTCTCTGTGATGTGTGGCACCCTGCCCTCTCTGTGATGTGTGGTACCCTGCCCTCTCTGTGATGTGTGGCACCCTGCCCTCTCTGTGATGTGTGGTACCCTGCCCTCTCTGTGATGTGTGGCACCCTGCCCTCTCTGTGATGTGTGGCACCCTGCCCTCTCTGTGATGTGTGGCACCCTGCCCTCTCTGTGATGTGTGGCACCCTGCCCTCTCTGTGATGTGTGGCACCCTGCCCTCTCTGTGATGTGTGGTACCCTGCCCTCTCTGTGATGTGTGGTACCCTGCCCTCTCTGTGATGTGTGGCACCCTGTCCTCTCTGTGATGTGTGGCACCCTGTACTCTCTGTGATGTGTGGCACCCTGCCCTCTCTGTGATGTGTGGCACCCTGCCCTCTCTGTGATGTGTGGTACCCTGCCCTCTCTGTGATGTGTGGCACCCTGCCCTCTCTGTGATATTTGGCACCCTGCCCTCTCTGTGATGTGTTATGCACCAGGTCATATAGATTTAACCCTGGTCAAGTGTAACTTTCCCTGGCTTCATCATGACAGGAGTTAACAGGGACTTGGCTCTGACAATGTGGTAATAGAACAAAACAGCAGTGCTCTTATACTGAAGAAAGAGTTATACAGATTTACCTTTAGGGCATGCATTTCTCTGGAGGTTACTTACAGCTTTCTATTTCCAGTGTGCAGTTCTGTTCATCCAATGGGTATCTCCGCAGATCCATCATGCAGGCAGCTGTTGTTGTGATTCTGAGTCAAAGCCACAGTTATACATATTTATATATCAAAGTGTAACAGAGGGCATTATTTTTCTTGCTGTCTCCCTCCATATAGCGCTGACACAGAACTGTACATTAAGACCTACAGTACACTGATATCTACAGTCTTGTTTCCAGTGACTTAATCAAAACCATAACAACATACACTATACAGTATACATGTGTGTGTTGCTTTGATAGATAGATAATATACTAGCTCATTCTACTGACTGAAGACTCTGGAGGCATTCAAGCAAAGCCAGTCCTGCAGAGCTGAGGCAACAGTGTCACAGCACAACTTGTTTACACAGGGATTCTGGGTAACCAACTTGTTGCACCTTTGAGGAACCTTGCAGTGAATCAAGCTGACATATTTATTTGTAAAAATGATCATCTGTGCTTCTGAATTATGTATTTGGGTATTCCATCCCCGTCTCAGAATGAGAAACTAAGACAATTACTTAGGAGAGTAACTGAGTCAGACTGGGGCCAATCAGTTACACTGGGAGAGAGAGAGAGAGAGAGAGAGAGAGAGAGAGAGCGAGAGAGCTTTGGCTTTGGTGTACAGAGACTGCATCTATGTTGTCTCGTTTGATACAGTAAGTAGTTTGAAAATCGAAAGGCAACAAGGGGCTAAATGCTGCTGCAATGTTCCGAATGATCCGAAAGGTCTATTGATTTGAAGAATATGTAAAGATATATCAGGAGAAACAAACTTTTTTGACCCTTATATGACCTTGTATTTGGTTAGTAGTTGTTTTTGTTTTTGATCTTTAATGCTGACCAGGTATTCTGCCAGGGCGTGTGGCCCGTTCAGACTCGGGTAGCACTGTGTCTAATTTATGCTGTGGTTTGACTTGGCTCTCCAGTGTATCAGGTATTCTGCCAGGGCGTGTGGCCTGTTCAGACTCGGGTAGCACTGTGTCTAATTTATGCTGTGGTTTGACTTGGCTCTCCAGTGTATCAGGTATTCTGCCAGGGCGTGTGGCCCGTTCAGACTCGGGTAGCACTGTGTCTAATTTATGCTGTGGTTTGACTTGGCTCTCCAGTGTATCAGGTATTCTGCCAGGGCGTGTGGCCCGTTCAGACTCGGGTAGCACTGTGTCTAATTTATACTGTGGTTTGACTTGGCTCTCCAGTGTATCAGGTATTCTGCCAGGGCGTGTGGCCCGTTCAGACTCTGGTAGCACTGTGTCTAATTTATGCTGTGGTTTGACTTGGCTCTCCAGTGTATCAGGTATTCTGCCAGGGCGTGTGGCCCGTTCAGACTCGGGTAGCACTGTGTCTAATTTATGCTGTGGTTTGACTTGGCTCTCCAGTGTATCAGGTATTCTGCCAGGGCGTGTGGCCCGTTCAGACTCGGGTAGCACTGTGTCTAATTTATGCTGTGGTTTGACTTGGCTCTCCAGTGTATCAGGTATTCTGCCAGGGCATGTGGCCTGTTCAGACTCGGGTAGCACTGTGTCTAATTTATGCTGTGGTTTGACTTGGCTCTCCAGTGTATCAGGTATTCTGCCAGGGCGTGTGGCCCGTTCAGACTCGGGTAGCACTGTGTCTAATTTATGCTGTGGTTTGACTTGGCTCTCCAGTGTATCAGGTATTCTGCCAGGGCGTGTGGCCTGTTCAGACTCGGGTAGCACTGTGTCTAATTTATGCTGTGATTTGACTTGGCTCTCCAGTGTATCAGGTATTCTGCCAGGGCGTGTGGCCTGTTCAGACTCGGGTAGCACTGTGTCTAATTTATGCTGTGGTTTGACTTGGCTCTCCAGTGTATCAGGTATTCTGCCAGGGCGTGTGGCCCGTTCAGACTCGGGTAGCACTGTGTCTAATTTATGCTGTGGTTTGACTTGGCTCTCCAGTGTATCAGGTATTCTGCCAGGGCGTGTGGCCTGTTCAGACTCGGGTAGCACTGTGTCTAATTTATGCTGTGGTTTGACTTGGCTCTCCAGTGTATCAGGTATTCTGCCAGGGCGTGTGGCCCGTTCAGACTCGGGTAGCACTGTGTCTAATTTATGCTGTGGTTTGACTTGGCTCTCCAGTGTATCAGGTATTCTGCCAGGGCGTGTGGCCTGTTCAGACTCGGGTAGCACTGTGTCTAATTTATACTGTGGTTTGACTTGGCTCTCCAGTGTATCAGGTATTCTGCCAGGGCGTGTGGCCTGTTCAGACTCGGGTAGCACTGTGTCTAATTTATGCTGTGGTTTGACTTGGCTCTCCAGTGTATCAGGTATTCTGCCAGGGCGTGTGGCCCGTTCAGACTCGGGTAGCACTGTGTCTAATTTATACTGTGGTTTGACTTGGCTCTCCAGTGTATCAGGTATTCTGCCAGGGCGTGTGGCCCGTTCAGACTCGGGTAGCACTGTGTCTAATTTATACTGTGGTTTGACTTGGCTCTCCAGTGTATCAGGTATTTGTTTTTCAGGGTGGTGGTTATTTTAGATATCACTGGGGCCTGATTAGAGTAGCTGTGCTGAGCCTCTGCGATGCTGATCTGGTTCTCCTCACAGAGCTGCTCCTGCATGTAGTTGATGGTCTTTCTGTTTGAGTAGCTCTCCTGGCTCTTCAGGGCCTTGAACTGGTAGGAGTCGGGGTTGCTTTGGTCAGGTGCCTCCAGTTCCTCAAAGCTCTCTTTTGTACAATAAGCAGTAAGGGAAAACGTCCTAGCTCAGCTCTACAAGCATTGCTGGGAGCATTTCTGTGCAACTGAAAGATGTTTTTGCAGAATTCTACGTGTAAGATTTCTGTTGGACTTTTGTCTCAATTACTGTACTTACAATTTAGAGTGGGGCCCCAAACTTCACTGCAGTACAAAAGGATTGGTTGTATAACTTGGTCAAAGAGTTTGAGCCAGACCATGATTGAAGGCTTTAGGTTGTACACCCGTTTCTTTACTACATGATTGGCTCTGCTGGCTTTGTGTCTCAGTGCACAGACAGCTGGGTTAAAGCTCCCTGATGCACTGATCATTAGTCCCATAACCCTAACCCTAACTCTATCTTTCTTCATTTTTTGGGCTGGCTGATAAGGTATTTCATTAACCTTTTACTTTTGCACCCATGTATCTTTGCTTTACTATCCTGTCACTTGAAAACCTATTGGGGGTTAAACATTGTCTATTATGATTGTATTTCCAGTGCCTGTTTTCACTGCACATGTACTGTAACTGCAGGGCATGCCTGATGTTGCACATTGTATCATAAATAAAGCAGACCTAACTGTTGACAATGCCTGTAAGATTAAGAAACAGTGCGCCTGTCACATCATCTCTGCAGGCTTTTCTACCGCTGCAGGCTGGAGTAATGCAATGCTTCTTGCAAAGGCTTTGGTACAGAAACAAGATCTGCAGATGCAAATATCAAGAGCACATTAGACAAGACCAACCTCAGGCCGTACAGCACTGTTCCATCTGGATGAAGCCGAATCATCCGGTTCTTCACAGTGACGCCGTGCACAAAGGACTTCTTGTCATTCAGAAAGTAGGTGTCGGGGACCCACAGCTGATCAGCCACCCGGTTATCAAGTGTTAAATTGAGAGGTATTCCCGAGTAAGCCAGCCTCTTGTCCCTCCAGTACTGTTGAAAGTACATGGTCAAGGTATAGTCCTGGAATGGAAAGATGCAAAGGAAGGTTACAGAATTGCAGAGAACAACTGTTTTTTTTTTGTTTTTGTTTTTGCTGCTTGGTTCCAAGGAGGTGCTGTAATGTTTTTATTTATTACACATTTCAATTTTAAATAACAGAACCTTACTGTTAAAAAGTGGTGGCACACTCTATATATGTGTTGCAGAGATACCTCTCATTGTTTTAAAATGCTGTCTCATGTGTTCTTTGTGGGATGACAACACCAAAGGTGAAAGCATATGTGTACATGAAAATTTCTGTAAAAACAATGCCTGTAATGAAAGTGGGCAACACTACACGAAGTGTCTCTAATTACTGTGCATTTACATAGCAGTTACTTAGTAAATGCATGTGTACTTATACAATGCACAATGTTATTATGTAATGAGATACACTTAATGTGAAAGTTTACCTGAAAAGGTTGTTTAAAAAGTCAATTCAACCCTTTTTTGATTGTAACTTGTGAAGCTGTAGTGCAGGCTTGTTGTGCAGTATTTTCAGCTGCTGTAGAGATCTTTCAGGAGATTCCTGTAACACTATATTTCCATGCATGGACCACACTGTATATAAAACATGTCTCAATTCATTATGAACATGCACTGTAACCCTATAGCAGTGTTGTTTATGTGGTGTGCAGCTCTCATTCACATACATTGTTCTACAGTCACCTTCCACTAGTCCCTGCTAGTGCATGGGAATGAAAGCAGTAAGCCATACAGTACACACACAGGCTTGCAAATACTCTGAGATTTATTTATAGACCCGGCTGGTCATGTCTTGAAGGACGGGGTTGTGTTTCAGTCTTGCCTGGGGTCTGTGCTCTTCACAGGCAGTGCATTGTAATTCAGATGCAATGTATCGCTCTCTGTAATTGAGTTGCTTCAACCCAAATATTTACACCCAAGCAAAGTAAGCAGGATTTGTTTTTCATTAGCTTTAGATTCATGAGGATCAAAAAGCAGATCTGGCATTTAACAGCTTTTGGCAGCAGAATATTACTCTGCTGTCTGGTAAATACTGGACTGCTGTTATACCCCAGAAACTTTCTATAACTAATCTGCTTATGAATGACCTGCTTGAAGAGAAACTGCAGACTGCTAAACACTGAGGTGTGTGTTGAATTAGTGTGATACTGAATATGAAGAATTTGCAACCAAGCAAGTGCTATTTCCCAGGACCTAGGTGGTACAGAAATATACGCACAGAAGCCAGGACTTGCTGGTAACGAGTTATTTATTAAATATAATTATCCTGAGGTCCTAATGGAGCTTGCTCACACTAATAAAGCCATCACAGTAAACACAGAACGGACTTTGATATGATGCATTTCCATTCTGCTGACTAACAGTATCAGGGCAGTTGCTCTTTTATTAAATTAAACTGGTGTAAGGTATCCGGAAACAATCTGGAAATTGCACTAGAGGCGAGTTTTTTTCAGTTATTTCTTTCAAAGTTTTGCTCTTTTAATGAGGAGCAGTGTAATGTGTCCTCTCTGACTTCTTCCCATATACTGTACCTGCCCATCTGCATGAGGTTTACCCAGAACACCCTGTTTAAGTAAAGCAGACCATATTATTTCCAGGTCATCTTTACATTAAGTGTCTCTAATTGCTGTGTAATTAAATATTAGTTATTTAGTAAATACATGTGTAGTTACACAGATTAAGTGAAGTAGACAACCATTTGGACAAATGCCTTCATCAAGTGTAACCTTATATTGTAAGAATTCTACAATGTACTCAGCACATGTGTTTGCTAGGATTAATGTTGCACTGATTTCCCCTTTGCACCAGGGCTAGTTACACAATTTACAATACAACACCCACGACAAAGACACACAGATCTCATAAAATTGCATACAATAGACAGGAAACAAGTCAGATAAAACACTGAACAACAGAAATGTAAAGCAACTCCTAGTACTGATGACTACAGCTAAGATGAGGAGAAAAAGCAGAAAGCCCTGAATAGCAGAGAATAAGAGCTGATAAAGACTTTTCCTAGACCTGCTGACTGGAGCTAAACGCCCTGCTGTTTTTAAAAAGCCATTGCCTTCTATTGTACCAGGGAAACTGTTAGTGCTCACCACCTTCAAACCCAGAAAAACAAGCACTTGAAATAGGTAAATATACCAAAGTGAGAAAATACTAATTAATGAAATCAATGCACTCATTATCTCCTCATACGGTTCAATAGCTTGCTATCAACCACTGAGTTTCAATAACGGTGTGCGCTGAATAAAGGCATCGAAGTAGAACAGTTATATAAATAAACCCAGGTCTAAAAGAGAAGCGGCTACTAACTCAAGCAGTGATGCTGGGATATTTGGTCGTGTGTTTAAGATATTTGGTCAGTGTTTGTAGGATATTTGGTCGTGTGTTTAAGATATTTGGTCAGTGTTTGTAGGATATTTGGTCAGTGTTTGTAGGATATTTGGTCAGTGTTTGTAGGATATTTGGTCAGTGTTTGTAGGATATTTGGTCAGTGTTTGTAGGATATTTGGTCAGTGTTTGTAGGATATTTGGTCGTGTGTTTAGGATATTTGGTCAGTGTTTGTAGGATATTTGGTCAGTGTTTGTAGGATATTTGGTCAGTGTTTGTAGGATATTTGGTCAGTGTTTTTAGGATATTTGGTCAGTGTTTGTAGGATATTTGGTCAGTGTTTGTAGGATATTTGGTCATGTGTTTTTAGGATATTTGGTCAGTGTTTGTAGGATATTTGGTCAGTGTTTGTAGGATATTTGGTCGTGTGTTTAGGATATTTGGTCAGTGTTTGTAGGATATTTGGTCAGTGTGTTTAGGATATTTGGTCAGTGTTTGTAGGATATTTGTTCAGTGTTTGTATGATATTTGGTCAGTGTTTGTAGGATATTTGGTCAGTGTTTGTAGGATATTTGGTCAGTGTTTGTAGGATATTTGGTCATGTGTTTAGGATATTTGGTCAGTGTTTGTAGGATATTTGGTCAGTGTATGTAGGATATTTGGTCAGTGTTTGTAGGATATTTGGGCGTGTGTTTGTAGGATATTTGGTCAGTGTTTGTAGGATATTTGGTCAGTGTGTTTAGGATATTTGGTCAGTGTTTGTCGGATATTTGGTCATGTGTTTGTAGGATATTTGGTCAGTGTTTGTAAGATATTTGGTCAGTGTGTTTAGGATATTTGGTTTAAATACTCAGCCATTGGTTAAACACTCAGCCATTGGTTAAACACTCAGCCATAGGTTAAACACTCAGAGCCATGGGTTAAAAACAGCCTCGTTCTCGAGGCTACTTGACTAGAATTATCCTTAGCATAGTGTAACAGGATGGGTGCCTGATAATTACCTAAAAGGAAACAAAAGTCAAGTCACTAGATCCACACAATAACCGAATGGACATACACACACACACACACACACACACACACACACACACACACACACACACACACACACACACACACAAGTCGTGCTGTTCCTACTTCATGAAAAGACCTGCGGGTAAAGAGGCTGCTGCAGCACTATCCGCATTGTTAATGGAGATGCTCTCACTCGCTCTGAAATTGCACATGTGGCAAGTCTAATTGTACCTTGTACTGATCTGACAACAGTTAAAGCTTGATTAATGAAAGTTACAAAAAATAAGCAAAAGCCTTTCTGCTTTACACGGTGCACACTTGCACTAATAAAAAAAGTAATTTGTTCATAAGTGTGCTGAGTATTGCACTTACTCACAAGATCAAATCTGAACAAAAGGTGGTTGCTATTTTACTATGCCTGAATTTTCAAAGGCATAAAACCATATTGCACCTCCCTCACTCACCTCTGTTTAGGTTCATTCTGTTGTAATATAAGGATTGATTAGTCCCATAGAAAGATAAGTACTCAACCAATATATCTCCTGTGAATGCTCCACAGACAGATGTATAGGGTAAGTAAAAACACAACAGATGCTTTAATGTATACCTACATGAGCGTAGGGACTGCTCGAAAAAACTCCTAGGATCTGTGCACTAGTGAGATCTTAATGTACTCGGGAATCTCTTCAGCTAGGAATACCAATTGCTATCTTCCTCTCTGTAATGTTTTAACGACTAGACTAATTATACCTCACAGAATGTAATGCATCTCTATATAACAACGTAATACCAGGCACTGTATCACATAACAGCAGAGCTTCATAATATATTGTAATTGCTTTTCGGTGTTTACTAATTCTTTTAAACCTTCATCCTTTATGATGCTGACTGATAGCTACACTCATTTAATTGCCTCAAACATCTGCTCTCATCAGCTACAAGCAGATGATCTTAATTATTCAAAATAATACCGGCTGCCTTCTCCAAGTACGACTGCTGTAGGTGCTGTAGATATATTTTAAACTTCTCAAAGTGTTCTCTGTCATTCCGACTGTACAACTCTGGCCAAACATTTTGCATTACCTAGAATTTTATGATTGAGATATAATTAAAAGAAAAAACTGTTTTGCATCCCTCTGTAGAATTAAGACATTTTGCTTCATAAAGTCAAATAAAACCTGCTAAATAATGTTACGCCAACATACTGAATTACACACCGCTTTGGAGTTTTATACATAAACAAAAATTGAAACGTGACGTTTCAAAATATAACATGAAATACTGTACTACTATTATTTTGCGATATCATTTTGCAGTTTCTTTGGTTACATGATGTTAAATAAAAGATCTAAGTTATGGTCATATAGTTTTTTTTTTTTTTTTTTTTAATTTTTATTATGTCTCAATCCTAAAATTTTGGGTGCTGCAACACTTCTGGCCAGAGCTGCACAAGCATGTAACTCTGCAGGTTGTTTTAAAACCCCAGGCTGGCTAACATGAAATTCTGAATGATTGCTAGCTGAAAAAATACATTTATAACAGTGCCACTTTATAGAAAGTCATCCTTTCTATCATTTTCACTTTATGCACATTAAGCCAGGTTAAGGGCTTTTCAGGTTTTCAGGTACGTCCATGAATGTTGTATATGTTAATGAATGGATGTTAATGAAAACCCTGGTTATGTTTAGGATAGCAATGGGAAGTGCTAGAGTTGCCATTTGAATTTTTGAGCCATGAGGTTTGAATTTCAACACATCGAGCCACGCTGAGTGTTTTTCACATTAACCCTTTTAGGATGTCCCCTCATCACAGCTGTGTTTCAGTTTTGAGCTGTCTTGCAGCTCTAATTAAATGTGTTAACGTCAACATCATATTAATGATGCACAAAGAAGCAAGTGATATAAATCTGCTACATGACAGTAACATTCCAATACATTATGAGTGGAAGTTATTCTCTGGACACTAACAATTCACAATGAATACTGTATGCACAGAATTCGTAAAGCCTTTAGTCATTCCATGTGGGGTTATTTTCCAGTCACATCTTAGAAGCTAAGAAAATGGGCTAGTCAGATCACAAGCAATGTCTCAGTCAGTACCTTGGACTCTCATATCTGTATCTATCTATAAATAAGAGTGTTTTTACAGCTATTTAAATCTGAAAATGGGCTAGTCAGATCACAAGCAATGTCTCAGTCAGTACCTTGGACTCTCATATCTGTATCTATCTATAAATAAGAGTGTTTTTACAGCTATTTAAATCTGAAAATGGGCTAGTCAGATCACAAGCAATGTCTCAATCAGTACCCTGGACTCTCATATCTGTATCTATCTATAAATAGGAGTGTTTTTACAGCTATTTAAATCTGAAAATGGGCTAGTCAGATCACAAGCAATGTCTCAGTCAGTACCCTGGACTCTTATATCTATAAATGTGACTGTTTTAAGGTCTCCTGAGTGGCACATCCGGTAAAGGCGCTCTGTGTGGAGTGCAGGATGCGCCCTATAGCCTGGAGGTCACCGATTCGAGTCCAGGCTATTCCACTGCTGACTGTGGACGGGAGTTCCCAGGAGGCGGTGCACCCCGGTGCCACCCGGTGGGGGAGATCTTAGGTCAGCCACGGTGTCCTCGGCTCACCGCGCACCAGCAACTGAAAAATGAATCCCTGCAATATAATGGACATCACCGCAACATCTACTGCATCTGATACACTTAGAAAGTGCCAGGCTATGAACATTAGCTGCTTCTGGAAATAATGAAATAAGAAACCCTGTTCAATCCAGGATATAAACCTTCAGTGTTTTTCAGTAGCATTACACAAACACTACCCTAGGATAACCATTTCAATCGCTTCAGTGTCTTATACTGAAGTTATATATATATATATACACACACACACACACGCGCGCGAGCACACGCACACACGTGCGCACACACACACACACGCACTGTGTTTCTGTTCATGTACTGCACTTCTAGAGCAGAGTTATCTTTCCTCAGTTTAAATACAGGCAGGCAGTGTTGAAAGGGTAAAGAACACAAGAACATGAGAAAAGTTTGGGCTTGTCCTTTGTTGGCACACCAGTCTCCCTCACTGTGGGATCTTATTCAAACCAACGAGTAGAACAAAGGAGGCAAACTGATGTCCTGGCTGAATTCTAAAACAGGTCAATTTAATAAGCAATTAAAAAGGATGTGGGTAGAGCTGTAAACCTGCTGAAGCTTTTTGATTCTTGAAGAGGCAGAACATAACATAAATTGAATACATTTGAATAAAAAAACACATTTCAGACTAAGAAGCTAGCTAAATTAAGACACTTACTGTGTTTCAGTATTTTGTTACATTTTTACTGTACATCCTGTTCTGCCAAAAACAACCATTTGCCAGCCAATATGTGTCCTGTTGAAGCCCATTCCCAGTCCAAATGGGAGACTTCAAGTGCATGTAAAGTGTCATAGTGTGGAGCTCAGTGAGGCCTGTATGCCAGCCCTGGAAATAGCTGCTTTCAGGGCATCCACCCAACTTGAGGACCTTTCGTGTCTCTCTACCATACCATCAATAAGTTATTCCACTTATAACCCATGTATAAAATAGAGTCACGCTGTACTATTACAAATACATCTTTTTAAATTGATAATCAAGGACTCTCAGAGTGTAGCAAGTGTGTTTCAAAAGTACAAAACGACTCTGCTGTACAAAGGGACTCTGAGTATCACACATCTTATAGGAAGAAAACTAGTGTAAACATTTTTTTTTTTTTACATTTTGAAAATGTATTTTCTTGCGAGAGGTTGTATGTCAGTTCACGTTTAGTCACGCGGACTGTCCAGTCTTGTGTTGTGTTTTGTAAATGTGCCATGTGTACAGTGGATTAGCTAGTTTACTATAATTCAGGGCTTTTGAATTAAGCAGTATTTATCTGTATTTAGACATTATACTCCAGGACAGGGCTGACCAAATCAGGACCTCAGTGTTAATAGGTATCATTAAATAAATAAGCGATTAACTGCTGGTTGTTATTTGAATTTATTTCCAGACAGCATGGTATTCTCCGATGAACTGCTCCCACAATCCTGCTGACAGGAGCGACATGTTAAACACAACAGATGACCTTGCTATAGGGGCCAGTAGGGGGTCTCTGATATCTATGACTGGTTGCTACAAGAATAGCAAACAAGAGGGAGATTGTGTCATCATGTCAGTCACTCGCATGGTCAAATCCTCTCTCAGGGAGAGAAAACAGAGCCACCCTCCCTCCAGTCCACAAGGGAACTGTTCACATGAAGTCAAATCATCTCTCAGGAAGAGAAAACACAGCCTCCCTCCCTCCACTCCACAAGGGAACTGCTCACATGAAGTCAAATCCTCTCTGAAGAAGAGAAATCACACACTCCCTCTCTCCACTCCACAAGGGAACTGCTCACATGAAGTCAAATCCTCTCTGAAGAAGAGAAATAACACGCTCCCTCCCTCCACTCCACAAGGGAACTGCTCACATGAAGTCAAATCCTCTCTGAAGAAGAGAAATAACACGCTCCCTCCCTCCACTCCACAAGGGAACTGCTCGCAAAACAAAGACAAATCAGATGCCGGTGGAATCACAGCTACTTCAGTGAGCCATATATGACTTCTGAGCTGTCCTTTGGACAGACCTGCATTCGACACTACCAGCTAAACATGTCCCCCGTCCTCTTTCCCATGCCCCTATATCAACGGCAACAGCATTCTCATCTCAGCAGGGTGTGGAGTGGAGGGGCTTTCACTTCACTCACATTGTGATGCCCTGGTCATCAAGCTGATCAGACCCTGTTATTGAGCTCCTGACACAATTGATAAATATCTCTATTAATGCAACAGGTTACAGAAGCCCAGGAGAGCAGGCCTTGTGCTTATTGTCTATGCAGCTCTCTTCCCTCCAAAGGCATATTAGTGGTGTCACCTGGATTAACCCAGAAAAAAAAACAAAAAAACTTCCAAATCATTTAAAAACTCACAAAAGCCCCACACGTCATACTAATGGTAAAGACTTGCTGACTAAGGCCTCTGTAGTGCTGAGACAGTATTACTTCATAACTGCTGTAAGTACAGTATGGGCTCTGTACCTTTTACACTGCAATTTATGCTTTAAATCTGAAGATAAAACTTTCAAATATCTAACGTCTGCAGAAACACTCACAAAAACCTCCAGTTAAAAGCTTCACTCCCGTTCGCTTATTTATTCTGTAGTATCTACACCTGTGTGTTCGCTTATTTATTCTGTAGTATCTATCTATGTGCATTCACTTGTCTGGTGCATCATTAAAACTTGCTCATGTTTTCAGTATAAAAACACGCTCCTATCTATATTCCTTTGTTTATCCTTTCAAATGGCTGCTGTGGTTATATTTATAAAAAAGAAAACAATCCACCTACTTTGATATTATAATATTTCCTGCACCCTTTGAAATCCCAAACATGCCTGTTAATTTGGACTGAATCACTTCAAGGATCACCTGAGTAATACAAGGAAAGGTGTGTGAGGTGAGGCAGGTGGAGCAACTGAGCAACTACAGCACTGTGTGAAAGGTCACCATGCATCCTCAGTCTGTTCATTTATATTTAACATCACACAGCATCAGCTGCTGTTTCAATGACAGCTTTCCTCTTCCTAACAAGATACACACACACATATGCACGTACACGCACAGACAACACACTCACACATCATTACATGATTTTCACAGTACTGTTTACCCTCATGTGCACAAACAAAGACTATTAGGGAACCCAAGCAAAAAATCTCATTAGGTTTTCTGTTGCTCTCTGATCCAAAGAAAGCACATGGATGGCTGTGTTGTGCTGACCACAGCATCAAATAATCAATGTAATCATGGTCTTCTATAGATGAAGGCACTTGCCGTAGAAAATGCTTTTCCGTCTTTTTTCTTCTTTTGAACTGCAAGCATATTTAAAAAGAAACTATTTGTAAACACCTTTCAAAGTTGAATTAAAAGGCAACAGGTTTACCTCAAACCATAACAGACACAGATTCAAAACAGAAAATATATCTCATTATCATTTAATAAACAAAGTAACCTCAGTACGAATATCCTCCAAAATGTCCTTTGCTTATAATGCAATCTGTTCCAGACTGGGAGAGAATCAGCTTTGGGCCATTGCAGGCAGGATAAATAGAAGTATTAATTAGATGCTGACTTGAAGATTCAGTCCTATTAAAGAAACACGCCCTAATAATTTCTAAACACAGAGTAGCTGTCCACAGGTTGAGTTGAGTTACACAGTCAGGGGGGTGCTGGGAGTGCCAGGGCTGTGTGAAGCTGTTGATCTTCAGGTTGAGTTACACAGTCAGGGGGGTGCTGGGAGTGCCAGGGCTGTGTGAAGCTGTTGATCTTCAGGTTGAGTTACACAGTCAGGGGGGTGCTGGGAGTGCCAGGGCTGTGTGAAGCTGTTGATCTTCAGGTTGAGTTACACAGTCAGGGGGGTGCTGGGAGTGCCAGGGCTGTGTGAAGCTGTTGATCTTCAGGTTGAGTTACACAGTCAGGGGGGTGCTGGGAGTGCCAGGGCTGTGTGAAGCTGTTGATCTTCAGGTTGAGTTACACAGTCAGGGGGGTGCTGGGAGTGCCAGGGCTGTGTGAAGCTGTTGATCTTCAGGTTGAGTTACACAGTCAGGGGGGTGCTGGGAGTGCCAGGGCTGTGTGAAGCTGTTGATCTTCAGGGGGTTCCAAAGGGAGCATGGCATTGGCTCCAGCACTCCAACATGATAGCGCTGAGTCACTTAACCCGCTACAGCAGCCCCTACTGGTCAAGAACACAGCTGCAGGGCTGGCCCTGGTCCTCCAGGGTGAAGCTACGCATTCTGCAGCCCTTCCAGCAGCAAGTATTGCTAAACACATTTCTTTTTGCAAGTATGCGATCTTGTTGCCTTGTTAGTTAGTTTAGTTTGAGCACGAAGCTGTGACGTTCACAGGTCTGTTTACATGTTGTTCTTTTTCAGTGAATCTCTTCTCATAATTTGCCATTGCTGTTTCTTTTTTTGTTCTGTGTTTTCAATAATGTAGCTGTGCCAGTGACTGCAGAATGGAGTGGATGGTTTTTAAAATTTAAAGGGGCAATCCCAAATTCTAGTCTTTTGCGGTCAGCTAATGTGGGATAATGAGCTTTCTATTAGGAACCTGTCTGGCTGAGACAATCTTTGGTGTTTATAATTGAAAATAAGAAATATATTTAGCAGTCCAACCTAAAGAAGCACACTCAAAGTTTCAGCCCATTCATTTTCAAATAAATCAAATGATTTTAGCATCATACCAGTGCATGCACATACAATACTCTTAATAATCGCACACTACCTGAAAGGTTGAAAGCACTTGTATAAAATCAAGAGTTCACTAGAATATATCCAACTGCAATCCGAAACTCCTCTATGAGACTAAGACTGTATATTAACCGTTTGGTACAAAATCAAGGCACTTATCGTTCTCACCATTTAGAGTGTGACAGACAGATTAGAGCATAAGAGTCCCCATATTTGGAATGAGGATCTTCAAAATTACTGTCGAATTTCTGCTTAGTGTCAGCAATTGGATAGGCATAGAGACTGAACTGCTCTCATCCAAAAGCAGAGTGCTCTGTTCCAGGGAAATAATAATAATAATAATAATAATAATAATAATAATAATAATAATAATAATAATAATAATAATAATAAAACTTTTTAATTCAGACAGTATGTGATAATAATAAACCTGACTTTAGTCGGATAATTTGAAGTATTCGGTTTAGGGCTCTATTGGAACTTGCATATGTACAAGTAGTTAAGCTGGAGGTCAGAGAAGTTAATGAGCATTGTTAATTCAGACAGTATGTGACAGAGCATAATCCGAGATAAACCTTGATACTCGTTACATGAATTCCTCTCTTCAATCCTGTATAATTCTTGATACTCGTTACATGAATCCCTCTCTTCAATCCTCTATAATTCTTGATATTCATTACATGAATCCCTCTCTTCAATCCTATATAATTCTTGATACTTGTTACATGAATTAATCTCTTCAATCCTTTATAATTCTTGATACTCGTTACATGAATCCCTCTCTTCAATCCTGTATAATTCTTGATACTTGTTACATGAATTAATCTCTTCAATCCTCTATAATTCTTGATATTCATTACATGAATCCCTCTCTTCAATCCTATATAATTCTTGATACTTGTTACATGAATTAATCTCTTCAATCCTTTATAATTCTTGATACTCGTTACATGAATCCCTCTCTTCAATCCTGTATAATTCTTGATACTTGTTACATGAATTAATCTCTTCAATCCTTTATAATTCTTGATACTCGTTATATGAATCCCTCTCTACAATCATGTATAATTCTTGGTACTTGTTACATGAATTAATCTCTTCAATCCTTTGTAATTCTTGATACTCGTTACATGAATCCCTCTCTTCAATCCTGTATAATTCTTGATACTTGTTACATGAATTAATCTCTTCAATCCTTTATAATCCTTGATGCTCGTTAAACTCCCTCAGAAAATCACTTGGAACACATACAACCCGTATCCACAGCATGCTCTGTTTGCAAGCAAAGGGCAGAGCTGTTGCAGTGTTTATGCATTCAGCTGAGAGCTCTCCCACTTTTTAAAGGGAGCTCGTGTCAGCCATATGATGGACTTGAGTTTAATGACTGGCTGCTCATCTATTATAAGAGTAACAGGAAATTGTTTTGATGTTGCATCAAAAGCAAAAGCCTGCCTAATCTGCAGATATATCGTAATTATTTAGGAGCAAGTTTTTAATACCAGGCAAGGCTCGCAGTACAACTGCCTGGAGATCTGCGAACCAAAAAGACAAAACAAAACAAAAAAATACTTCAGTGCAGTGCTTGGCAGGTGCAATTTGCTACATTAGGAAAAGGGTTTTACAGTATGTGGCAGAAAAAAAGCTTAATTTTTTATGAAATTCTCTTAAAAAATATTGACTATGGGAAAGAAACATCGCTTTTGGTCTGGGTGCGTCTGCGGGTCA
Source organism: Polyodon spathula (assembly GCF_017654505.1). Lineage (NCBI taxonomy): Eukaryota > Metazoa > Chordata > Actinopteri > Acipenseriformes > Polyodontidae > Polyodon > Polyodon spathula. The sequence continues at coordinate 50,930,294 of NC_054542.1, read as the reverse complement.
GGGAGGCAAAATTCACAGGGACCCTTTCATTGAACCCACTGCAGTGGAACCCACTGGACAAGCGCCTTGTGATCTCAGGGACCAATTCATCGAACCCACTGCAGTGGAACCCACTGGACAAGCGCCTTGTGATCTCAGGGACCAATTCATCGAACCCACTGCAGTGGAACCCACTGGACAAGCGCCTTGTGATCTCAGGGACCACTTCATCGAACCCACTGCAGTGGAACCCACTGGACAAGTGCCTGGTGATCTCAGGGACCACTTCATCAAACCCACTGCAGTGGAACCCACTGGACAGGCGCCTGGTGATCTCAGAGACCACTTCATCAAACCCGCTGCAGTGGAACCCACTGGACAAGCGCCTGGTGATCTCAGAGACCACTTCATCAAACCCGCTGCAGTGGAACCCACTGGACAAGCGCCTGGTGATCTCAGAGACCACTTCATCAAACCCGCTGCAGTGGAACCCACTGGACAAGCGCCTGGTGATCTCAGAGACCACTTCATCAAACCCGCTGAAGTGGAACCCAGTGGACAAGCACCTGGTGATCTCAAGCGGACACCTGCAGGGTCCTCCACAGGCCAGTAGCTTGTTCTTCAGTTCCTGGGTGTAAATGAGGAAACTGGCTTGGCTGTGGAATCGGAAGACGCCCATTGAACACTGCGCCGAGGGAACATTACTGCACATTCTACATTCGGAATAAAATAATGGGTAAAACATTGAGCACTCTAAATTATTTTTAAAAATCGTACTAAATATACACTGATAAAAAAGTAATGGTAAAAAAAAAAAAAAAGATTAATGAATAATATTATATATGGAGAGTTGCAATCTCTCATAGAGCTTGGTGAAGCTTGCAGTCCTATTGCTACTATATACATGTGTGTAATAAGACTGTGACATCACTGCTGAGGCCTGTAATCGAGTGCAGTGATGACACCACCCTGTCAGAATTCTAAACAAACTGAGAACAAAGGGCAGACTCAAGATTTTCTAAGAACGAGACACAATACTTGCAAATCAACAGCTTCTCAAAAAAGGGGAAAGGGAAACGCCCTCAGCAGGCTGACTCTCTCACAGATGATGAAATACATCTGCAGTTTTCTTCAGGAGCAGTCAGAATGGTGGACTGGGTAGCGCTGCTGAACAGATATTTTTCTGAGCAGTCAGAATGGTGGAAAATTCTTCAGCTTTACAATATTTGTGTTTGTGTTCACTCGATTACAACTCTCCATATAGAATAAAGAATGACGTTTCAATAAGAGTGTGTAATGGAGCCTGTGAAGGGCTTCTCGGGGTCCTGGGCTAGGGACTCAACCTACGGTCTCATGACCTATGGTGTCCCATAATGCCTGGGAGGCTCATTGCACACACCTGTCGTTAATAGTCTATAATAATCTGTACGATGTGTCTCAGTACCAAATTATAGCTGCCATTTTAAAGGAACTAGTCCAGAGTTGTTCAGGGTTGGGTTGTGCCTGTTTTCAAATGACACATTCCATTTATCTACAGGGGTGTACAATCAAGGCAGATGGCAGGTGCTTCTGTATCCAAGGCTGCATGTACTGCATCACTGTTGTATTGATGAGAACAGTCCCTTTCTGGTGAATAGAGGCTTTAGTGTTCCACTCGCACCTGCCTGAAGGAATTGCATGTAGTAATCATTGAGCAATTTAAACACCTTGCAGAACATTTAAAGAATGCTGTTTCTAGTCCCTATTGACCATGTTATGACAGGTGTTCACATTGTTGCTCCACCTATTTATTACTGTTGATTAATCTGTTCTGCACATCCATTAAAGAAATTGCCACTTGTTATGTTTTTACTTATTTTATTAAACACAAACATGATGGCAATTTAAAATACCTTATTCTAAAACCTTCCCTGGAGCCATAGATATATAGATAGATAGATAGATAGATAGATAGATAGATAGATAGATAGATAGATAGATAGGTAGATAGATAGATAGATAGATAGATAGATAGATAGATAGATAGATAGATAGATCAGTTGATCGGTTGATCAATTGATCGATTGATCGATAAATAGATAGATAGCTGATGTGATATGTTTAAAGGTTCTGCTGTAACTGTATCTTTATTCTGGTATCTCTGTGGAATCATGGGTACGTCCTGTGTCTCTCCCTAGGGCACAATGGACTCTTGTCACTTGAATTGCTACAGACATTACAAGACAACCTAGGAGACATTCATGCAGAAACACAACCACTAAATGATCGGCACTGTGAGTCTGATTAAGGCAGTGTCTTTGGATTCTTTCAATCTGGGAGAATATTTACTTCCAACTGTTTTCTGATGTATTTCTTGTTTGTTTGTTTGCTCTTTTAAAAGATGTATCCACTGCTACATACCACATCCATAGGTTTACCATTAGGTAATCTTGTGAAGTTTGAAGTAATACGGAGATGTGTTTCAAAACGAATATGGGGCTGATTACAGAAATGACAAATTCAGAAAATACAGTATAAAGATAATACTTGTACATGTATAAAACACATTTTAGAAAGCTTTATTTTTTCATATAATATATTTGTTCATCTGTATTTGATCAGGATTTGACAGCCTCATCACAGGCTGCAGTTATGAACAACTCTCAAGAAGATTCTGAAATCTGCATTATTCTCATTTGCTTTACTTTTGAACTGGCCAGTCAGCAGTGGGAGTGAGTGTCTTTCAAGTGGCAACAGTAATAGAGGAGGAGTTCATCATTGCTGTGTCTGGGGTTAGTCTTAAGCTGAGGAAACACAAAGCCACTTTGTGGCTCAGAACTTGGTTTCAGGAAACTAGGTTTCAGGCCACTGCACAGCACACCAGGGGAGACTTGGGGTTTAATACAGCAAAGCTGCCTCAAACAAAGTCTCCCTGTATCCTGGAACCTGGTTTCATGCTACTGTTCCTGAAAACATGGCTTTGTATTCCCTCATCTTTAAAGCAAGGGAGAATCCCTTACGCATCTGATGTGACAGGCTTAAGACACAGCATTCTATTTAGAGTGTCAGCCAAAAGTTAAATATTGAAATATAAGTTTCCTATATTTTAGAGTAGTGCTACATACAAGCATCGTCATTATAAAAGTACTTTATATTCATCACTTTACATTGCTAAGAAACTGATCATGAGAGATGAAATGGCTTTGAAATAAAAACTCCAATTGTTCAGTGAGAAAGAAGCTGAGAAATCTCGCCTACTCATGCAAATCAGAGTGTGGAATGAATGCAAATGAGCAGAATTGAGAGGCAGGCCATCTTATACTTTCAATTCAACTATACTTAACCAGGGACTTCTCTCCCCACAATAACTTGCAAATTATGTGTGAGAAAAAAAAGATATATGTTGCCATGGCAGTGAAGACACATGCAGCGGTAAGCCTACCCATAGCTTAGAAAAACTGAAATATATTTGTGCCTTTAGATTAAAATATTTAAGAATATTGCAATGTGGTTTTCATGCTCACTAGTCACTGCATTCATAAACAGCGACATCTCTTCCTAAAAGATAGGGGCATATTCTTCTTTACTCAAGTCCAATTGACACCTGTTTAGGAAATGATATAAATCTGTGCTGACTTTAAAAATATGAGGAATAAACAGCTTGAAGCCTTGCTTTATATTATTGATTTATTTAACTGTACTATTGTAAAAAGGGGTTTCTCCTTTCAAAAAACACAAGTTAATTAAGGACTCATGAGTTCTGCTTAATGGTACTTTTGTATTATTATTATTATATTATTATTATTATTATTATTATTATTATTATTATTATTATTATTATTATTAATAATAATAATAATAATAATAATAATAATAATAATAATAATAATAATAATAACATGTTTGGTCGATTATATAGTTTTAGAATAAGAGATGGCCATATTAACACAATAGAACATTATCAGTGTGATCCAGTAGGAAAGGTTAAATCTATTTATTTTGTCCCTTGCTGTGCTATAGGCATAGAAATCAACTGTTAGCACACCATGCAAGCAAACGGTATGAAATTCAGTTCTGCAATGATTCCCACCTTGCAAGCAAACGGCATGAAATTCAGTTCTGCAGTAATTCCCACCTTGCAGCAAACGGCATGAAATTCAGTTCTGCAGTAATTCCCACCTTGCAAACACCATCTCCCCCAACAACCTTGTGAGTGTAAATAACCACTGTTTTCAGTATAGTCCAGAGGTGCATGATGCAGCAATAGTCAATGGGTGAATGCACAGTGAATCTGAGATGAATCTCATGTACAGTATGCCTGGTACTTCAGATGACTGACAATGTAATAATCTCATGTTATTCTTGAGCGTCTGGAAAAAGCATAACAATAACAATCAATATATTATAAACACCCTCCCACACACATACAACACACACACACACACACACACACACACACACATGCACACACACACACACACTGACACTTAGATACACATACACACACAAGCACACACTGACACTGAGATACACACACACACACACAGACTGACACACCCCCCCCCCCCACACACACGCACCCACACAAATAGACCTCTATTTCTTGAAGCTTTTTACTTTTCTAAAAGAAAATTTTACAAAACTAGCGAGAAATTACTTAATTTTCTGGGTTGCTTTTCAAAAGTTGTGTAGCATTATCAGTTTGTTCATTTCTTGAAAACAATGCACAATTGCACACTGCAGTCAAACACTTTGATAAATAGGGGTCAAGGTCCTATAGCACTTTAATGCTCATTTAAGAGCTCACATTGCATCCGGCTAAGTGGGCTTGCTTGGATTCCATTACAGTGAAGACACAGTGTGCACTGGATTCCATTACAGTGAAGACACAGTGTGCACTGGATTACATTACAGTGAAGACACAGTGTGCACTGGATTCCATTACAGTGAAGACACAGTGTGCACTGGATTCCATTACAGTGAAGACACAGTGTGCACTGGATTCCATTACAGTGAAGACACAGTGTGCACTGGATTCCATTACAGTGAAGACACAGTGTGCACTGGATTCCATTACAGTGAAGACACAGTGTGCACTGGATTTCGTTACAGTGAAGACACATTGTGTATGGGTTCTGTTACAGTGAAGACACAGTGTGCACTGGATTCCATTACAGTGAAGACACAGTGTACACTGGATTCTGTTACAGTGAAGACAAGTGTACACTGGATTCCATTACAGTGAAGACACTGTGTGCACTGGATTCCATTACAGTGAAGACACAGTGTGCATTGGATTCCATTACACTGAAGAAAGTGTGCACTGGATTCCATTACAGTGAAGACAGAGCGTACACTGGATTCCATTACAGTGAAGACACAGTGTGCACTGGATTACATTACAGTGAAGACACAGTGTACACTGGATTCCATTACAGTGAAGACACAGTGTGCACTGGATTCCATTACAGTGAAGACACAGTGTGCACTGGATTCCATTACAGTGAAGACACAGTGTGCACTGGATTCCATTGTGGTGAAGACACAGTGTGCACTGGATTCCATTACAGTGAAGACACAGCGTGCACTGGATTCCATTGCGGTGAAGACACAGTGTGCGCTGGGTTCCATTGCAATGAAGACACAGTGTGCACTGGAAGTCACTCAGCTTTTAGAGCAACATAATTATTTGGATTGTACTTATTGAAACATCATGAAAGCTCTTCATTTTGCAATGGGTTGCAGGGGCTTTTCTACTTCATGTGATTTTCATTTAATTAAATTTTCAATGTATTATTTTGCAAGTACTGCACCTACTTTAAAACACTGAAAAGGAGCAGACTTGGTCTGAATCCCAGATGCACAGCTGTATCCTTACTCCACTATATTTCCGTAAAATCCTGAAAGTCAAGAAAGGCTGTCTCTGCTCAGTGCAAGGATGGGTGGTTTGTCTCTGCTCAGTGCACGGATGGATGGTTTGTCTCTGCTCAGTGCATGGATGGGTGGTTTGTCTCTGCTCAGTGCATGGATGGGTGGTTTGTCTCTGCTCAGTGCATGGATGGGTGGTTTGTAAAGCATCTTTGATGTCTTAGGATCTGATGTTGGTTGCTCAGTAGGGGGTACTTTCCATTCTTGTTCCCCAGCATGGTGATAGAAATTATATTTCTCATATTTCAATTGAAAGTTTTATTCCAAAAAAGGGGAACACCATAGTGCAAAAGGTCACTGTCTTGCTATAGCAGCCTATTAATAAGAAACCCATTTCTTGAGGCTGTACAACTTACATTAATTGCAATGCTGTTTGTTCGGTTACATAAAAACACTTGTTGCTAGCTTAATGTGCCTTTCTAATGAGCAACTAGCCTTCTTGTAAATTCCACATGCATGTCTCTGTGCCTGGAGCTTCTCCTGTACCACGGCTGTAACCATGACAGCAGACTATTTGAACAGGAAGAAATGAGCCATTGTTCTGGTAATTCGGAGAGCAGCTACACATGGCAAAGGTATGGAGAGCTAGGTTTGCTGGTGTGGGATTCATTAATTCACAAAGCTGATTCTGGTACTAGTACTAATGTGAGTTCTTCAACCGGTTAAAGTGTGCTTCACGTTTTAGCACACACTGTCTAATCTACCCTCTGAGGTGCACTTGCTTTATTCCCCAGGTCTCTGGATCAATGCCTTGCTTAGAACACCACCATGCTTGAAACTAAATTATAGAAGTGGAAAGCCCAAGTTAAACAACAGCACATGAAAGTATATAAAAGCAGTCAGATGGCCCCAGTTGAAGCACAAAACATTTGGGGCTGTGAGTGGCTGATTCAACAGCTGTGGGTACAGGACTGGTAGCTTTCGTCAGCGCAAATTGTTAATTTCTAGTTTGGTTCCATTCTTCCTATCTGAAAACTGATAGTTATGATGATTACACGAGTATGTGAAGCAGTTCGTTCCAGCAGCATCAACTGTCCCCTGGCTTTTTTCCATCCAGGTATGTGTTTCTCCAACAAGATATTCACTTGTAATACTGTACTTTTTAACACACAAAGCAATTAGAGTTGAAACCGTGATTATACGAGGTACAGAGCTGGAACCGTCACTATCCCCACCTAACTAACCCCGTATCCACACATTTCCTGTATACACCCGAGCTCCGCCTACTGAGTCAGCTGTGAACAAAATGGCTGTATTCCTCAAGGAGAGTACTGGCGCATATGTGTGCTTTACTTGAGAATCCTGCATTGGCTCAGGTGACCCGGAAAAGTGGGTTGGGATCGGGTCGGAATGTAAACTTTTTCAGCGTTTGCGGTTCTGGTGCCTGAGAAAAAATTTAATTTTCAGGTCACCAAAAACATTTCCTGTCCTTTCAGCATACTTGCCTGTAGCCCTTTCCCAAATAACGTATTGCGGTAAATGTACTGGTATTTAGGGAGCAGTCAGCTGACTAAGCAGTGTTCTCGGTTTGTTTTGCCGTTTGTTTGATACGTGGCAAGATCCTTTTATCACATCTGCTTGGTGATATTAAAAATGCCTGTGGACGAAGTGAAACAAAAGGTAGCGCAGGGTTTATATCATGTAGTGGATAATAGTGTGAGAGGTAAATCACAAGTGTGCAATTATTTTGGAATCATCACAAATGAAAATAATGAACATGTGACTGGATTTGTTGCTTGTAAAACCTGTCATTATGTTTTTGTGAATGACAGCCACAAAACAGGCACATCTCTGCGAAAATGTAATGTGTTACAATGTTAAAATATATCCAGACCACTACAGAAAATGACCACGCTGTATTGCCTATCGTATAAACTCAATCTGTGGAGAATGGTAGAGATATCTATGTGTGAATGTTGAGTGGGAGCGAGTCAGTCGACCCAGGCAGTAGGTAAAGGACAAACACTTGTGGGTTCGGGTCGGGTCGCGGGTCTTATTAAAGCGGGTCGGGTCACAGGTAAGAAGACGGTCCTGCAGCAGGTTGCTTGTTTGGGTCTACTAATGCACTTCACAGCCCACTACCATCAAACTACTACACTTCACACCCCACTACCCGAAACTACTGCACTTCACAGCCCACTACCATCAAACTACTACACTTCACACCCCACTACCCGAAACTACTGCACTTCACAGCCCACTACCATCAAACTACTGCACTTCACAGCCCACTACCATCAAACTACTGCACTTCACAGCCCACTACCATCAAACTACTACACTTCACACCCCACTACCCGAAACTACTGCACTTCACAGCCCACTACCATCAAACTACTACACTTCACACCCCACTACCCGAAACTACTGCACTTCACAGCCCACTACCATCAAACTACTACACTTCACACCCCACTACCCGAAACTACTGCACTTCACAGCCCACTACCATCAAACTACTGCACTTCACACCCCACTACCCAAAACTACTGCACTTCACACCCCACTACCCGAAACTACTGCACTTCACAGCCCACTACCCGACATGCAAACTACTACACTGCACTCACACCCCACTACCCGAAACTACTGCACTTCACACCCCACTACCATCAAACTACTGCACTTCACACCCCACTACCACCAAACTACTGCACTTCACACCCCACTACCATCAAACTACTACACTTCACACCCCACTACTGCATGTCACAGCCCAAAACTACTGCATTTCACACCCCACTACCCGAAACTACTGCACTTCACAGCCCACTACCATCAAACTACTACACTTCACACCCCACTACCATCAAACTACTGCACTTCACAGCCCACTACCCCAAACTACTGCACTTCACAGCCCACTACCCGAAACTACTGCACTTCACACCCCACTACCCCAAACTACTGCACTTCACAGCCCACTACCATCAAACTACTGCACTTCACACCCCACTACCATCAAACTACTGCACTTCACACCCCACTACCATCAAACTACTGCACTTCACACTGCCCACTACCATCAAACTACTGCACTTCACAGCCCACTACCATCAAACTACTGCACTTCACACCCCACTACCCGAAACTACTGCACTTCACAGCCCACTACCATCAAACTACTACACTTCACACCCCACTACCCGAAACTACTGCACTTCACAGCCCACTACCATCAAACTACTGCACTTCACACCCCACTACCCGAAACTACTGCACTTCACAGCCCACTACCATCAAACTACTGCACTTCACACCCCACTACCCGAAACTACTGCACTTCACAGCCCACTACCATCAAACTACTGCACTTCACACCCCACTACCCGAAACTACTGCACTTCACAGCCCACTACCAAAACTACTGCACTTCACACCCCACTACCCGAAACTACTGCACTTCACAGCCCACTACCATCAAACTACTGCACTTCACACCCCACTACCCGAAACTACTGCACTTCACAGCCCACTACCATCAAACTACTGCACTTCACACCCCACTACCCGAAACTACTGCACTTCACAGCCCACTACCATCAAACTACTGCACTTCACACCCCACTACCCGAAACTACTGCACTTCACAGCCCACTACCATCAAACTACTGCACTTCACACCCCACTACCCGAAACTACTGCACTTCACAGCCCACTACCATCAAACTACTACACTTCACACCCCACTACCCGAAACTACTGCACTTCACAGCCCACTACCATCACAACTACCCAAACTACTGCACTTCACACCCCACTACCCGAAACTACTGCACTTCACACCCCACTAACCCAAACTACTGCACTTCACAGCCCACTACCACCAAACTACTACACTTCACACCCCACTACCATCAAACTACTGCACTTCACACCCCACTACCCCAAACTACTGCACTTCACAGCCCACTACCATCAAACTACTGCACTTCACACCCCACTACCCGAAACTACTGCACTTCACACCCCACTACCATCAAACTACTGCACTTCACACCCCACTACCATCAAACTACTGCACTTCACACCCCACTACCATCAAACTACTGCACTTCACACCCCACTACCCCAAACTACTGCACTTCACACCCCACTACCCTCAAACTACTGCACTTCACAGCCCACTACCCGATCAAACTACTGCACTTCACAGCCCACTACCATCAAACTACTACACTTCACACCCCACTACCCGAAACTACTGCACTTCACAGCCCACTACCATCAAACTACTGCACTTCACACCCCACTACCATCAAACTACTGCACTTCACACCCCACTACCATCAAACTACTGCACTTCACACCCCACTACCCCAAACTACTGCACTTCACAGCCCACTACCATCAAACTACTGCACTTCACACCCCACTACCCGAAACTACTGCACTTCACAGCCCACTACCATCAAACTACTGCACTTCACACCCCACTACCCGAAACTACTGCACTTCACAGCCCACTAATCAAACTACTGCACTTCACACCCCACTACCCGAAACTACTGCACTTCACAGCCCACTACCATCAAACTACTGCACTTCACAGCCCACTACCCGAAACTACTGCACTTCACAGCCCACTACCATCAAACTACTGCACTTCACACCCACTACCCGAAACTACTGCACTTCACAGCCCACTACCATCAAACTACTGCACTTCACACCCCACTACCCGAAACTACTGCACTTCACAGCCCACTACCATCAAACTACTGCACTTCACACCCCACTACCCGAAACTACTGCACTTCACAGCCCACTACCATCAAACTACTGCACTTCACACCCCACTACCCGAAACTACTGCACTTCACAGCCCACTACCATCAAACTACTACACTTCACACCCCACTACCCGAAACTACTGCACTTCACAGCCCACTACCATCAAACTACTGCACTTCACACCCCACTACCCGAAACTACTGCACTTCACAGCCCACTACCATCAAACTACTGCACTTCACACCCCACTACCCAAAACTACTGCACTTCACAGCCCACTACCCCAAACTACTGCACTTCACACCCCACTACCCAAAACTACTGCACTTCACACCCCACTACTACTGCACTTCACAGCCCACTACCATCAAACTACTACACTTCACACCCCACTACCCGAAACTACTGCACTTCACACCCCACTACCATCAAACTACTGCACTTCACACCCCACTACCATCAAACTACTGCACTTCACACCCCACTAAACTACCCAAACTACTGCACTTCACAGCCCACTACCACTTCACAAACTACTGCACTTCACACCCCACTACCATCAAACTACTGCACTTCACACCCCACTAACCCAAACTACTGCACTTCACACCCCACTACCCCAAACTACTGCACTTCACACCCCACTACCATCAAACTACTACACTTCACACCCCACTACCCGAAACTACTGCACTTCACAGCCCACTACCATCAAACTACTGCACTTCACACCCCACTACCCGAAACTACTGCACTTCACAGCCCACTACCATCAAACTACTGCACTTCACACCCCACTACCCGAAACTACTGCACTTCACAGCCCACTACCACCAAACTACTGCACTTCACACCCCACTACCCGAAACTACTGCACTTCACAGCCCACTACCATCAAACTACTACAAACTACTGCACTTCACACCCCACTACCATCAAACTACTGCACTTCACACCCCACTACCATCAAACTACTGCACTTTCACACCCCACTACCCCAAACTACTGCACTTCACAGCCCACTACCATCAAACTACTACACTTCACACCCCACTACCCGAAACTACTGCACTTCACAGCCCACTACCATCAAACTTCTGCACTTCACACCCCACTACCATCAAACTACTGCATTTCACACCCCACTACCATCAAACTACTGCATTTCACACCCCACTACCATCAAACTACTGCATTTCACACCCCACTACCATCAAACTACTGCATTTCACACCCCACTACCATACTACAAACTACTGCATTTCACACCCCACTACCATCAAACTACTGCATTGCACACCCCACTACCCCAATCTACTGCATTGCACATCCTACTAACCCAAACTACTGCTGCATATAGGCTTTTGATGCATCGTTCCTCCAGTGACTTCACTGTCAAATACGATACATCCCTGAAGTGTGTTAACATAGGATTGATATTGCCAAGTGTTGTAAATGCAAAATATAAGGTTTTACAATCCAATCCACTTATAGAAAATAAGAACATAAGAAAGTTTACAAACAAAAGGAAGCCATTCGGCCCATCTTACTTGTTTGGTTGTTAGTAGCTTATTGATCCCAGAATCTCATCAACCAGCTTCTTGAAGGATCCCAGGGTAGCAGCTTCAACAACATTACTGGACAGTTGCTTCCAGACTCCCACAATTCTCTGTGTAAAAAAGTGCCTCCTATTTTCTGTTTTGAATGCAATTTTACTGTGGCAAATGTTGCTGTATTTTCTGTATTAATTATTAAACACATCCTTTAGAGTGTTTCCTCTGGGTGAGTCACTTCAACCTGTTCCTTTGCCTGCCCGGCCCGGCTGGTGTAATATTATAGTAAGGTCCTCATTAATAGCCAAAACGCAACACTGCTGATCGATTGTGAACCAATAATATCAAACTATAAAGCAACCATTAAAGTACTGCATCAATAATGTAATGGAAGAGCCTCTTCCTCATCATCATCCGCATGCAATGCACAGGAAACTAACTTCCTTAAACTAGAAAAGAAGGGGGGAGAAATCAACAAAAAAACAGAAGGGAGACCGCATCAAAACAAGAACAACAACTCAGGTAAGACAACCATTAAATGTATTTATCTAAATGCTAGAAGTATCAGAAACAAAATTCTAGAACTTGAAGCTACTGCACTAACAGGTAACTATGATGTGATAGGTGTTACAGAAACGTGGTTATCTGAGAGTGATGGGGACGAATATAATATTTGTGGATATACACTGTATAGGAAAGACAGGCAGGACAGAAGAGGAGGAGGGGTAGCGCTATACATAAGAAACAGTCTTGAAGCCCAGGTGTTAAACCTGGACAAAGAAAATAAAACCGAATCAATATGGGTCAGAATAACAGACAAAAATTCAAAAGGCATAATAATAGGAGCATGCTATAGACCGCCAGATTCAGACGGTGAGCACAATAATCTGTTATACAATGACATTAGAAATGTGTGTAGCAAAGGAGAAGCCATACTAATGGGGGATTTCAACTTCCCCCAAATAAAATGGGAAAACCCGGTGGGTAGCGCGAAGGATGAAATAGAAATGGTGGAAATGACAAATGACTGCTTCCTAACACAATTTGTGAAGGCACCCACTAGAGGGGAGGCATGCCTTGATTTAGTCTTTTCAAATAACGAAGATAGAATAACTAAAACAAAGGTCAGAGAACCATTGGCAAACTCAGACCACAACATGGTCTCATTTGATGTGTTTTTTAAATCCCCAATAGTAAAGAATAAAGCTAAGGTTAACAAATTTAAACTAACCAAACCTGCGGTGTACCACAGGGATCAATATTAGGTCCTCTGCTATTCCTAATCTACATTAATGATTTAGATTCTGGTATAGTAAGCAAACTTGTTAAATTTGCAGACGACACAAAAGTAGGAGGAGTGGCAAACACTGTTGCAGCAGCAAAGGTCATTCAAAATGATCTAGACAAGATTCAGAACTGGGCAGACACATGGCAAATGACATTTAATAGAGAAAAGTGTAAGGTACTGCACGCAGGAAATAAAAATGTACATTATAAATATCATATGGGAGATATTGAAATTGGAGAAGGAATCTATGAAAAAGACCTAGGAGTTTTTGTTGACTCAGAAATGTCTTCATCTAGACAATGTGGGGAAGCTATAAAAAAGGCTAACAAGATGCTCGGATACATTGTGAAAAGTGTTGAATTTAAATCAAGGGAAGTAATGTTAAAACTGTACAATGCATTAGTAAGACCTCATCTTGAATATTGTGTGCAGTTCTGGTCACCTCGCTATAAAAAAGATATTGCTGCTCTAGAAAGAGTGCAAAGAAGAGCGACCAGAATTATTCCGGGCTTAAAAGGCATGTCATATGCAGACAGGCTAAAAGAATTGAATCTGTTCAGTCTTGAACAAAGAAGACTACGTGGCGACCTAATTCAAGCATTCAAAATTCTAAAAGGTATTGACAGTGTCGACCCAAGGGACTTTTTCAGCCTGAAAAAAGAAACAAGGACCAGGGGTCACAAATGGAGTTTAGAAAAAGGGGCATTCAGAACAGAAAATAGGAGACACTTTTTTACACAGAGAATTGTGAGGGTCTGGAATCAACTCCCCAGTAATGTTGTTGAAGCTGACACCCTGGGATCCTTCAAGAAGCTGCTTGATGAGATTTTGGGATCAATAAGCTACTAACAACCAAACGAGCAAGATGGGCCGAATGGCCTCCTCTCGTTTGTAAACTTTCTTATGTTCTTATGTTCTTATGAAACAAGAGCAGCTATTCAAAACCTCAACTCTTAACTCACTTTAGATCACAAACAAATGCTCGTACAAACTAATGCATCTTCACACGCGAGAGGAAAATGAAAACAAACTCAGACTCATTAGAGCACATTTACTAAGCTTTTGAGTCAGTGCCACTTTTCAAAACTAGTGAAAAACAACACAGATATAAGTAAGTGCAGGTTAAGTGCATGTAAAGGTGAATGGCAACACTTTACAGTAAGTGTTTCCAATTACAGTGCATTCACGTGGTAGTTACTTAGTGAATACATGTGAACTTACATAAACTTACAATGGTATTATGCATAGTTACAATGTACTTAACGTGTAAGTTATTTTGTACAAAATACGTAAGTAAATAAATGTATCAGAAAATGGTTAGGGTTAAGGTTAGAGTTCAGGTTAGGGACGTTAGTGTTAGGGTTAGGGTTAAGGTTAGGGTAAGGGTTACAGTTAGGGTCACAGTTAGGTTGAGGGAGGGTTAGAGTTAGGGTTAGGGATATTGTAAGGTTAGGGTTAGGGTTAGGGTTAGAGTTAAGGTTAGGGTAAGGGTTAGAGTTTTCCAATCAGTGTAAATCCCAACTCCACACCAACAGTTCAATCCACATCCCTATCACAGGGTTAGGGTTTAGGGTAGGGTTAGGTTTAGGGTTAGGGTTAGGGTTAGGGTTAGGGTTAGGGTTAGGGTAGTGTAAGGTTAGGGTTAGGGTTAGGGTTAGGGTTAGGGTTAGGGTTAAGGTTAGGTTAAGGGTTACAGTTAGGGTCACAGTTAGGTTGAGGGAGGGTTAGAGTTAGGGTTAGGGATAATGTAAGGTTAGGGTTAGGGTTAGGGTTAGGGTTAGGGATAGGTATAGGGTTAGGGTTAGGGTTAGGGATAGCGTTAGGTTAGGCTTAGGGTTCAGATTGGGATTATAGCATGCAAAAAGACTTACACATAAAGTACAGTGTAACAGTTAATATGCATAGTTACAATGTACTTATTGTGTAAATCTTTGTGCATGATGTATGTAAGTACACAATTGTATCAGAAAAAGATTAGGGTTGCGGGTCACATTGTGCAAATAGATTTACACATGAAGTACATTGTAACTACAGTATATATACTAATATTGTAATTGTGTGTAAGTGCACATGTTTTTACTAAGTAACTCCTATGTAAATACATAGTAATTAGAAACACAATGTACAGTGTTACCAGATAAATAGCCTTTTCTTTATTGATAGCTTAAGTAAAAGATGCAATTCACCTTTACAATAGCGTGTGTGTGTGTGTGTGTGTGTGTGTGTGTGTGTGTGTGTGTGTGTGTGTGTGTGTGTGTGTGTGTGTGTTTCATACAGGAACATGTGACAGCTCTGACATGAACTCCAGGTAACATGCACTGGAATTATTGTGTTAGCTCTGTGTTCTTTAAAGGCAGCATCTTTCTTAATTGAGTTTAAACCAAGCATTAGCAGGAATGCCAGCAAACAATGCATTAGAATCAGGAAGCCCAGATTATAGGAAGGCATAGACCAATTTAGAATGTTTGATACAGGTCTAAGATTTCAGAAAAAGACATATAAATAAATAAACTGATAATGAGCACTTAAGGTCAAAATTTAAACCATCTCAGGTTTCAACCTCCACATTAGTTCCACAGATAAACCATCACCTGCAGAATCAAGACAGATTTACATCCGTATGGAAATGTGTCAGGAGTCTGCATTGCAATCCCAACGGAAATGTGTCAGGAGTCTGCATTGCAATCCTCATGGAAATGTGTCAGGAGTCTGCATTGCAATCCCTATGGAAATGTGTCAGGAGTCTGCATTGCAATCCCTATGGAAATGTGTCAGATGTCTGCATTGTGGGCCCTACTTGTTTTCAGATCTTGAACAGTTGCATATTTCAAGTTAGCTATAACGTTGTATAAGTAACTTGAACTGCAACTGTTTAAGAACTGAAAACAGAATGTTTGATATAGCCACAGGGGGTACCCAGGACTGAGTTTGAGATCCCCTGCTATAGGACATTTCAAAGTCTAACATAAAATATTGTACTACCTTTATGATTATTAATATTCAATAAAATATCCAAATTATGCTCATATAGTTGTTTTTTTTAAAAATATTTTTTATTAAGTGAATGCCAAAGATAGATTTCTGGTAAACTTGTTATGTATTCACTAGTACTAAAAGGAAACTGTCCCTACCTCAAGTGGTCTGCATCCCTTTCTAATGAATAGAATCAGCAGTTTGTATGGTGTTCTTCCAAATGGTGGCCTTATCTTGTGTATCAAGAGCCACAATTTTATTATTGGCTCCCATGATGATGTACTGTAATATAGTGTGTGTGTGTGTGTGTGTGTGTGTGTGTGTGTGTGTGTGTGTATGTGTGTGTGTGTGTGTGTGTGTTTGCATGTGTTTGTGTGTATGTGTGTGTATGTAGTGTTTATATATGTAATGTTTGCTGAAGACCACACTCGTCAATATTGGATTACAGTGTTAAGGCAATAATACTTATTGACGCCAGGTTCTAGGCCTCTTAGACCCGTGGTATTGGTGCTGCAATGCTTTGACGCTTCTGATGCCTCTACCTGCCAAACCCACTGTTCTGCAGTGAATCTTTTGAACATAGCAGGTTTACAAATCTGCCATTCATCGTGCATAAACATGTGCGCAACAATTACAAGTCACGACCGCGTTAACAGAGGAACTGCAAAATAGTCAAACAAAAATATTTTCTACAAAATTGCATTTTTGTAAACAGCTTGTGTTTCGGGCATCGTGACATCATGATATGTTTATACAGGCATTAAAGTCCAGTTGACACCTAACTTTTTTTATTATTCTTTTTTTTTTTTAAACTAAGGCTTAACATATCACCAGTTAAAACACGTTGAAACTCTACAATATAAAAAAGATATACTGCACAATCATTTCCGACATTGTTAATGTTGCTGCTTGTAATGTCTGTGATCCATGAGCAACTGACACAGAGGCAACTGACAAAGACAATCAACAAGTAATAAGAGGTCTGTGCGCTGGCAGCAAGCTGTACCGATGCAATTCCACGTGGAGTTCACATTTCAGTACCCTGGACAGCGCACAACGGGATACAATACATTTACATTTGAACGTGTAAAGCATAGGCAAACGCGTGGATCCCAATCGGACACACCTCCTGTCATAACGTGTCGTTTGAAATAAGTTTATCCCTGTGATCTCAGCGTGTAGATTTTCAACAGACGCTATAGAGTCTATTCTACACACGTTACGATAGTAAGGTCGGAGTTAGAGCAAGTCCTCGCGTTGCAATAACGACCTCACACAGAACACCCGAAAGATAACACGTTTACCACGAGCCACGCTTAGCACCCGCTTCAGTGGATATTAATTATACTCGCTTAAATCACCTGCTTATTTCAGTCAAATATGCAATTGCTAATTGTATATGCAGAGTCCCAGAGACAGGGCTATAACTAATGCGGTTCAGGGCACGCATAGCATCTAATTAGCCTTTCTTCACACACAGCTGAACGTCTCGTTGCTGTTTTCATGTAAACTATAAGATGCTAATAACAAACAGTCTTCATGCACTACAAGATTCCAGTACATTAATATCTCGTGTACCAGATCGGGCAGTTACCATTTCAATATTTTTTTAGTTCATATCAGTAACTGAAAACGTTTTTTTTTTTTTTTTTTTTTTTTTTTTTTTGTCAAACAAACATTAGGCCAATTACAGTGGCCTGTCAAGATACCCCTTCTATATCGTGACATGTCCTGCATGGGTGTAGCATGTAATCCTCGTGCTCGCAGGAAATTCAGACAGTTCATAAAGCACTCATGTGTCGCTTACCATGTTTACTTCTGATACCATGTCTATACTGGCTACGTCTATGCTCATCCCAACAGCAACCGGGGGACCTAAAAGAGAACCATAAAATATCTCGGTGAAGCATATTGTGAGGTACTAACCGGAGCGCTCGTTAATTCACATAGACACTGTTGTAAACAAACAAACTATCAAACAAGAGCAGACGTACCTCCAAAATCTGGTCTGAGGCGTATGTCATATCCGTTTAACAGGTTATCCACAGTCTCTTTTACAAACGACATGTTCCCCGGCTCATTGGCGCTGTAAGAAAGAAAACAAACACACCGGGATGAAATCTGTTTTTAATAAGAAAGAAGAATCGCTCGCTCCAACAGTGTAAAGTGAAATGCCTACCTCTGTGCACAGCACACCACTGCTACTAAGACTGGTGCCGAAAGAATACCAAACAGTCGCCTTCTCTGAAACCCCCACATTCCTTAAGGTGATCTTTTATAAACAACAGAACTGTGTCAACACAACGCTGTTAAGTACCACCTAAACGCAACCCAAGCGCCTAAAGCAGAATGTATTCAATTGACAGGTCTTTGAAGAAGTTTTTTTTTTTTTTTTTTGGTGAAATGTCTTGTGTGTTAGAGAGAAGGTTTCGGCTCAATCTATTGTGTCCAACACCCCTCCTTGGGAGTGAGAGATGTAATTAAAAAGAGCTCTCGGGAAAGATGATGCATTTTGCCCAAGACATCGCCGGCGAAGCAGTACTGACTCTCCTGGCTTGATTAACTTGACCTCCACTTCACTTCATCGCGCTTCTTCAGTTTTGTTTTCCGCTTCTTCGATAACCCCTTTGTAATATCCCCTCCCCCTTTACAACAATCTTTTTTTTATATAAAACCGTGACATACATCGACCGCAATAAGATTATGCTTTCACGCGAAACATCATCTCTGTGCAATACCTCCGATTTCGTGTAATTCCATACTTGTATCCTGTTTATATTGAGAGCCCTAAACCAGGGTTTTTAGTGTTGCACTGGACAGTCATTGAAATTGGATGATCCCAACCCACGCTGGCTTGTTTGTGAAAATTGACGTGCCAGGCATAAAGGATTCACTATATAGCAAAGCACCCACGTGATACGCGGGGCTGAAAGCTTGTAGAAGTGGGGTCCAGCTGATTGGCAGAGTTCACGATCACATACAAGCTCCGGGGGTTAGCAGCAATGGTACTGAGGTGCGAACCTCCCTTCGGGATGAATACAACAGAGGGGGGCTCATTTAGAGACAAGCCAGAGGAAACTGCTTGCGTGCAGTTCTGTTTATTCGTGGTACAATGTTGCAGACTGCATTCTATCACTAAGGGAGGCAACCCGTTATGTATTACATTTATATCCAATGTCACCAATGGAACAGACGCCCCCTCAGTTCTGCAAACACGATAGTAAGAAGGTATTCATTCGGATGTAGCTTCTGATGTACAGACACTCTTCAGGAGCGGCTGCATTCCCAGTAAATCAGAGATATTTATGGAATTGATCGTTGCAAATATATTCAGGAGGTAAGAATGGTGCTGCACACAGGTGTAAGGTTACATTTAGATGTATACTAAATGTACTGGAATTACATTTTTTTTAAATCGTTCAGTACAAGTTTTGAAAGCCAAGTGCAAAATGCTTTTAGGATAGAAAGGCTCTTAAACTGAGCAAACATACACATAGATGTTAGTGTAATGTTGTGATGTGTGTTTCTCTCTAAAATCATGCCAGAATATTAGAGTGGATCCTTACTTTTTACTTTGCTCAGTTACTGTAGTTACCTTTATTGCATATTAGCTCATATTAGAAAACAACAAAGTGGGGTCTATCCATCACATTAACACTTATTATTTCTAGACTAATGAGGCCAGTGTAAACATGACCACTAGGGAAACACTAAGGGTGCGCACTGGTAAATTCTCCCCCGGAAACACTGAGTTTGACCCTAGTGGATAATACTGGCATCACATTCCAAATAAACCTGACTGCAGAAACAGCACAGACTAAAACAAGTAAAGATTATGAAAAAACATTGAATGTTCTGCAAATTCAAAGGCTATAATGTACTTATTTAACAGCTATCAAGAAACATTGCATGAATATCAAACTGTATTTAATTAATAAACACCCTGAAACCTAAACCTATTTACTATACTGTATGTTTCATTTTATTTACAGGTTTATTTTTATTTTGTTTGAATACAGGTTCTAAATCTTAATGGTTAAAGGTCTGCTAAATATAGCCATGATGTTTGATGCTTCCATTTAAAGAGAGACAAATGCACCTTAGTGTAAAGTGGAGATCATCTGAGTTAAATGGTTAAACTCTATCTTTAATGTTCTACATAGCTTACCTTGTTTTAAATATGTCACCAATGCAAATGAGGCCCTGTATGTCTCTTAGGAGCAGCTAGGTATGGGTATGATCGAGCACAGCTACCTTCACTAATTCTTCTAATGTACTCGTATGTACATCAGGTACTCCAGAGTGCACCATTAACCTGTCCCCCTGCAACACTGTCACAGCAAATGGGTCACAGTGCAACCGGGAGAGAAGTTCATTGTCACACTCTGTGCATAAGATGCACTTTGAGGCTTTGAGAGCTATACTGAGCCCACAGGGTTGCCCTGGTTGTGAAGACTTAACTAAAAATTAATCTAAATAATAAGAAGAATACATTTGTTAAAATAGCTTTGGTATTTCATAGTATTCCAAATTGCTGCAGAATCTGTCTTTTTAAAGAGGAACTCTGCTCCTGTTCCATTCCTGGAAATGTACATTTAAATTGAAAGAGACAGAACCTCATGCCATGGCAAAGCGTTCCCCCAAGACAGCTGATCAGATTGCAGGGGTGGAAATCCTGTCCCTCTGCATCTTGTTCAGCTGATCAGATTGCAGGGGTGGAAATCCAGTCCCTCTGCAGCTTGTTCAGCTGATCAGATTGCAGTACATTGGGAGAAGTATGAGTGGATCATTGACATTTTGTAGAGATGATAAAAAGTATAGTATAAATATATATATATATATATATATATATATATATATATATATATATATATATATATATATATATATATATATATATATATATATATATATATGAAATTCAGTTCTGCAATGATTCCCACCTTGCAAGCAAACGGTGTGAAATTCAATTCTGCAATGATTCCCACCTTGCAAGCAAATGGCATGAAATTCAGTTCTGCAATGATTCCCACCTTGCAAGCAAACGGCATGGAATTCAGTTCTGCAATGATTCCCACCTTGCAAGCAAACGGCATGGAATTCAGTTCTGCAATGATTCCCACCTTGCAAGCAAATGGCATGAAATTCAGTTCTGCAATGATTCCCACCTTGCAAGCAAACGGCATGGAATTCAGTTCTGCAATGATTCCCACCTTGCAAGCAAATGGCATGAAATTCAGTTCTGCAATGAGTCCCACCTTGCACACAAATGGCATGAAATTCAGTTCTGCAATGATTCCCACCTTGCAAACACCATTTCCTCCAACAACCTTGTGAGTGTAAATAACCACTGTTTTCAGTATAGTCCAGAGGTGCATGATGCAGCAATAGTCAATGGGTGAATGCACAGTGAATCTGAGATGAATCTCATGTACAGTATGCCTGGTACTCCAGATGACTGACAATGTAATAATCTCATGTTATTCTTGAGCGTCTGGAAAAAGCATAACAATAACAATCAATATATTATAAACACACCCCCCCCCCCCACACACACACACACACACACACACACACACAGACACACACACTGCTGTCCAAAAGACATGTTGCATTAGATTAATAATTTATTCAAAGCCTCCACAAGTGTTTGACTATTATGTGGAACTTGACGTATTTCTGTAGCTTTTTGAACTCACTTTATTTGAAACGTAGTGCAGCTTACTGCGTTTCACACCATCGGCTATAAGTTCCATTTAGTTCGTCCATTCCTCTCTGTGAATTAGTATACGGATTAAACTGTTTTGGTCCTGACCTTCTGGACTTCGATAAAATAGCATGTAACTAGGGATGAGTTCTATATAGGAATTACTTATCTCTTTCTGTGAAAAACTTTAACTGTGTATTTTGAATTGACAACAGAAGTGACACAAGGCACAGGTGTCTTTGTTCATCCATCAGCAGTTCAAAGCATGTTTGACCATTGTTCCATAGTCCAATTTCTGTGTTCTTGTGAATATTTTAGCTTTTTGGTCTTGTTCCCCTTTCTTAACAGAGGTATTCTTACTGCAACACATCCTTTAAGTCCAGATTTTAAGAGTGACCTTCATACTGTTGATTTGATGGACAACGAAACCTGTGATGTCTGCCTGTTATTATAGCAGTTAGAAAGTATTGTTTTGTCATTTTTTATACAAAGTATTATTTATTATTGTGTACTGTAGGTACAGAGAAACTGTTAAACAAAACTTGTTTTGTGTAGATGAAAAATAATAATGTATAATAATGTGCATGTTTTATTTGTGATGAATGAATACAAAGCTTTTATCTTGGTGCCAAAAGCATGCTGTACAGCTAGACGTCAGGAAACATTTGCATTCATGGCGCTGTTTTCTCTGACCCATATTATTATTTAAATAGCTCAGGGCAAAATAAATGAAAGTGAGCAGGAGTCTTAAAATAGCACAAGTACATATGCAGACATAAATATGTATATACAAGGGATGGACAGAGTATATTAACACCTGCCATCACGTTGCCAGAAGGGCACAAGGCCCCCTCGGGGCACTACAGCAGCACAGCACTGGCTCAGCATGAGGAGTCTGCAAGTTGATTCCTTATTACAGACACAATATAGGAGCATCCCTGACAGTTCACCACATTAAACATGATGGCTCTGTAACGGTACAGGCAATTCACACAGACATCAGTGCTGGCTCTGAAAGGGGTGTAATTCAAGGGGGTTGCAGTGAAAATCTACCCTCCCTAGTGCTACATCCTTTGATATGGAAGTAAACAGGGATCTGTATAACAAAATATACATCATCTATCCCATGTCTAACAAAGGAATCTTGTACTGTAAAATATATACCATCTATCCCATGTCTAACAAAGGAATATTGTACTGTAACATTAATAATTCATATTGCAGGTGCTTTTATACTGATCTTAAAAAATAGTTTTTCTTAAATAAAAATATGCTACAGCACTATGGTAAGTACCTTGAAAGAATATGTTTTCACAATGATATTTGTAATTGTTCAATTGTGTTGAAATTCATAAATAAACTTACCTTGTGTCATATATTGCGTATAATTTTTTGTTTCCATCAACTGCATTCCTGAAAAAGAAATCAAACAGAAAAAAGTGTGCTAATCTCCGTTTTGCATTCAAATGTATTTGCATGTAAAATTCCCAATGTTAAACAATAGGGTTATGTTGTCTTTTTCTCAAACCATTTCAGACAATATTGCCAGAGAGAGGGACACTGACTTGTTCTAATAATAATGAATGTCTTTGCTGTCATTATTTCTTCCTCCATTTGGTGATTGAGGTCAATCATTTTGGAGCTAGAAACATGGGCTCAATCTAAGTGGAATGGCTTCTCTGATTGAAGGCAAAGCAAACATGTTATTGATATGGACAGAGGTTAAGAAAATGATGCAGTGAAATGGTTCATTTCTATTGCTAACTTTACCTGAAGAATCGTTGAATAAAGCTGTGTACAGAATGTCATTTTTATATATTAATATCACTAAATAGTGATGTTTTTTGTTGCTATTGCATGTGTCCAGTTTGGACATCATTTTCCATTCAAAATGTTCAGCTTTTGCTTAACTGAGTGGAAAACAAACAACAACAACATCAGTGCAAATAAGCACAGTACAGTATCCCTAATTATTATTAGAGTCATACTGACTGTGAAGAAAACTCCTTACCCCTAATTATTATTAGAGTCATACTGACTGTGAAGAAAACTCCTTACCCCTAATTATTATTAGAGTCATAATGACTGTGAAGAAAACTCCTTACCCCTAATTATTATTAGAGTCATACTGACTGTGAAGAAAACTCCTTACCCCTAATTATTATTAGAGTCATAATGACTGTGAAGAAAACTCCTTACCCCTAATTATTATTAGAGTCATACTGACTGTGAAGAAAACTCCTTACCCCTAATTATTATTAGAGTCATAATGACTGTGAAGAAAACTCCTTACCCCTAATTATTATTAGAGTCATACTGACTGTGAAGAAAACTCCTTACCCCTAATTATTATTAGAGTCATAATGACTGTGAAGAAAACTCCTTACCCCTAATTCTCTACTGGATTACAACTTGGCTACATATCACAGGAGAAAAAATGTGAGAGGAAGTTTTGAATACATAATCATTCGTAAAACATTAAAAGATTATTTTTTTCTATGGGAATATCATTTGAAACTGAGGTCATTAGCAAAATCAATACAACAGCTGTCTATATCCCTGGGATTAAAGCCTTGTCTTTCTTTTACTGCACAAAATGAGGGACTAAAGATCTGAAAGCCTCTACTTGTAGAAAAGGCTTTCAGAATATGCATGCATGCTGGCAACACAGATATATTCAGTATTGAGAATTGTAGTGTGGTGTCAGTGTTGGTTTGTTTAGCACAAGCAAATACTAATCAAACACCTAATGGACATGGGGGCTAATCCGTAGTTTTATTTGAGCGCGTTTGCAGACCAGATGAACTACCTTTCTTTGGCGACAGTGGATTTTTTAAGAGCTCTGTGACTATAGAGTTGGAGTACCCTCTAACGGACATGTATACAATTACAGAGCGGCACTTCCAGCACCACATACTGTAACTCAGCAAGCGAAATGAACACCTGCGTTCCACACACAATGAATTCCTCACAGGACAGATTTAGCTATGGTGTAGTGACAAAATATCGCCAGGGAAATAATCTGTGCATTCATAGTACAGTCTCAGATTGAAAAATTAAAAATAAATAAAACAAGTGGCCTTTTCTTTGACCAAGACCGATTGATACAATCAACTTTGTGTCAGCTTATTTTTATTTTTCGATTTATTCATTTAACTGGTGGCCTATGTATTTAATATAGGTACTCGTTTAAAGGAATGCTAATAACGTACTAGTTGTAACAATGTTACTGTTTTGTTGAAAAACGAGCCCTTTGCGACCTCGTGGAAATAGCGACAGATAACAGACAACAGTTCCACCTGCGTACTGAATCGTGTTTTAGAAGACACGGAAATACAGTAGATTTGGTAAATTAGCGATGAAACTGGCATACTGGCAAAGAGAACAGAACGCCAAGTAAGCAGAAAGATCTGAGACTGAGAAAGAAAAAAAAAACCCGCACACTGGGCTGCCTGATATCAAGTCTCTCTCTGGGGTTTCTTCTCCAAAACGGGCGAATCGTCTCATTTAGCTCCTCTTGTGCTCTTACTGTCACTTCAGAGGTTATTGTTATGGCGTGCGAGGAGAGCTGACGTCTTTCACTTCGCTTCTCAATATTAATAATAACAATAACAGTAACAAAGAAAGCCTGCAGGTGAGAATCCAGAAAAAAAAAAGGAAAAAAACCGAGCCGCGGACCTCAACGGATCTGGGTAAGCGACTCTTCGTGTATTTGATGCTCGTGTGCTTGGAGGTATTATAATCGTGCATCAAGAGTGCACGCTTAAAGAAAGTCTGTCTGCGAGGAAAGACCGGATCCCTTCAGCTTCACAGTCAGATACTGATGCAAGCCTAGGTAGGGTGACAGGAATAACCCGGGGGTCGTATTATTACTACACGTCAGTGTGTGTTAATAATTGATTCTCCGCTCTAGGAATAATAACGACAAGGAGAGGCAATGCATGGGGTGTTCAGTAACTCTTATCCGATAATTTAGTGGTAAAAACGTTAATTTTTTCATTAAAAAAAGAGCATGAAATTGCATAACGCTCAATGCTGCTGCTATATGTTACATCGCGGTGTGCTTTACCGAGCAAGAAGCAAGATTGCTGAAGCAGTACGGTGCTCGTTTGAACATTGCAGCTGGGAGGATTTCCCCAGTTCAAATGGAATTTAACGCTCCTCACTGACACTGCTGTGTACGAAGGGAGAGGTGTGTTCATTGTGATGCTGATAATTTAATGATTCACTGGATGTTTAAGCTAAATCGCCGATTGTCATATCATGAAAGTATTGATACATGAATTGCAAGAAAGCCTCACAGATGTGGTGTTGCAGCCAGTTCTTCTGACCTGCAGCAGCATATTGGTGTGTGCAAAGTGACGAGCTGTTTGAGAAGCATATATACAGTACAGTGAATGCATTTAGTGAAGATTAGCGTGAAGAGTGTTACTGAAAGCAGTCTCTTTGTTATAACTGACACGAGTATCATCCTGCTGTTTCAGGGTAATCGTTGTTGCCGCAAGGTGTAACTGGGCTCCGTTGGTCTTGGCACTGTCTGAAAAGATTAGAAAGAACTAAGAAACTGTGAATGAGAAACAAAGGCTTATAGCAGATATCTGAAAACACTAATTCAGAAGAGCAAAGTAGCTTGACATTACCCGCAATCACTACGAGGTTATTATTATTATTATTATTATTATTATTATTATTATTTATTATTATTATTATTATTATTATTATTATTATAGCAGTTAAAAAGTATTTTTTCATATTTCTTTATACAAAGCATTATTTATTATTGTATACTGTAGGTACAGAGAAACTGTGAAATACAATAATAATACTACTAGTGTAGGGGACTGCTAGTGTAGGGGACTGTTTAAATCCATACAACTTCCTCTTCTGAAATCTGTATTGAAAACTAGAGAGAACGAGGTGCTGCTGTGTGAGAGTGTGTGTTAATGAACTGCAGTGAACACACTTTTCATCACATTCACTAACCAGTAAGCAGTAAAGAAACACTGTCTACAACGCAACCTTTTTCATGATCGCTGTATCAGAGTAGTTTAGACTTAAGGGTTTCAAATTCACAAAACGAGCCTATTGTTGTATTTGGGCTTTGCAAAAAAAAAAAAAAAAAAAAAAAAAGACTTCAAACTGAAAAATAAACCCCAGCCTCCTTGATGAAATAGTGAAGAACAGTCATGTGCAGATCTGTGAAGCGCTGGCGAGGTTTTACACAGAGGTGTGCACTGTTTGTTCTGATGTGTTACAGGAATGGACAATGGAATACTCTGCTTTGCTACAATGAAAACCCCCTTGGCCTTCTTAGTTCTTGCCAGCATAATCTGCTGCCTTAGGTAAATGTTTTTTGGTATATGAATTTCTTTTTTGCTTAACTTGCATGTTCTTTAATGTGTAATAATGATGTATCACACACTTTTATGTTTAGAAGAGTACACATTTGCAACGCTAACTGGTAGGAATGTGTTCTTCTGATTATACAGCAGCAACTTGAAATATGACCATACAGGCTAATATTTCCGATGTAGTCTATCAATCAATCAATCAATCCATCTTTACTTTATATAGCGCCTTTCATAGTGGACCACTATTAAAAAGCACTTTACAAGATGCAGTAACAGTAAGAAAATCCATAACATTTTAAATACAGAGAAATGCATCAAACATAAATAAATAAATAAATAAAAACAATGCATAATACATTAAATTCAGTGGAAACTACTGTTAGACAATCAAGATTATTAATGTTTTTGGCTATATGATGAATCTGATTTTACGCCATTGTCTTTCTTTAAGCTGGTAAAAATACCTTCTATAGATGAGTCATTAAAATCACCAAACCATGTAGTGAAGTGAGTTGGATGAATCTAGACCCCAAATAGGCAAAAACCCAATATGTTAACATGCAGTATTTTTACCCTACCCCTGAACGCTGCACTCGTCTTATTAGAGCATACTGTGGTTCATTAATGTAGAACTGTTCCAAATGTATATATATATATATTGGAAACGGCTGCCTCCAGAGTGAGAAAGTGACAGACAGAGGGTAATAATTGCATTGGTGACTGGGGGCTCGTTTTTGCAATCCAAGTCGGATTAATGGACCCTATTGACAAAAACGTATAGATCTCTCTCTTAAAGACGCCGCAGTCACATGGTAGGTCTGCCAGTGTTATTTCTTGTCTCAGATAAAGTACCACATGGTAGATCTTCCCCGTGTTATTTCTAATCCCAGATACTGTAAAGTACCACATGGTAGATCTTCCCCGTGTTATTTCTAATCCCAGATAAAGTACCACATGGTAGATCTTCCCCATGTTATTTCTAATCCCAGATAAAGTACCACATGGTAGACCTGCCTGTGTTATTTCTAATCCCAGATAAAGTACCACATGGTAGATCTGCCCCTGTGTTATTTCTTGTCTCAGATAAAGCACCATATGGTAGATCTTGGTTTGTTAACCCTCAATGTAGTTTAGGCGTTCCACACTTTCTCGTATAGTGAAAGTTTAAAGTTTTAAAGACATTCTTGTCTGTGAAGAATTCATTTTAGGGTTAGAATTCAATATTGATTAATTGTCTCTATTCACAAAACTTTAAGGAATGTGTTTGTTTTTAAAGAGTGTTTTTTCTAAGGGTGTTTATACATTTCTCTCAGGGTTAAGAGTGCTTTGAAAAATGAGAATAAACTAATAAACACTTGAAAAAGATGGATTGCACACCTCGATTTAATCAATAAAAAATGGGTTTTAAAAAAGACAGTCCTAAACAAAACATTCTTTAAAACAATCCCTACAGTTTAATGACTAGGGCCCCATATTACAATTTCTAAGACTGTCACGCTGACTAGGAAACCAGGCTTGGTAAGATGCCACCCTACACTGACATGTATGATCATGTGTTGCCACAATTCTAGAGCAGCTCAATGTAAGCACAACACCTTTTCATATGGATGCTGTTCTCCCATTCACAGTGTATCACAGATGGCAGCGGGAACACTGAAGGAAGACTCCAATAACAATATTACCATATTCACAAGGATTTTAGATGGATTGCTGGATGGGTATGATAACAGGCTGCGTCCTGGATTGGGAGGTAGGTGCAAGGTTTTTACAGGTTGTCTAAAATGACATTTGTTTTTTAGGGCACCTTTTGGTGCTCATGAAAGATTCAGGATTTGGCAATGCTGTGTGCTAAAGTAATGGTATTTCTAAACAGACAAGGGCTAGGAGAAGCATTGCCTTGCAAGCACACAGAACACTTTTAGCAGGTGAAAGGCAGCTCAGTCATTTGCCTGTGAGATGCCAGTGGCTTGTGTGACAGGCTTATTATATGGGGTGGTGTCTATTAAAGCACAGAGGGACACTGTGCTTACAAGTGCCTAAAATGAAATGTTTACTATGGAAGCTGTTTTACTATTTGACTAAATGAACGTGTCTATTATTGCCACATTCTTCTTGGTATTACATTGTTATATATTGTAGCAGACACCCATTTCTGCATCCTTTTATAATGTGAGTGCGTTAATTAAACAGCATTTTCAGAATGCTGTTCAACATTATGACATGGATCTTTAAACTGTGTTTTCAGAATGCTGTTCAACATTATGACATGGATCTTTAAACAGCGTTTTCAGAATGCTGTTCAACATTATGACATGGATCTTTAAACTGTGTTTTCAGAATGCTGTTCAGCATTACGAAATTAATCTTTAAACAGCGTTTTCAGAATGCTGTTCAGCATTGTGAAATGGATCTTTAAACAGCGTTTTCAGAATGCTGTTCAGCATTGTGAAAGGGATCTTTAAACAGCGTTTTCAGAATGCTGTTCAGCATTGTGAAAGGGATCTTTAAACAGCGTTTTCAGAATGCTGTTCAGCATTGTGAAATGGATCTTTAAACAGCGTTTTCAGAATGCTGTTCAGCATTGTGAAATGGATCTTTAAACAGCGTTTTCAGAATGCTGTTCAGCATTGTGAAATGGATCTTTAAACAGCGTTTTCAGAATGCTGTTCAGCATTGTGAAATGGATCTTTAAACAGCGTTTTCAGAATGCTGTTCAGCATTGTGAAATGGATCTTTAAACAGCGTTTTCAGAATGCTGTTCAGCATTGTGAAATGGATCTTTAAACAGCGTTTTCAGAATGCTGTTCAGCATTATGAAATGGATCTTTAAACAGCGTTTTCAGAATGCTGTTCAGCATTGTGAAATGGATCTTTAAACATAGTTTTCAGAATGCTGTTCAGCATTATGAAATGGATCTTTAAACAGAGTTTTCAGAATGCTGTTCAGCATTATGAAATTGATCTTTAAACAGCGTTTTCAGAATGCTGTTCAGCATTATGAAATTAATCTTTAAACAGCGTTTTCAGAATGCTGTTCAGCATTATGAAATGAATCTTTAAACAGCGTTTTCAGAATGCTGTTCAGCATTATGAAATTAATCTTTAAACAGCGTTTTCAGAATGCTGTTCAGCATTACGAAATTAATCTTTAAACAGCGTTTTCAGAATGCTGTTCAGCATTGTGAAATGGATCTTTAAACAGCGTTTTCAGAATGCTGTTCAGCATTGTGAAAGGGATCTTTAAACAGCGTTTTCAGAATGCTGTTCAGCATTGTGAAATGGATCTTTAAACAGCGTTTTCAGAATGCTGTTCAGCATTGTGAAATGGATCTTTAAACAGCGTTTTCAGAATGCTGTTCAGCATTGTGAAATGGATCTTTAAACATAGTTTTCAGAATGCTGTTCAGCATTATGAAATGGATCTTTAAACAGAGTTTTCAGAATGCTGTTCAGCATTATGAAATTGATCTTTAAACAGCGTTTTCAGAATGCTGTTCAGCATTATGAAATTGATCTTTAAACAGAGTTTTCAGAATGCTGTTCAGCATTATGAAATTGATCTTTAAACAGCGTTTTCAGAATGCTGTTCAGCATTATGAAATTAATCTTTAAACAGCGTTTTCAGAATGCTGTTCAGCATTATGAAATTAATCTTTAAACAGCGTTTTCAGAATGCTGTTCAGCATTGTGAAATTAATCTTTAAACAGCATTTTCAGAATGCTGTTCAGCATTGTGAAATTAATCTTTAAACAGCGTTTTCAGAATGCTGTTCAGCATTGTGAAATTAATCTTTAAACAGCGTTTTCAGAATGCTGTTCAGCATTATGAAATTAATCTTTAAACAGCGTTTTCAGAATGCTGTTCAGCATTGTGAAATTAATCTTTAAACAGCGTTTTCAGAATGCTGTTCAGCATTGTGAAATTAATCTTTAAACAGCATTTTCAGAATGCTGTTCAGCATTGTGAAATTAATCTTTAAACAGCGTTTTCAGAATGCTGTTCAGCATTGTGAAATTAATCTTTAAACAGCGTTTTCAGAATGCTGTTCAGCATTATGAAATTAATCTTTAAACGGCGTTTTCAGAATGCTGTTCAGCATTGTGAAATTAATCTTTAAGCAGCGTTTTCAGAATGCTGTTCAGCATTATGAAATGTGATCAATATTAAAAGATGGTGCAGCATTGCCAGGTAGGCCTAGCTAGGATTATAGACACATAGAAAATATTAGACAAGTTCATTGGCACACACATTTACCCGCTGGCACTGTAGTTCCATGGTAAATATTTCATTGCTGTCTGTAACTTCACATCTTATAGACCATTGCCTTGTCCTTGGGATGTACATAAGATTCCAGCCCAAGCCTCCAATGCTTTACCCCTCACATTCAAAACAAAACAGGTTCATTTCCACAGAAGAAAGTAACACTGCACTTGTTTTACTGTCCTACAGAAAGAATAACAGAGGTAAAAACAAATATCTACGTCACAAGCTTTGGCCCAGTCTCAGATACTGAAATGGTAAGCCCCCCCCCCCCCGATAACCTGCACCCCATCATCTATGTTGTAATTTGAATGCTTTGCAATGTCTTTTGAGTTATCAGTTGAATGCAAAGGTATATGATGCAATACACGCTGGTTGTAAAAATGCTGCTTCTTCACGCTAGGAATATACGATTGATGTGTTTTTCCGCCAAAGCTGGAAGGACGAACGACTTAAATTTAAAGGACCGATGCAAAGACTTCCCTTGAACAACCTTCTAGCCAGCAAAATCTGGACACCAGACACCTTCTTTCTCAATGGCAAGAAATCCATTGCTCACAACATGACCACTCCCAACAAGCTGCTGCGCTTGGAGGATGATGGGACTCTGCTCTACACCATGAGGTAAATCATGGGACTCTACTCTGCACCATGAGGTAAATCATGGGACAGGGTCAGGGATCTATTCTGGGTTTCTATATATTTTCTAAAGCCTAAAACAGAAACAACTGGCGTGCCAAGCGTGCTGTTGGTTTGAAGTTACCCATGCATTCCTTAACAAGAAGAAAAGCTGTTTAAAACACTTGCTTGAAAGCAATCTCTCCAGAGATGCAGAGACAGCTTACTATTTGATTTGACTAAATATTTCATGCTGTGGTACAAAATATACATTTACTGGAGCAACGTTAGAAACAAAACAGTCAGACCATGTCTTAAATAAAACCGTCAGAGATTGGAAAATATAACAGTATATCTCATACTTTCCATATACATATTTAATCAAAACAATGAATAATATAGTTAACCACCATTTGCTATTTCAGTTAGTATATAAGCAATTATAATAATGTTGACCCAGGGGACTTTTTCAACCTGAAAAAAGAAACAAGGACTAGGGGTCACAAATGGAGTTTAGATAAAGGGGCATTCAAAACAGAAAATAGGAGGCACTTTTTTTACACAGAGAATTGTAGGAGTCTGAAACCAACTCCCCAATAATGTTATTGAAGCTGACACCCTTGGATCCTTCAAGAAGCTGCTTGAAGAGATTCTGGGATCAATAAGCTACTAATAACCAAATGCGCAAGATGGGCCGAATGGCCTCCTCTCGTTTGTAAACTTTCTTATGTTCCTTCATTAACCTTTAAGAAGAGCAAAGCTATCTCACTATATTGTTATAACCTCTGACTGTGAAATGTGTTATCCT
Organism: Polyodon spathula; assembly: GCF_017654505.1. Classification (NCBI taxonomy): domain Eukaryota; kingdom Metazoa; phylum Chordata; class Actinopteri; order Acipenseriformes; family Polyodontidae; genus Polyodon; species Polyodon spathula. The sequence goes on along the minus strand of NC_054542.1, from coordinate 50,897,115 downwards.
TGAAGAAAAGCCCAAGTGCAACTCCTATAAGTCAAACTTTTTTGAAAGCTTGAAAGCAAGTTTCATGTTTTACAATCTGTGATTGCAATGAAAGTTAACAGCCTCTTCATTGAATAGTTTCCATTTGCACAGAAGGGAGAGGTACATTGATACATGACACTACTATGCCTATTGATCAAGTCACTTGCTTGCAATAATCTATTAGAAGTGATTTATTCAGGATTAGTTCTCTCTCTTTTGTATGGAATTTGAAAGCAATGTAATGAGTTTATAGCTGTGTGTTGAGTTTGGAAAGCCATTTGATGTAGTCTGGGCTCACCATAGATTCCATTTGTGCCTCCTGCAGAAGCGTGTGTTGGGCAGTGATGGGTGATGCGAGTGATGGATTGCATTTTACCACAGTCCCAGTTAGGAGACTCCCTTGTGTTGTTCTAGCATGGTTCAGTGCAGCCCAATGTCTTTGAGACAAGGAGAAGCCAGGTAGTTCCACTAAGATGCAGGGACAGTACATTCAAATCATTATTATTATAATCATTATTATACTTCGTATTGTTTTTCTCACACAGCATTAGACTACAGACATGCACAAAAAAACCAAATACAGCTCAATGTGCAACTTTCATGACATAAATCCATCAAATAAAAAAATAAAATAAACACCATAACTGTGCATTATTTGTTATAGAGTATAGAGGCAAAGATATTTCACTCTATAACCCCCATCCATACTTTGCAGTGCTATTATAAACTAGTCCCATAGGAAAGCTCAGATTATCATTCAGTTCTCAAGTGCGTTGCACTGCCCGACAGATAATAACTTGTCTCAGTGTTAGCTCTCATGTTATCCCAAATGACTTGATGACGATGATGCTTTATCTTTCCTTTGACTCATCGCAGGACTCTAACAGTGAGTCTAACAGCCTATTTTCACAACTTGGGATTGCACCAAATGTACTGCTGTCTCACTCCTGATGCATGCTTAGGTTCATTGTGTATTATATCTGGAACGGACCGTGATGGTAGAAGCATGTGCTGTACATCACAAGGAGGGTAGTCTCTGCCACCCTAGCTAGATAATGGCATGACACATCATTTATGCATTTGAATTATTGTTGAGCACAGAGAGAGGAATGTGCTAACAAGGAGTGTGCTAACAAGGGACGAGCCTTCATGGGACCAACGAACTTGAGTTGCACCCCCTTTTGCCCTCTCAACAGCCTCAATTCATTGAGACATGGACTCTACAAGGTGTCGAAAGCGTTCCACAGGGATGCTGGCCCATGTTGACTCCAGTGCTTCCCACAGTTGTGTCAAGTTGGCTGGTAGTGGATCTCTACTCCGAACAGCTCGTTCCATCTCATCCCACAGATGCTCAATTGAATTGAGAACTGGTGACTGGGCAGGCCACTGCAGTAAGATGAATTCACTGTCATGTTCGTGGAACCATTCCTGGACAATCCTAGCCTTGTGGCATGGGGCATTATCCTGTTGAAAAAATCCATTAGCAGATGGATTAGCAGAAGGGATGCACCTGATTGGCAATGATGTTCAGATATCCTGTGACATTCAAACGTTGCTCCACTTTTATCAAGGGACCCAATGTGTGCCATTAAAACACACCCCACACCATCACACCACAACCACTTTGGATTGTCTTATAGAGCCAGTTTTTACCAGAACATGGCTTTATTTAGATGTGTGTAAGGTGCTAACATTTCTTAGAGTTAACTAGCCTGTAATGTTGACACGAGGCATGATGGATGCCAAAAACAGCAGGAACCAGGATTCATCAGACCACGCAATGTTTTTCCAATCCTCCGGTGTCCAGTGTTTTCGTTCCTTAGCCCACTGCAACCGCAGTTACTTGTGTTTTGCTGAAAGAAGTGGAACTCTGTTAGATCGTTGGCTGCCATACCGCATTCGTGTCAAGGTACAATGAGTTGTGCATTCTTTTATGGGTCTTTCGGCACCAATGTTGTACTGGACTGTCAGTTGACTAACTGTAGGCCGTCTATTGCTCTGCACAATTCGTGTCAGCCTCATTTGGTCTCTTTCATCAATGAGCCGTTATCGACCAGTGGCCTGCCATTGGCTGGATATCCTTTGGGTGGTGGACCATCCTTGATACACACAGGAAACTGTTGAGCGTGAAAAACCCAGCAGCGTTACAGTTCTTGACACACTCAAAACGGCGTGCCTGGCACCTACTACCATACCCCGTTCAAAGGCACTTAAATCTTTTGTCTTGCCCACTTACCCTCTGAATGGCACACATACACAATCGATGTCTCAATTGTGTTAAGGTTTAAAAAAAATCTACACTGATTGAAGTGGATTTAACAGGTCACATCAATAATCTTTCAGTAGTTCTGTAGACGTTTATCACAGTTTTACTATATTCTTTCAGTATTTCTGTCAATGTTTATCACAGTTTGACTATATTCTTTCAGTATTTCTGTAGATGTTTATCACAGTTTGACTATATTCTTTCAGTATTTCTGTAGATGTTTATCACAGTTTGACTATATTCTTTCAGTATTTCTGTAGATGTTTATCACAGTTTGACTATATTCTTTCAGTATTTCTGTAGATGTTTATCACAGTTTGACTATATTCTTTCAGTATTTCTGTAGATGTTTCTCACAGTTTGACTATATTCTTTCAGTATTTCTGTAGATGTTTATCACAGAGTTTGACTATATTCTTTCAGTATTTCTGTAGATGTTTCTCACAGTTTGACTATATTCTTTCAGTATTTCTGTAGATGTTTATCACAGAGTTTGACTATATTCTTTCAGTATTTCTGTAGATGTTTCTCACAGTTTGACTATATTCTTTCAGTATTTCTGTAGATGTTTCTCACAGTTTGACTATATTCTTTCAGTATTTCTGTAGATGTTTATCACAGTTTGACTATATTCTTTCAGTATTTCTGTAGATGTTTATCACAGTTTGACTATATTCTTTCAGTATTTCTGTAGATGTTTATCACAGTTTGACTATATTCTTTCAGTATTTCTGTAGATGTTTCTCACAGTTTGACTATATTCTTTCAGTATTTCTGTAGATGTTTCTCACAGTTTGACTATATTCTTTCAGTATTTCTGTAAATGTTTCTCACAGTTTGACTATATTCTTTCAGTATTTCTGTAAATGTTTCTCACAGTTTGACTATATTCTTTCAGTATTTCTGTAGATGTTTATCACAGTTTGACTATATTCTTTCAGTATTTCTGTAAATGTTTCTCACAGTTTGACTATATTCTTTCAGTATTTCTGTAGATGTTTCTCACAGTTTGACTATATTCTTTCAGTATTTCTGTAGATGTTTCTCACAGTTTGACTATATTCTTTCAGTATTTCTGTAGATGTTTATCACAGTTTGACTATATTCTTTCAGTATTTCTGTAGATGTTTATCACAGTTTGACTATATTCTTTCAGTATTTCTGTAGATGTTTCTCACAGTTTGACTATATTCTTTCAGTATTTCTGTAGATGTTTATCACAGTTTGACTATATTCTTTCTGTATTTCTGTAGATGTTTATCACAGTTTGACTATATTCTTTCAGTATTTCTGTAGATGTTTATCACAGTTTGACTATATTCTTTCAGTATTTCTGTAGATGTTTATCACAGTTTGACTATATTCTTTCAGTATTTCTGTAGATGTTTATCACAGTTTGACTATATTCTTTCAGTATTTCTGTAGATGTTTATCACAGTTTGACTATATTCTTTCAGTATTTCTGTAGATGTTTATCACAGTTTGACTATATTCTTTCAGTATTTCTGTAGATGTTTATCACAGTTTTGACTATATTCTTTCAGTATTTCTGTAGATGTTTCTCACAGTTTGACTATATTCTTTCAGTATTTCTGTAGATGTTTATCACAGTTTGACTATATTCTTTCAGTATTTCTGTAGATGTTTATCACAGTTTGACTATATTCTTTCAGTATTTCTGTAGATGTTTATCACAGTTTGACTATATTCTTTCAGTATTTCTGTAGATGTTTCTCACAGTTTGACTATATTCTTTCAGTATTTCTGTAGATGTTTATCACAGTTTGACTATATTCTTTCAGTATTTCTGTAGATGTTTATCACAGTTTGACTATATTCTTTCAGTATTTCTGTAGATGTTTCTCACAGTTTGACTATATTCTTTCAGTATTTCTGTAGATGTTTCTCACAGTTTGACTATATTCTTTCAGTATTTCTGTAGATGTTTATCACAGTTTGACTATATTCTTTCAGTATTTCTGTAGATGTTTATCACAGTTTGACTATATTCTTTCAGTATTTCTGTAGATGTTTCTCACAGTTTGACTATATTCTTTCAGTATTTCTGTAGATGTTTATCACAGTTTGACTATATTCTTTCAGTATTTCTGTAGATGTTTATCACAGTTTGACTATATTCTTTCAGTATTTCTGTAGATGTTTCTCACAGTTTGACTATATTCTTTCAGTATTTCTGTAGATGTTTCTCACAGTTTGACTATATTCTTTCAGTATTTCTGTAAATGTTTCTCACAGTTTGACTATATTCTTTCAGTATTTCTGTAAATGTTTCTCACAGTTTGACTATATTCTTTCAGTATTTCTGTAGATGTTTCTCACAGTTTGACTATATTCTTTCAGTATTTCTGTAGATGTTTATCACAGTTTGACTATATTCTTTCAGTATTTCTGTAGATGTTTCTCACAGTTTGACTATATTCTTTCAGTATTTCTGTAGATGTTTCTCACAGTTTGACTATATTCTTTCAGTATTTCTGTAGATGTTTCTCACAGTTTGACTATATTCTTTCAGTATTTCTGTAGATGTTTCTCACAGTTTGACTATATTCTTTCAGTATTTCTGTAGATGTTTATCACAGTTTGACTATATTCTTTCAGTATTTCTGTAGATGTTTATCACAGAGTTTGACTATATTCTTTCAGTATTTCTGTAGATGTTTCTCACAGTTTGACTATATTCTTTCAGTATTTCTGTAGATGTTTATCACAGAGTTTGACTATATTCTTTCAGTATTTCTGTAGATGTTTCTCACAGTTTGACTATATTCTTTCAGTATTTCTGTAGATGTTTATCACAGAGTTTGACTATATTCTTTCAGTATTTCTGTAGATCTTATCTTATGGCTCAGTGTCTTATCCTATAGTAATGTTTGCTGCAGGAGGTTCCAGCCAGGGCCAGTATTAAACCAGAATTGACGGCACCACTATTGCTATACTTTATAGTGGCCATGACATCCATAAACTGGACTGAATCCAGGCCACTGTTTACATGAGTTACAGCTTTGTGAACAGGGCCCAGTAACCCTAATGATTTTGTAATCAGCATATAGTTGATTATTATCTATATATTTATAGGCCAGGTGTAAATGTGAACTGCAGAGTCTACATTTCATAGTCAGCCTTATAAACATTTACTACAGTATTTTGGCCTATTTCCAATTTTACCATGCTTTTACTATAGTTACACTATGCATTTAACATAGTGTAGCCCGGATTGCCATGTATATTAATATACTTCACCTTACCTCTCTGTGCTTTACAATGCTTCCATATGCTTCACCTTACCTCTCTGTGCTTTACAATGTTTCCTTATGCTTTACTATACCTCTCTGTGCTTTACAATGCTTCCCTATGCTTCAGCTTACCTCTCTGTGCTTTACAGTGCTTCCCTATGCTTTACCAGACCTCTCTGTGCTTTACAATGCTTCCCTATGCTTCACCTTACCTATCTGTGCTTTACAATGTTTCCTTATGCTTTACTATACCTCTCTGTGCTTTACAATGCTCCCCTATGCTTTACCAGACCTCTCTGTGCTTTACAATGCTTCCCTATGCTTCACCTTACCTCTCTGTGCTTTACAATGCTTCCTTATGCTTTACTATACCTCTCTGTGCTTTACAATGCTCCCCTATGCTTTACCAGACCTCTCTGCTTTACAGTGCTTCCCTATGCTTTACCATGCTGTCATTGTGCTTTACAATGCTTCCCTGTGCTTTACTATACCTCTCTGTGCTTTACAATGCTTCCCTATGTTTAACCATACCTCTCTGTGCTTTAAAGTGCTTCTCTATGCTTTACCATGCTGTCACTGTGCTCTATTACAGTGCCATACTTTTACTATAGAATATGGGCATTGTGGTTATTCATTGCTATTTGTTTTCTTCTCTTTTATGCCAAAATTAATATTAGAAAAACTGGAATTGTTTAAAAAGTCTAATGAAGGGACTCTAGGAAGCCACTCCCCCTGCACAGCTTAGTTTTAGTTCCCAAATGAAATGCAATGTGTCCAAATTCCACAAGATGGCAGCAACATCACACTTTGTCCTGTCTGCAGCTGTTGTGAAACTGCTGTCAATAGCAGACCATATTTATTTATTTATTTAAATAAAAACTCATTCACATAATACTCCCCCTTCCTGTAAAACAGTTTTTGTTATATTAGAAATACACATCACACAAATTCTGTTATATTTTGGCTAAACACATTGGAGGAGGTTAAGCTAAAGAAGAATGTGGACAGAAGAACAGCGAGGAGAAATGAAAGAGGAAAGTTCCAAATGTCAGATAATAATGATTGCATTATTTGTTGTATTATAGTAGCTGGTAATCAAGTGTGCTTAAAGGCGCTAGCATGTATAAACTGCCGATGCTTGGGTAATCAAGTGGCTTTAAAGAGGCGGCTCCCCCCCCCCCCACGCATTTGTTATCCCCCCCCCCACCCACGGCCCGTTGCATTGTCAGGACCAGCTGTCATTACATGTATAAACTGCCGATGCCTGTCAGGACCAGCTGTCATTACATGTATAAACTGCCGATGCCTGTCAGGACCAGCTGTCATTACATGTATAACCTGCCGATGCCTGTCAGGACCAGCTGTCATTACATGTATAAACTGCTGATGCCTGTCAGGACCAGCTGTCATTACATGTATAAACTGCCGATGCCTGTCAGGACCAGCTGTCATTACATGTATAAACTGCTGATGCCTGTCAGGACCAGCTGTCATTACATGTATAAACTGCCGATGCCTGTCAGGACCAGCTGTCATTACATGTATAAACTGCCGATGCCTGTCAGGACCAGCTGTCATTACATGTATAAACTGCTGATGCCTGTCAGGACCAGCTGTCATTACATGTATAAACTGCCGATGCCTGTCAGGACCAGCTGTCATTACATGTATAAACTGCCGATGCCTGTCAGGACCAGCTGTCATTACATGTATAAACTGCCGATGCCTGTCAGGACCAGCTGTCATTACATGTATAAACTGCCGATGCCTGTCAGGACCAGCTGTCATTACATGTATAAACTGCCGATGCCTGTCAGGACCAGCTGTCATTACATGTATAAACTGCTGATGCCTGTCAGGACCAGCTGTCATTACATGTATAAACTGCCGATGCCTGTCAGGACCAGCTGTCATTACATGTATAAACTGCCGATGCCTGTCAGGACCAGCTGTCATTACATGTATAAACTGCCGATGCCTGTCAGGACCAGCTGTCATTACATGTATAAACTGCCGATGCCTGTCAGGACCAGCTGTCATTACATGTATAAACTGCCGATGCCTGTCAGGACCAGCTGTCATTACATGTATAAACTGCTGATGCCTGTCAGGACCAGCTGTCATTACATGTATAAACTGCCGATGCCTGTCAGGACCAGCTGTCATTACATGTATAAACTGCTGATGCCTGTCAGGACCAGCTGTCATTACATGTATAAACTGCCGATGCCTGTCAGGACCAGCTGTCATTACATGTATAAACTGCTGATGCCTGTCAGGACCAGCTGTCATTACATGTATAAACTGCTGATGCCTGTCAGGACCAGCTGTCATTACATGTATAAACTGCCGATGCCTGTCAGGACCAGCTGTCATTACATGTATAAACTGCTGATGCCTGTCAGGACCAGCTGTCATTACGTGGTCGCACTTTAAATACATGTTTACTCAAGGTATAGTGCTTGTGCACAAGTGAAGACGTTTCCATTGTACAGCACACAGCAGGAAACACACATATCCCAGCAGCACTTCCAACTTATTGTTTGCATTTCCATGGACGGGGCACTGAAGAAATAGTATAAGAAAGCAAACACTGTCACGGGTTTGTCACAATTGTGTTGTACAGACACGACACAATCTTAAAGTAAAAAAAAAAACACTTTGAATGTTTCATAGTCGTTCCCGGGCTCCTGCCTCATTTGTGTGATTTATAATAAATCAATACCTTGTGTGTAGGGTGTCTCTTATTGTGAAAGACATCGTTCCATAGTTTGAGTAGGCTGTGCACTAGATGACATTCTACCCATGACATATTAAGATACAGTATTCAGCCCTTATTTTCACACAGTTGTTCTCTTTTGATTGCACAGATTGACCATTTCTGCTGAATGTCCTATGCAACTGGAAGACTTTCCCATGGATGCTCATGCATGCCCTCTTAAATTTGGAAGCTGTGAGTATGCTATTGAGTGACTGCCTGTCACAGTGACAATCAATATCATGGCATTTCAGTAACAAGTCATTGTTATCCTTAATTGGGCTTGATAAATTGGTGATATCTAAAAAACACAAATTCAAGGATGAAAATCTGTGAAAGTTTTTTACCGAAAATCTGGGGAAATCCCATACTGTACAAGCCCAAGCAGCTTAGAAATTTAAAAAAATTTAAAAATATTTCTTGCGATTGATTTCATAGGTAAGGTTGAGGACCCAGCTATTACAAGGAAAATGATGTGGGTGTAGGTATTACATCAAGTCACATTACACTACAAATTGTATCTACATCTTCACCCTCAACCTCACATTATCCACCCGAGCGCTGGGACAGTCAACCTCACGATATCCACCCGAGCGCTGGGACAGTCAGCCTCGCGATATCCACCCCAGCGCTGGGACAGTCAACCTCGCTATATCCACCCGAGTGCTGGGACAGTCAACCTCGCGATATCCACCCGAGCGCTGGGACAGTCAACCTCGCGATATCTCAAAGGTTCTGTGTCCCATACGATTAAAAAAATCAAAGGTTTTCTTTGAAAAAGTGCTATTGGATCTTTAATGTCCAGAGTAGACCAGATCTCAGTTTAAGTAATACACAGTCCCTCCCAACACCATGCTGGGCCATTGGTTGAGCTCTGTAACAGAGTCAGAACCCTTTCACCTGTTTAGGACTGGTCATCCGTGCCAGTCCAGACCTTGCTGTGTACTGGAGCTGCCTGACAGCCAATGTGAACAGACTCAAGACGTGCTTATGTATGAACACACATTTTATTTTGAGTATGAATTGAATTAATGATACATACTGAATCATGACATATGAACTCTTCAAAGTGATCTCGTCTCTACAGATTTACAGCTTCACTCACTGAGGGATGGAGTCGTATCCTATTACAACAATGTAAGACCCTTTCACAATCATCAGGTCAGATCAGCACAGTGGTGATCGTGCCATGGGCCATACTGACAGTTTAATGCTGTTTCCAAATCTGTGCCAAGCCCATTATATTGCAAGAGCAGACTGTCGCTGGACTCCACACATTGGAGATATTAATGTGTATTATATTGCAAGAGCAGACTGTCGCTGGACTGCACACATTGAAATGGAGATATTAATGTGCATTATATTGCAAGAGCAGACTGTCGCTGGACTGCACACATTGAAATGGAGATATTAATGTGCATTATATTGCAAGAGCAGACTGTCGCTGGACTGCACACATTGAAATGGAGATATTAATGTGCATTATATTGCAAGAGCAGACTGTCGCTGGACTGCACACATTGAAATGGAGATATTAATGTGCATTATATTGCAAGAGCAGACTGTCGCTGGACTGCACACATTGAAATGGAGATATTAATGTGCATTATATTGCAAGAGCAGACTGTTGCTGGACTGCACACAATGAAATGGAGATATTAATGTGCATTATATTGCAAGAGCAGGCTGTCGTTGGACTGCACACATTGAAATGGAGATATTAATGTGCATTATATTGCAAGAGCAGGCTGTCGCTGGACTGCACACATTGAAATGGAGATATTAATGTGCATTATATTGCAAGAGCAGACTGTTGCTGGACTGCACACAATGAAATGGAGATATTAATGTGCATTATATTGCAAGAGAGGATTGTCGCTGGACTGCACACATTGAAATGGAGATATTAATGTGGCAGTCTGGCTACAGGTCTGGATACTGGACTGCATAATCCCTGCCTTAAGCAAACAGCAGCTTCTAATTGGATGAAAGGAGTATTTTATAGAATGTATGCTATTCTGTGTGTGTGTGTGTGTGTGTGTGTGTGTGTGTGTGTGTGTGTGTGTGTGTGTGTGTGTGTGTGTGTGGCTAAACTCTTGCAAGTAAAGAGCGTCAGCTTAATTACATCAGCAGACCTAAGCAGGATTTGAGTCATATAAACTGAATGGTGTGACCATATACACAGTGTGCATTCATAGGTAAGGTCTGTCTAACCCTCTTTCTCTGTACACAGTGTGCATTCACAGGTAGGGTCTGTCTAACCCCCTTTCTCTGTACACACTGTGCATTCACAGGTAGGGTCTGTCTAACCCTCTTTCTCTGTACACAGTGTGCATTCACAGGTAAGGTCTGTCTAACCCTCTTTCTCTGTACACAGTGTGCATTCACAGGTAGGGTCTGTCTAACCCCCTTTCTCTGTACACAGTGTGCATTCACAGGTAGGGTCTGTCTAACCCTCTTTCTCTGTACACAGTGTGCATTCATAGGTAAGGTCTGTCTAACCCTCTTTCTCTGTACACAGTGTGCATTCACAGGTAGGGTCTGTCTAACCCCCTTTCTCTGTACACAGTGTGCATTCACAGGTAGGGTCTGTCTAACCCTCTTTCTCTGTACACAGTGTGCATTCACAGGTAGGGTCTGTCTAACCCTCTTTCTCTCCCTGGTAAATCAGATGCCTATCCAGACTCTGAAGTTGTTTATATCTGGACCTCTGGTGCCGCCCGTTCTGTTGTTGTGGCTGAAGACGGTTCGAGGTTGAACCAGTATCATCTAATAGGACAGACAGTGGGGAGGGAGGTCATCAGAACAAGCACAGGTATACAACTCGCCCTTATTCTACACTGTCCTCCAAAGGAGATGCGTTTAACGGGAGCCTGTAACTGGTACTTACATAGTCTCTAATCTGACAGTATTGAAACGTTATTAGAAAAATATATTATTTTAATGTATATTCATCTTGTTTCTTGGGATAGCACGGGGCAAAAAACAAAAACAAAAAACACCTTGAACAATCCCGGATCCCGGGTTTTTAAACCGCGAGAAGTGTCACTTGAACAGCGCGTTTTGACCGTGACGTCACTGTATGTGGATTGGGTGTCGTGGGCGGAATAAAGCGGCATGACACGTGGGATTGAAAAGCATCTGCTTAATCCAGTTACATAAAGCAGTAATACCTTCTTATATCTCTGGGTGGAATGGTGACGAAAGATATGGGGTTCTGCTAATAGCCTCGAAGATTAATGTCTAAAACAAAACATGTGATGTGTTCAGGGTATATAAAATACACTGAAAACGTGTTCATGAGCACAGAACATGTACCAGCTGTCGAAAGAACAGTAGAGAGGCATTTCCTCCAGTGCAGGACGGGGTCGTGCTCAATCAGAACCTTTACACACTAATCCTAACCTCTGATGGGATCTCCAGCCCGCAGGTTCTGAAATTAGCAGGGCTAATCTAAACGTAAACCGCTTTACCCTTTCGGGAGGATTAAAGCGGAGATGGGTGTAGGGACGGCGAGGCTAAATGATGTACTTAAAGGCAAAATAATAATACAAAATAAAATGAACAACTCTAGGCTACTTGAATGAATTAAAGAGCTCATTTCGATTTCATAAAAATGAAACTCAATCGCTAAATAAACTGAAAACGCACACAATAATTCCCTGCTCTACAGAGCCTCGCTTCAGTCGTGCAGTCAACACCTCATTGTAGTTGAGAAGAGACAGGGTATTCAGAGTGTGCCGGCAGTATGCTTCAGGGCGGTGCACTTCAGAAACGCATCATTCCGAAAGTATCAAGGGTTTCTTCTCATTCCCAATCTATTTAAATACAGCATATGATAAGATAAAACCTACTTACCAGTTGACCAACATGGCTGCGCTGTTGTCCGCAATAAATGGTAATTCCCCATAAACATATACGAATTTTAACAGAAATATCCAGACAGTGAACATTTTCAATCCATTTAAAACCACATAAAAAAAAAAAAAAAAAAAAAAAAAAAAAAAAAAAACACGAACAATCCAAAATTATACTCCCAGTATCCCTTCCAAATGTGAAGGAGGGTCGGCGCTATCAGTCTTTGGTGCGCCTGGAAAAGGACCCGCGCAGTGGTGTCATTGTGGATGGGCGGCCGCCGCTGAGGAATCGGAAAGTTTGTTCTGGATCTGGTAAATCTCTTTCCGCGTAGTTCATTTGATCTAAGCTATTAATTACCGTTTTTTAACGTCAATATTGCATGTCTCTTAATGAATCTCGCCAGGAGGTGTAGGCAGCTCTCTGACGCGGGTCTCAAATAGAGGATGCAGATTGAGACTACGGATTAGTGAGATACAAAAATCCGATTTTGTCAAGAGAAAGCAGCAGTCATGAGCAGATTGGCTGTTTAACAGACTCGGTTCCGTGCAGCTAGAAGGGATTGTTAAAAGACCCAAATAAACATATTTTGACTTGTTAACATTAGCGCGTTGTTATTTTCCAATGCAGTCAAAACGAACACACCAATCAATATGTGTATCAAAAGTGTATAGTCTGTAGTTAGTTCTAGTCTCATACAGCACATGCATTTAAAATGAACGTTAGATAACGTGAGAATATCTGACTGAGAGCAGCAATCGAGTTCAAAGTTTCAGATGACACAAACATGCTGAAAGACACATTGTCATCAGCGAGTATTTGAAAAAATAAATAAACAAACAAACAAACAAATAAATAAATAAACGTTGTTCCAGAAGGCGCCCTGGCAGATTTTAAAATCCCTAAAGAACGCAATGAACTTGTCTTTGTTAAATATAGCAACTCGCCTTTGACCCGACTCCACCCCCTGTGCTGTTCGCATCTGCTGTAACAGCGGCACTGTACAATCTTAAACACTCTTTCTCGTTGTGTCTACAGGACAATATACTGTAATGACGGCACATTTTCACCTGAAGAGAAAAATCGGGTACTTTGTAATCCAGACCTACCTCCCGTGCATTATGACGGTTATCCTGTCTCAGGTGTCGTTCTGGTTAAACAGAGAGTCAGTGCCTGCAAGGACTGTGTTTGGTAAGTATGGATTATGTTTCATGAAGCATTTCAACAACAACAAGAACAAAAAAGCATGTAACAACCCAACACATTTAGTAGCAGCAATGCTACCAGACATCAATCTATTATTATTATTATTATTATTATTATTATTATTATTATTATTATTATTATTATTATTATTATTATTAATGGCAGTTTGTTTGGCAACTATTTTCCTTCAAACATATGTATTTTGATCAACATTTAGATGAAAATGCTAGCTTCAGTAGTAATCAAGATAAATGAGCAATTAAACCACTATGCAGAAGAGCCAGCCTCGCTGCATTGTCGTCTAGAGTTTTGACCCCCACCTCACCTCACGGCAGCCTCATCACACGACACTGTCCTGTTACATAGGCACATGCTGACTGTGTACTGGATTATTAGTACAGCCTTGCCTAACTCTCAGCTTTTAGTATGCATTACAACAGGACTCAAACAGCAATGCCTGTTCCCTATACAACAATGCACACATGTAAATATGCCTCTCTATTAAAAAGAGAAGGGGACTTAAAAGATTTCTAAACTAAACTGAGGTTTGAACGTTGAAAGAAAGCTTTCCTAAGCCCAGACCCTTCAGCCGGCAGTCATTCGCAATCTCCACATAGCATTATCCTGACCCTACACAAAACCCTGCCGATGCTGTTCATTAAGGGAGTGCTGTAGAGAGGTCAAATAGTCCACATAATCCAGTGCCCCCCTTGGCGCTACAGTAATGTAACTACCAGCCATATATGCACAGTATATATGCCCTTATACACTCATTGAAAGCACAATGAAATATCAGCTTGTCATTTATTACATGGAAAAGTACAAAGTGATATTTAATTCAATATGTTAACGTAACATCATTCAACAGCTTTCATTGGACTTTACAAAGCAAAATGAGTTCATTCTATATAGAGGATGTGTAATTCAATATGTTAACGTAACATTAATCAACAGCTTTCAGTGGACTTTACAAAGCAAAATGAGTTCATTCTATATAGAGGGTGATGCAGATCTTTTGGCCAGAGCTGTCTGTGTGTGTGTCTTTAGTTTGAATATTTAATATCCAGTCCCTGGGAACCCAGCATCAATTCAAATCCCCAAGTGGAATTGCACTGTACATGCTGTTGTTTACACTCAGCTACAAGATGCGTGCTTTTATAAAATAGAAATGACTTTCTGCACATTCTGAACATGATTTATTCATGAACAAATTATAAAATCAGCTTAATGAGGATAGTTGCATCACCCAGACAATGATCAGTGAACCTTCGGATCTTCATACTGTGCAGTACAAATATTTGCTTTTACTAACCATTGTTTACAGACATGAGTTCAGCACCTGCCTGTTTCAGACAAGCATAGTGTTGCATGTGTGTCCTCACATGACACTCCCTAACTGTTCAGCTGAGGAGTCCTCAATAAGGCATGTAAATAATCCCTGTGTGTGATGAAAGGGAGCCACGTGCAATGCAGGAGATGAAAGAAGCCTCTTGCTCACATCTGGAACTTGCAGCATTAATGAGTGCTTTTAATTGCAGGACAAACAAATGTGCTTTCCTAATTGTTGGAGTGGGGTAAGCAGAAACAAGGACCTTTATTGACACGAGTGTCCTGGGGTTTGCTTTCGCAGAACGGACGGTTGTTGACGTTTCGGACGGTTGTTGGCGTTTCAGACAGTTGTTGATGTTTCAGATGGTTGTTGATGTTTCGGACGGTTGTTGATGTTTCGGACGGTTGTTGATGTTTCGGACGGTTGTTGGTGTTTCAGAGCGTTGTTGACGTTTCAGACGGTTTTTGATGTTTCGGATGGTTGTTGATGTTTCGGACAGTTGTTGTTGGTGTTTCAGACGGTTGTTGATGTTTCAGATGGTTGTTGGTGTTTCGGAAGGTTGTTGTTGGTGTTTCGGACGGTTGTTGATGTTTCAGACGGTTGTTGATGTTTCAGACGGTTGTTGGTGTTTCGGACGGTTGTTGGTGTTTTGGATGGTTGTTGGTGTTTCGGACGGTTGTTGATGTTTCGGACGGTTGTTGGTGTTTCGGATGGTTGTTGATGTTTCGGATGGTTGTTGGTGTTTCGGACTGTTGTTGATGTTTCGGACGGTTGTTGGTGTTTCAGACGGTTGTTGATGTTTCAGATGGTTGTTGATGTTTCGGACGGTTGTTGGTGTTTCAGACGGTTGTTGGCGTTTCAGACGGTTGTTGATGTTTCGGATGGTTGTTGATGTTTCGGACGGTTGTTGGTGTTTTGGACGGTTGTTGACATTTCGGACGGTTGTTGATGTTTCAGATGGTTGTTGATGTTTCGGATGGTTGTTGATGTTTCAGACGGTTGTTGATGTTTCGGATGGTTGTTGGTGTTTCGGACGGTTGTTGACGTTTCAGATGGTTGTTGGTGTTTCGGACGGTTGTTGGTGTTTCGGACGGTTGTTGATGTTTCTGACGGTTGTTGATGTTTCAGACGGTTGTTGACGTTTCGGACGGTTGTTGGTGTTTCGGATGGTTGTTGGTGTTTCAGACGGTTATTGATGTTTTGGATGGTGGTTGGCGTTTCAGACGGTTGTTGACATTTCGGACGGTTGTTGATGTTTCAGACGGTTGTTGACGTTTCGGACGGTTGTTGGTGTTTCAGATGGTTTTTGATGTTTCGGACGGTTGTTGACATTTCGGACGGTTGTTGATGTTTCAGACGGTTGTTGATGTTTCAGATGGTTGTTGATGTTTTGGACGGTTGTTGGTGTTTTGGACGGTTGTTGACATTTCGGACGGTTGTTGATATTTCAGACGGTTGTTGATGTTTCAGATGGTTGTTGATGTTTCGGACGGTTGTTGGTGTTTCGGGCGGTTGTTGATGTTTTGGACGGTTGTTGATGTTTCAGATGGTTGTTGATGTTTCCGACGGTTGTTGGTGTTTCGGACGGTTGTTGATGTTTCGGACGGTTGTTGGTGTTTCAGACCGTTGTTGACGTTTCAGACGGTTTTTGATCTTTCGGATGGTTGTTGATGTTTCGGACAGTTGTTGGTGTTTCAGACGGTTGTTGGTGTTTCAGACGGTTGTTGATGTTTCGGATGGTTGTTGTCGTTTCAGATGGTTGTTGGTGTTTTGGACTGTTGTTGACGTTTTGGATGGTTGTTGATGTTTCGGATGGTTGTTGGTGTTTCAGACAGTTGTTGGTGTTTCAGATGGTTGTTGATGTTTCGGATGGTTGTTGACGTTTCAGACGGTTGTTGGCGTTTCGGACGGTTGTTGGTGTTTCGGGCGGTTGTTGATGTTTCAGACGGTTGTTGATGTTTCAGACGGTTGTTGATGTTTCGGACGGTTGTTGGTGTTTCGGACGGTTGTTGATGTTTCAGACGGTTGTTGATGTTTCAGATGGTTGTTGATGTTTCGGACGGTTGTTGACATTTCGGACGGTTGTTGATGTTTCAGATGGTTGTTGATGTTTCAGACGGTTGTTGATGTTTCGGCCGGTTGTTGATGTTTCAGATGGTTGTTGATGTTTCAGACGGTTGTTGATGTTTCAGATGGTTGTTGATGTTTCGGACGGTTGTTGACATTTCGGACGGTTGTTGATGTTTTGGATGGTTGTTGATGTTTCGGACAGTTGTTGTTGGTGTTTCGGATGGTTGTTGGTGTTTCGGGCGGTTGTTGATGTTTCGGACGGTTGTTGACATTTTGGACGGTTGTTGATGTTTCAGACGGTTGTTGACGTTTCGGACGGTTGTTGGTGTTTCAGATGGTTTTTGATGTTTCTGATGGTTGTTGATGTTTCGGATGGTTGTTGATGTTTCAGACGGTTGTTGATGTTTCGGACGGTTGTTGGTGTTTCGGATGGTTGTTGGTGTTTCAGACGGTTATTGATGTTTTGGATGGTTGTTGATGTTTCGGATGGTTGTTGATGTTTCAGACGGTTGTTGATGTTTCGGATGGTTGTTGGTGTTTCGGACGGTTGTTGACGTTTCAGATGGTTGTTGGTGTTTCGGACGGTTGTTGGTGTTTCGGATGGTTGTTGGTGTTTCAGACGGTTATTGATGTTTTGGACGGTTGTTGGTGTTTCGGACGATTGTTGATGTCTTGGACGGTTGTTGATGTTTCGGACGGTTGTTGACATTTCGGACGGTTGTTGATGTTTCAGACGGTTGTTGGTGTTTCGGACGGTTGTTGGTGTTTCGGATGGTTGTTGGTGTTTCAGACGGTTATTGATGTTTTGGATGGTTGTTGATGTTTCGGATGGTTGTTGATTTTTCAGACGGTTGTTGATGTTTCGGATGGTTGTTGGTGTTTCGGACGGTTGTTGATATTTCAGACGGTTGTTGGCGTTTCGGACGGTTGTTGGTGTTTCAGATGGTTTTGGATGTTTTGGACGGTTGTTGACATTTCGGACGGTTGTTGATGTTTCAGACGGTTGTTGATGTTTCAGATGGTTGTTGATGTTTTGGACGGTTGTTGGTGTTTTGGACGGTTGTTGACGTTTCGGACGGTTGTTGATGTTTTGGACGGTTGTTGATGTTTCAGACGGTTGTTGATGTTTCGGATGGTTGTTGATGTTTCGGACGGTTGTTGGTGTTTCGGACGGTTGTTGATGTTTCGGACGGTTGTTGATGTTTCGGACGGTTGTTGATGTTTCAGACGGTTGTTGATGTTTCAGATGGTTGTTGATGTTTCAGACGGTTGTTGATGTTTCGGACGGTTGTTGGTGTTTCGGACGGTTGTTGATGTTTCGGACGGTTGCTTATGTTTCGGACGGTTGTTGATGTTTCAGACGGTTGTTGACGTTTCGGACAGTTGTTGATGTTTCGGATGGTTGTTGATGTTTCGGACGGTTGTTGGTGTTTCGGACGGTTGTTGATGTCTTGGACAGTTGTTGATGTTTCGGACGGTTGTTGATGTTTCAGACGGTTGTTGGTGTTTCGGACGGTTGTTGGTGTTTCGGATGGTTGTTGGTGTTTCAGACGGTTATTGATGTTTTGGATGGTTGTTGATGTTTCGGATGGTTGTTGATGTTTCAGACGGTTGTTGATGTTTCGGATGGTTGTTGGTGTTTCGGACGGTTGTTGGTGTTTCAGATGGTTTTGGATGTTTTGGACGGTTGTTGACATTTCGGACGGTTGTTGATGTTTCAGACGGTTGTTGATGTTTCAGATGGTTGTTGATGTTTTGGACGGTTGTTGGTGTTTTGGACGGTTGTTGACATTTCGGACGGTTGTTGATGTTTTAGACGGTTGTTGATGTTTCAGATGGTTGTTGATGTTTCGGACGGTTGTTGGTGTTTCGGGCGGTTGTTGATGTTTTGGACGGTTGTTGATGTTTCAGATGGTTGTTGATGTTTCCGACGGTTGTTGGTGTTTCGGACGGTTGTTGATGTTTCGGACGGTTGTTGGTGTTTCAGACCGTTGTTGATGTTTCAGACGGTTGTTGGTGTTTCGGAAGGTTGTTGATGTTTCAGACGGTTGCTTATGTTTTGGACGGTTGTTGATGTTTCAGACGGTTGTTGACGTTTCGGACAGTTGTTGATGTTTCGGATGGTTGTTGATGTTTCGGATGGTTGTTGATGTTTCGGACCATTGTTTTCTCTCTGTCCATTTCAAGATAGAAATAAGAGTAGCTGAAGTGTGGGAGGAAATGCCAAGCAAGATCATTGTGAATCTGTTTAAATGGATCAGACTGTGTGTGTATCACTGTGTCTCTGCTGATGGCATTTCCAGTATAAATATGTAAATCAGACTGTGTGTGTATCACTGTGTCTCTGCTGATGGCATTTCTTTATAAATATGTAAATCAGACTGTGTGTGTATCACTGTGTCTCTGCTGATGGCATTTCCAGTATAAATATGTAAATGTTCATTCTCATTGAGGATAATGTCTGCTTACCTCTGTGACGGAATCTCTTTTTTTTGTTGTGTTTTTCATGCAGGTGTCACCACAGTGCTGACAATGACAACGTTAAGCATCAGTGCTCGCAACTCTTTGCCCAAAGTGGCGTATGCTACAGCAATGGACTGGTTTATAGCAGTGTGCTATGCATTTGTCTTCTCCGCACTAATAGAATTTGCCACTGTAAATTATTTCACCAAACGAAGCTGGGCATGGGACGGCAAAAAAGCGCTCGAAGCCCATCAAACCAAGGTATGTGCAAATCTTCTCCATTCATATCAGTGTGTACTGTACATTCACTGCTCTGAAAAGGCAAGCCCTCTCAGTGTATAGAAAATGACAGAAAGCACCCAAATCCTGGAATGGAAAAATGGGAGTTTGATCAATACAGGCCTAGCATTGATTCTGCATACTGGAAATGTGTGTGTTACTGAGTGTTTGTATACACAGGGTAACACTTTACATTAAGGGTCTCGAATTACTGTTGTTTTGTAAATACATGTGCACTTACATAAGTACATACTTGTATCAGAAAAGAGTTAGGGTTAGAGTTAGGGATAAAGTTAGGGTTAGGGTTAGAGTTAGGGATAGAGTTAGGGTTAGGGTTAGAGCTAGGGCTAGGGTTAGAGTTTTGGCTAGGGTTAGAGTTAGGGTTAGGGATAGAGTCAGAGTTAGGGATAGGGTTAGAATTATGGTTAGGGTTAGAGTTAGGGTTAGGGTTAGGGATAGTGTTAGAGTTAGGGTTAGGGATAGAGTTAGGGTTAGAGGTAGGGATAGAGTTAGAGTTAGATTTAGGGTTCAGGACAGGGTTAGGGGTAGAGTTAGGGTTACGGTTAGGGACAGGGTTAGGTTTAGGGTTAGGGATAGAGTTAGAGTTAGAGTTAGGGTTAGAGTTAGAGGTAAAGTTAGAGTTAGGGATAAGATTAGGGTTATAGCATACACAAAATGTGCACATTAAGTACATTGTAACTATGCATAATAGCATGTAATTGCGTGTAAATACATGTGTACTTGCACACAATTACTATGTGTACAATTAACGCCTATGTAAATACACAATTAATGTAAAGTGTTACCTACACAGGATTAATATCTCTGAATATTCTGATGATGTATGAATGGTGATCCCTCTAAATTATATTGAGTTTGTGTATCATGATACAGGATGTTACCAAAAGCACTACATAGATAATGGTTCTTGAAGGATGAATACTTGTCATCTCTATCTAGTATGAGTGGAGCAGGTAGTGTGTAGGTACAACATCAGACTGGAAGAAAGGTCGTGTAATCTGCTTCCTTAGTGGAGGGAACAACACTGCATTCTCTATTCATCAAGGCTTAGGGTAATACTGTATTTGTGGGATATGAATGATGCATCTGTTCCCAGTAAGACTATTGCAAGGCTCTACAATGTTCTGATATACATTTTCCCTTGCTTCTAGAAAAAGCCTCCCATGGCACTAACAAAGAAAGCGAACAACGCCTGCATGGCTGTGGGAGTGAACAACACAGCGAACATCATGAAGGAATCGGTCCTTTCCACCATTTCCAACAGCACCTCAGTGCAGATGAAACCCACAGAAGCAAAGCCTCCGGAGGCTGAAAAGACTTACAACAGCATCAGCAGGATCGATAACATGTCCAGGATCGTGTTCCCAGTGCTTTTTGGGACTTTCAACCTAGTCTACTGGGCCACGTATCTGAACAGAGAGCCAGTAATAAGGGGAGCCTTAACTCCCAAATGAGCTGCTTCAACAGCACTGTACTCTTGTCTACACACTTGCCATATTGTAAGAAATAGAAGGATTGCCATAGAGGATGATATGAAGCACTGACTTGCATAAGCAGTGCTATTAGCTGAAGTTTTGAGAACCTTTTTCATGTGTTGCATGTTCAATACTCTCTTGAGATAATATTGCCATCTTTGCCTTGACTATTTCTAATGAAGTCCACCAAGATTTCATAAAGAATGTTGCATTTATTCCAAGCAGCAAGCATTTCTATCTTTGCAAACTAGAAACAAATAGATAGTACACATGGTCCCAGTGTAAATAACATTATAAAGCATTTTGCATTAAAAACAAGTTTGACATGAGATGATCAAATCATAAATACTGTCTGGCTACATCGGAATAAACAAAACAAAATACACTGGAGCATTGCTGATTACAATCCATGCATCTCATCATGAAGTGCTGGAATAAAAACATTTATACTTTTATGTATCAATGTATAATTTACAAATAGAGTCAATGGATGTTCCAGAAAAGATATTCTAATGCGAGCAAGGCAATGTCTTGAATATTGAATATTGTTTTGCACAATAAGATCTATGTAAACCAGTATGCAAAGTCACCAGCAGCTGTTTATTCTGTTTATTTTAGTCACACCTTTAAAGGAGGATTGTTGTTTAAAAAGTCAAACGTTTTTTCTGTTAGTTGAGAGACTGTCAGTTTTGTAGATCTAGGCATCGTAAGTCAGCATTCGAATGGAACTGTCTAATAAGAAAGGAGCTGGTGGAAACAAATCACGGGAAACATGCAGCAGTAAAACAAAGCACCTGCACAGGAGTTTGAACCCTTTGTAGCTGGATCTGACGCTTGTGAAAGCTGATGCCCGATCATCCCTCTGCTTTGTGGGGTCTAGGTTTGAATCGTTTGTAGCTAACACTGGATCTGACGCTTGTGAAGGCTGATGCCCGATCATCCCTCTGCTTTGTGGGGTCTAAGTTTGAATCGTTTGTAGCTAACACTGGATCTGACGCTTGTGAAGGCTGATTCCCGATCACCCCTCTGCTTTGTGGGGTCTAGGTTTGAATCGTTTGTAGCTAACACTGGATCTGACGCTTGTGAAGGCTGATGCCCGATCACCCCTCTGCTTTGTGGGGTCTAAGTTTGAATCGTTTGTAGCTAACACTGGATCTGACGCTTGTGAAGGCTGATTCCCGATCACCCCTCTGCTTTGTGGGGTCTAAGTTTGAATCGTTTGTAGCTAACACTGGATCTGACGCTTGTGAAGGCTGATTCCCGATCACCCCTCTGCTTTGTGGGGTCTAGGTTTGAATCGTTTGTAGCTAACACTGGATCTGACGCTTGTGAAGGCTGATGCCCGATCACCCCTCTGCTTTGTGGGGTCTAGGTTTGAAATAGTTTTCTGTGTAATCATTATTCAAACGGAGGTTCAGGGACACTGTGTTAAACACTCTTAAGTCACGTACTTGCTAACAAATTCCCTTCCTTTTAATAACCACTGGTAAGTTATCACCGGCATGTGTATTTTCATTTAGAAACTTGTGTTCGGGAGAAAGGAGAGACCCCACACATCACATCTCATATTGTAATTCTCCCTCGTTTATAGAACCGATGGAACAGAATGAGGCCCTTACAGTCAGGAGTTCTGATTGAAGCCACTTTTCTAAAAACCTGATGTAACCTTCCATTCGTGTTGTGTAGCTTTTATACAATCATGGCTGTTATTTTCAGTAGTGATCAGGATCATGTTTTTGTAAAAGTATACAGAAAGAATATTCAGTGTTCATGTCAGGGAAAAAGCTAAACCTGAAAATGACAGCTTCTACTTCTAGGTCATTCTCTGTTCCACATTCTAACTGTACAGTGATTAAGTAAGAGGAACAAACAATGATAAGCTTAATATTCTGATTTGTGTTTAATTATTTAAACATGGTGAAAATCCAGTTCTGCAGTACACCTCTGCTACAAAACATCTGCTGCATCTGCTTATATTACCCATAACGACACTCATTAGCGCTGCCAAATTAGGCTTGACTGCGGAGGTGGGTTTGTTTTTAATGTATTTATTATGATCCTATTTGAACAAGAAACACACCTTGCTCTCCTCTCGGTAATGTTAATCGAGCAGCTAGTTACCTTTGTGCATCTGCTTCAGGTGTCTGCATTGGGGGGAGGTTATACTGTACCACCTAATGGTGATTAGAGTAGAAAACATGAAACTAGAAATGTAAATGTACTGATTTGGAGGGCACATTAAGACCCTTTACTGCATTGTTTATGTTCAACACATCAATGTTCAGGTCCAGTTCTTAGCATAATGTTACTAAAGCAATAAATAAATGCCTGGTACATTTGTTTGTGTGAATAAGACATTTTATCCTGGTTTTTATAAAGACAGACAGGACCATATTCACAAAGCAGCTCTCCACAGTGGTGAACAATGGAGATGAGCCAAATTACAGAGTTGCTGCTCTTCAGCTGGTCTTATAGAGTATGCGTGTCTGTGTGCAATGCCAAGCAAGGAATCTGCAATCATCTTCATGGAATCGATGTGCTGTAATATATATTTGTATCATTGGAAGCAGTTTCCTGCACTGCCTGTTGTTTCTGACGTTTAAGTAATCAGAATCTTAAGGTGGCAATTTTAATATTATATTGCTGTACCTCAATGCACATGGAGGGGCTCCTTCCTTACATTATGAAAGAATGGAACTACTGAGAGAACTTTTGAGCTCATAGCTTTTCATTGTCAGCCTGGTAAAAGCCTTCATGTGTCACTTACATATAGATCACTAGGACTTAATTCTGCATTCGCTTTCAAAGGAAGATGATGGACACAAAACCATTACAGCCACAGGAGGATTGGAGAAGTTTCTCTTCGATTTCTTTTCAAAGAGAGTACCGGTGTCTGCATTAGTGGCTGTTTGGTTTACTATGGTGTGCCCACGTGTAGATTCCTGATGCAATGGGAGGAAAAGACTCCTGTTGTATCCTGTTTTAAAAGTAATAGCTCTTGGTTTGGAATCCTGTAATCTTTCCTCATGGTGACCATTTGTGGAACATGCATTGGTGAAAAGGATTTTGGGATGCCCTGCTTACATAATGGAGACATAAAGTCTGGATTTGCAGCCAGTCTTTAATAGTTTCTCCATGGGCACTACTGTAAGGAATTCATTACAGAAAAGTTCTCTGTGTGAACCTCCATGAGTTCTTCACTGACATTGCATGTTTACTGATCCATCTTCCAGATTGCTGCTGTGTTCTGGATGACTCAACAAGCCACAGGAGTGACCATTCAGATAAAATGATCCACAGCCATCATGTGTCACATCAGGAATTCTGCCATCATCACTGTATGTGGAATAAGCATCAGTACAAATGTTTGGACTGTAACAGAAAAACAATCCAGCAAGTCCAAGCATGTCCAGGGATAGGTAGAGATGAAATCAGAAAGTCCAAGCATCTCCAGGGATAGGTTGAGATGAAATCAGAAAGTCCAAGCATCTCCAGGGATAGGTTGAGATGAAATCAGCAAGTCCAAGCATCTCCAGGGATAGGTTGAGATGAAATCAGAAAGTCCAAGCTTGTCCAGGGATAGGTTGAGATGAAATCAGCAAGTCCAAGCATGTCCAGGGATAGGTTGAGATGAAATTAGCAAGTCCAAGCATCTCCAGGGATAGGTTGAGATGAAATCAGAAAGTCCAAGCATCTCCAGGGATAGGTTGAGATGAAATCAGAAAGTCCAAGCATCTCCAGGGATAGGTTGAGATGAAATCAGTAGAAATGGGATTTGCTTTTGAACCAGGGGCCTCATATTACCATCATTTCCTCTAGCAATGCTCAGGTTATAGGCTGACAATGATGTGATTGCATTTCACTTACAGAAGCTACAAGCAAAGCTACGCACACAAATAGGGTGGAGGTCCAGTGCAGACAGCCAGGACTAACTGAGTGTGTCTGCTAGGTAAAGCTGGGCTGCACCAGGAGCATTCATTTTTATTAAAGCCTTTCATTCCTTCCTGGAAGTTGCAGCAGTCTGTTTTCAGAATGGCTCAAAATGTTTTAAAAACTGTTCCCTGTGATTTTGTGAATTTGGGCAGCCTTGGAAATGGAAGCCACTGTCAGCTGAGCTTCTGATATCTACTGCCTGTCAGATCTGCTGTGAAACTGACTTGCAATCGGTAGATGCTGCTGTTATATATTACAGAAAGAACTCTATTTGCATAACAAAAGCATGAATCACAAAAGTGTGTGCTTCAGATGGCAGGTGTTTATACTTTATCCAATCCAAATAAATAATTTATAAGAACGTTTTTGCACAAAAGAGCCAACTTCCAAACATTTAGACTCCGTCGATTAAATGGGATGTAATCAAGGAAAATCATCCCATAGGAATGGGCCAGTATGTACCTAGCAGGCTCCTAATCCCTAAATCTACCACCTACCCCTAACACTACCCCTAACCCTAACCCTAATCTCTACCCCTAAACCTAACTGCGTCACCATTAAAGTAACTGTTACTATTATTTATACACCACTTCATTAGCACCCTCTAGTGGCTACTACATCTGACGCCCATTAAAGCATTTGATCCAGACTTACTCTCCCTGTTGGGAGGCTACTAGGTACCCACTGGCCCATTCCTATAGGATGATTTTCCTTGGTAACGTCCCATTGAATCGACTGATTCTAGTCAGATCGGGTGATAGTGCATTGATAGTGTAAGGATTTTTGCTCACATTGTCAAACAGGTAACACAGCAATAACGATTCATATTGTGGTACAGAACAGAAAAGTCAACATATTATGCATGTTTTTTTTTTTTAATTGCTCTTTCTGCAGTGATTTCAGAAGACAGATCTCAAAACCCAGTGCACTAGAGCAGCTTTTTTAAAAGAGCTTTGAAACAGACTTTAAAGTTATAAGTGTCGAAAGTTGTCAGGATGTTAACAATGAAAATAAAAATGACAGGTATTTAAACACGTGGGAACGAGGAACACTGTATTCCTACAACTGTACAGTTGTAGATGTGGAACGTTATATTACAGGTACATTATTTAAACAGTAGCAGCAGCACGTGGGGGCGTGGAACGCTATATTACAGGCACACCATTGAAACAGTTGTAGCAGTATGTGGGGGTGTGGAACGCTATATTACAGGTACATTATTTAAACAGTAGCAGACATGGAACGCTATATTACAGGTACATTATTTAAACAGTTGCAGC
The DNA here is from genome assembly GCF_017654505.1 of Polyodon spathula. Classification (NCBI taxonomy): domain Eukaryota; kingdom Metazoa; phylum Chordata; class Actinopteri; order Acipenseriformes; family Polyodontidae; genus Polyodon; species Polyodon spathula. The sequence continues at coordinate 50,870,904 of NC_054542.1, read as the reverse complement.
AGCACGTGGGGGCGTGGAACACTATTGTGGCAGAGCAAAGCTCTACCCTTTAAATTGGCAGGGATGGGGTGGCAGAGCAAAGCTCTACCCTTTAAATTGGCAGGGATGGGGTTAACTTCCCCTACCTGCCTGGGTTTATTATGTTCAGGTGGCTGGGGTTGATTAGTTGATTAGGTTGATTAACGATCAATCAGCGCCCAGCCACCTGATATAAAAGGAGGCCTCTGCTTCTCATTTGGGGGAGAGGGAGCTGAGGAAGCAGGTTGGTTTTTTTTGGTTGTTTAGAAAGTTTGAATCCAGTGAAGGCATTGCCCAGCCTGGAAACTGTTATTTTTGTAAGTTTTGCTTTTTATCTTTTTTGTGTTTAAATTGCTTTGTTTTGGCCCTTGTGCCCTTTCATTTTGTGTTTATTTATAATAAAAGTATATTTGTTTGAACTGAAGTCTGTCTCTGGGCCTCTATCCACTCGCCAGCCTGCCACAACTATATTACAGGTACATTATTTAAACAGTTGCAGCAGCACGTGGGGGCGTGGAACACTATATTACAGGTACATTATTTAAACAGTTGCAGCAGCACGTGGGGGCGTGGAACACTGTATTACAGGTACATTATTTAAACAGTAGCAGCAGCACGTGGGGGCGTGGAACACTGTATTACAGGTACATTATTTAAACAGTTGTAGCAGCACGTGGGGGCGTGGAACGCTATATTACAGGTACATTATTTAAACAGTAGCAGCAGCACGTGGGGGCGTGGAAAGCTATATTACAGGTACATTATTTAAACAGTTGTAGCAGACACCCCCGCACTTTCGATATAATACATTATTTAAACATGTAATAAATTTGTCATGTCCTTGTGATAAACATATAATTTGTAATAAATTTGCACCATCGTGAATGTCCGTGTGGTAACCTTGCGATATAATGTCATGTAATAAATTTGTAACACCACAGTACGTGGGGGCGTGGAACGCTATATTACAGGTACATTATTTAAACAGTAGCAGACGTGGACCGTTATATTACAGGTACATTATTTAAACAGTTGCAACTGCACGTGGGAGCATGGAATGCTATATTACAGGTACATTATTTAAACAGCTGTACACCACGTGGAGATGTGGAACGCTATATTTTTTGGAACACTGCTTACTTATTCTTTAAGGCTAGGGCCGGAGAAGAGACCAGTGTGGTCAGACCTGAGAAAATGTACGTTTTCAATCGTTTCAATACTTATGTGTGCAGGTGTTGTAAATGGCTTAACCATCTGGTTATTAGTTTTAAACAATAGGTGATTCTGATCCTGGCTCAATCCCCAATTTAGATTGTGTGGCTGTTCAAACCCACAATCCCAGTGTACAGGGCCTCTACGCTGGCCCAGAACTGTGTTATTATCCCTGGTACAATCCATGTGTAGTAGAATAAGCCTTCTACTATTAACACGTGCACTGCACTGTAATCTATAGTAGTGCATTCTGAACATAGTTATGCCATTATCACAGCAGGTAGCATGCGGACCTCTGAATATACTGTTTCCCTTTTAAGGATTGTAACCTTTTATAAGTGTTTATATCTTGGTCAGACTTTGGTGACCCCAGAATTTTTATTTTTTGTTTTTAGAAAATGACAGTTGATGTGTATCTGTCTTCCACTGTGATTTTTCATGCTACCATTGTTCAATCACTGGTAAAATAGAAACGCTTGCTTCCATTAACAATTACAAAGCAAGATTTTTTTATATAATGATCCTAATTGACATATATATATTATAGACAGCCTGGGCTTTCAATTAGGGTAACGTGGTTCCACGTTTATTTGTTAATTGACATATTCAGTGCACAGGTTAGGTGTCTTTCTGATCTCTTGTGGTATTATTTTGAGTATGTTTTCGTCTACATTTAAATACAGTCTTCATAATAACAAAACAATGACTATAGAGGGCAGCAGCTCCATTTTTCATATATCCAAAGACAAACTGCAAACAATGACACAGCTTATCAGATGGGCTTTCTTCTTTCTTTCTCTTTTCTGCAGTGTAGAACAGCAGAATAAAGCAAGCAGAAAAACAATGAGCAGCAACTTAGTAAGAAATGAGCTCAGTCACATGACCTCCCTGGGATGTTATGCAGCGCAGGCTGCTGGCCCTCAGAAAGCAGAGGCTCTAAATGACTAGAAAATGACCCAGTTACACCCTCCAAAAAAGACAAGTGGATTTTTGTACTCCAGTTCTTAATAATAGCACATGTAGCGCTCTCTGATTTATGTCACCGCAAACCCTTGATAGAATTACAGCCTTATTATGCACAGTTGAGTGAAGACTGTTACTTTTATTATTATCATTGAAACTAGAATGTGACATGAATGCTCCACCAGGCTAAGACCATAATTAAAGAGGTTTTGCTGCATTTCAATGAAGAATGTATTTCCAAAGTGAACGAGTGAACCTTTAGCACAGAAATGACTGTGGCTGTAGACTAAATGAAAAGGGTCATGTATTGTACCATTGCTGCTGGGCTTTGAGGTTGTATAAAAATGTAACTGTATATTCAGTACCTGTATATAACACTGAATGGACATGTTGGGACACTTTCCCTATTGTATCTCTATACAACTGGATACACAGGCCTGGTTAGCACTAGTCTTGAACTGCCTCGCCTCAATTTACATTGAGTAGATTGTTGCAGAGCTGGGGCTGCGAAACCATCCACGGAACTTTGGGGTCTGAAAACCCCAAAATAATGTACCTGTAATATAGCGTTTTGTCAGATGTCATTTCACACTGCGCATTAAAACTGTACAGTTTTGCTTCTGGCAAAGGTCGGGTCCAATGTATCAGATAATCGGATAATTCTTTAGCCATCTGTGTTGCAATTTGTTCTGCACTGCCTTAAACAGAGACAGCATCTGTGTATGTGACTGCAGGCTACTCTTTCACATCAGATTCACTTAGATACAGACATTATCACACAAAACTGCACAGAAAGGATTTAACTCTGCGGATCTGGACAATTGGTTTCATTATAAAACTGCTGTGTGAAAGCTATACATTCAACTCAAACCAGCGCAACAGATTCATTTTTAACAAACTGTTTCCCTATTAAATTGTATCCGAAGTTCAACCTTAACATCTATCTTAAAAGCATTGACCGACAGAAAACAATTACGGCAATACCTTTCAATCAACGATTCGCTTGCAGGGAGAAGATGAATTGCGTTTGTGAAAAACAGGTGTGCGGTGACACAGATCCGTTCTGTGGTAAAAGGGGGTCGTCCACCTGAGTAACAGTCACTGCATTACTGAGGACAGCCACACGGGGGCAGTCTGTCTTCCAACTAACTAATCCGGATTGGGGGGGGACATGTCACCGGTTGCGAAGCTTCATTAAAGTGAGACGATTTGACACCAGCACACAAGCTGATCTTGGTAAGTCCGAACTTTACATCCACAACGTATTGTGCTTTTGATCACATACAATACATGCAAACTAAGTCAATACGCTTCACTGTTAAGGAAACCACTAAGCAGAATAAAATAATGCCGTCTTCAATGTTCTTTTGTTACTGTAGATGTAAACTCTGACTGGAACGACAGTTTATTGGGGTTTTGAAGATTTCACAAACTGCGGGCATGTTTGGGCTTGCTACACTAGCATTGCGTTCTCGTTAGCTGTGTGCACTACGCTATAAGGGTGTGTGAATGTAGGAAGCCTACTGTCTTGATTGTAATCAGCTGTGTGCACTACACTATAAGAGTGTGTGATTGTAGGAAGCCTACTCTCTTGATTAGAGGATGCATGTCTGTGCCGAGCTGTGTGTGCTGTGACCGCTTCTCTGATTGTCATGTGATGCGCTGTCCAGGGTACTGAACCTGCCGCACCCTCCACTTGGCGTTCTGTAGAACACTCTTTATTGACGTGTTGAGCTGTAACAGCTGAATCCACAGACATGAACATTTACCCAATGCTACTGAAACATATCCAACTGAACACTGTGCTTTAGAAATACTGGCACATTTCAAAATACAGAAAGATAAACTGAGCTTTTGTTCAAATGTGATACCGTTGCATGGGTTGACACAGTTTCGATTGGTTGTAATGTAGATTGTTGCGGTGTATGCAAGAGCTACGAGATAGTAACAACCCAGATCTAAGGATACACTCAGACACGAGCAGCTTATTATTTTTCATTTGCTCTTTCGTCTTGTATTCAACAGCTTTCACCGTCAGGACAATGGGCATGTGACATTGTTTGTAGTGTATTACTGACAAAGAGTTATTTGAATGCAAACGAAAATCGAGTACATTCATCAAAACGCCTGAACGTCGAAGTACTTTATATTTGCAGACAAAAACACGTTGACAAATAATATCATAATAATCATTTCTCTCTCTCTGTGTGTGTGTGCGTGTGTGTGTGTGTGTGCGCATACTTATCTTTTAAATCCCAAAGTATTAGTTGTATTGAAACGGCACAGATGGAAATTAAATGCACATTACCTGGAGACCTGTACAGTAACATTATTAATAATCTCAAATGTATGTAAAGCTCCCATAGAATTGTTTGCAGCCACTGATTTCAGTTTCAGGACGACAAACACGCACAATAACGAATGTGTTATATAATAATAATAATAAGAAGAAGAAGAAGAAGAAGAAGAAGAAGAAGAAGAATAACTACCATGCAAATATTACCACCAAAGTGTGTATTGCTTGTACTTTGCATATGCAGGAATATTACATACATACCTACATACATACATAACTTGAAATAAAGTCAAATGTTGGTTTGAAAACCTGACTTGGATTAATAATATTGGTTGATCGTTCTCCTGACCCTTGCTGCACTCCCTATATAATTTCAGTAAAGACCATCTCACAGGCGTCGAGAAATCTAAACTAGAGGAAGTAATGCTGGACACTAATTACAGAACCTAATTCAAGACAGAGACACTCACGGTTTAAGACTTTATGGAGATCTCCTCCTTTAATCGCCTGCGCTGCTTTTTTTTTTTTTTTGAAGAAAACAGCAATATAAAGCAGTATAAAGTTAGTAAGAAAGGCTGGAATGCTACCGCTGTGCTGAAATGTGACGCAACAGAATGAAAAGGGGTTCCCGTGAATGCATGAAGGGGGTGTAGATTTCCACTTGGGGAATTGCTGCCCTGTTTTTGAGAGCGGCCCTATGCCTGTGTATATACTGGTGCAATCGAAGGCGGCTAAAGCAACTTCAAGGAGCAGCAGAGGCTGTTTCTTTATTTCAGACAATTGATTCTCGATGTGAAAGTGCTGGAGCTGCCGAGTCCGAACACCTGTCAGAACTGGATGCGTAATTCATGGGAAGCTCTGTTGGCTTCTGTTGGATTTCAAGTGACACATATTTTTGACTGTAGCTGGGAAAGCAAAGATAGCTGTATCCCCTTTTTCTCATTTTCAGAAACGCAACGCAACATTGAAACCGTCACCCATTCCTCTTGGAGTCATCCTTACCCAAACATGTCCACCCAGTTACTGGCGGCTTTCTTACTGCTGTCTGTTTTCCACGCCTGGTAAGTTGCGCTTCTTCTTTTCCTGCGATTCATATATTAAGCTTTGATAATTGATGCAGGTACTTATTTGTTTGTTTGTTTGTTTTATGATATAAGGACGCTAAAAGAGCACCGCAGCCTTTCACAAGTTTTCAGTGTTTACATTTTTGTTTAACATTTCTGCTTCTTTTTAAAAAAGAGGCATTGTTTTTAATTGCCCGTGATTAATGAAACCGTAAATGTACATATGTGATATTATTATTATTATTATTATTATTATTATTATTATTATTATTATTATTATTAGTCATCTCATTCCGTGGCATTTACAGGATGCTTCATGTTAATTTAAACAGTTATAAACACAGCAGAGCCTCACTTGTGTGTGTGTGTTGTTTGGGGCAGTGACAAGCAGAACAAATCTCATGCTGTCATGCGCTCGAAGAACAGGCAGAAACTTACACCTGTGCTACGCAGACGTGGCCAAGAAACAAAGGATCTGTATTATTTATTTATTACTTTGCTTTTTAAATAAGAGCTTTTAGTACACTGCGTTATAAAGTATGCGAAACAGCAGCCTCTCTATTAGCTGGACACGTTGCCCTGGAAACAATCTCTGCAAGCCAGACTCCTTCAAATAATAGCAGCGAGGTATTTAGTTCAGTAAGTTTTAATCTTCAGCTTGACATCCAGCCCAGTCTTTCACACTTATACATTCACACATAGTATACTGTACTCGAATGTATATAAACGGCGTGTGTTCGGGGGCTATGTTTTAAGTTTGTTTAATTGATATCATTATCCTGTCAGCAGGGAATAATGGTAATCTTTAAAAAAGTAAATCGAAAAGGAATAGACCAATAACCTGCTATCTATCTTATCTGCCTTTTATGTTGACAAATACAATATTACAAGTGTTGTACTATTTACTGGTAAACTGTAGTCTAGTCTTTGCACTGCATTACGCTGTTCCGGTCTTTATCGGAGTATTGACGTTTCCGCATGATTACGTATTTAATGGTGACAGAGAGAATTAACCCCTGCGAGTGTGGGCCCTGTTTATTATAATGAGTGCCTTTGTCTAGTTCGAGTTTATGGTGACAGAGAATTAACCCCTGCCAGTGTGGGCCCTGTTTGTTATAGTGAGTGTATTTGTCAAGTTCGGGTTCTGTTTTAAACGCTTCTGCACCAGTATGCTTGCATTCCTATGTCACTTTGAACAAATCGATTTATTTCAATTTTTCCACAGTAATCTTAATATGTTGATTCTTAAAAAAAACAGGATACTGGTTATATTTGACTGGTATGCATGTTGTTTTGCTGTAGCTGAAGCACTTCTAAAAAGTAAATATTATAACCTGTTGATACACCTAATCAATGAGTAGATAATAATAATAATAATAATAATAATAATAATAATAATAATAATAATAATAATAATGTACAATTCATGTACAATACAATTCAAAGCGCTTTACATACAGAAAAAAAAAAAAAAACAGAAGTAACAATAAAACTCAGAATAAAACATAAAAATGTTATGGAAAAGCTATATTAAAAAGGTATGTTTTTAATTGAGATTTGAAGATTGCAATTGAAGGTGAATCTCTGATAAAAGAGGGTAAGGAGTTCCAGAGTGTGGGGGCATTAACAAGGAAAGCATCCTCTCCCATCCTTTTACCATTCACCCTCGCAATACGTAAAAGGCCAGCATTTGAAGATCTCAGAGTGTGTTCAGGCTGATAAGGAATTAGCATATCATTTAGATATTGTGGAGCTAGTCCATTCAGTGCTTTACAAATTATTAATAGAATTCTAAAATCAATTCTGTAATGCACAGGAAGCCAATGCAATGATGCCAACACAGGCGTAATGTGAGCCTTTTTTTATTCTGGTTAGCATTCCAGCAACAGCATTTTGCACTAACTGTAGGTGTGATATAGCATGACTTGTAAGTATAGAGAATAAAGCGTTACAGTCTAATCTAACCTAGACAAAATAAAAGCATGTACTAATTTCTTTGCATCATCCAAGGACAAGAATGATCTAACTTTTGCAATGTTTCTTAAATCATAGAAAGACACTCTTGTAATGTATTTTATATGTGGTTCAAAGGAAAGTGCAGAATCAGAAATAACCCCCAGGTTTTTCACTTCAGATTTTACATTTGATTTTAGCATACCTAGATCAATATTTGTCAAGTCCATCTGTTGATTAGAGCCTAAAAGTAAGACTTCTGTCTTATCGAAATTTAGCTGTAATATCAGCTAGGCATTTGAAAAGGGCATTGATAGCTGTTGTATCACCTGGTTTAAGAGATATATAAATCTGTGTCATCTGCATAGCTGTGGAAATTCACCCCATGTTTATGAATAACCTTCCCCAGTGGCAGCATGTATAAGGAAAACAAGAATGGAGCCCTGCGGAACACCACATGTAATATTAGCTAGTCCAGATGTAGATTCTCCTAAGGCAACAAAATGCTGTCTATTTATTAAATCGGATATGAACCAGTTTAGGACACTACCAGAAAGGCCCACCCATTCTCTAAGACTATTCATTATAATCTTGTAATGCACAGTATCAAAAGCAGAATTCAGATCTAAAAGGATCAGTACAGATAAACACTTAGAATCTGTACTTATATGTAAATCATTTACCACTTTTATAAGTGCAGTCTCAGTGATTTGGTTGCTGTGAAATCCTGATTGAAATTTCTTGAAGATGTTATTATTTCCAATGAAACTATAAATTTCTTTAAAAATGACTTTTTCAAGTACTTTTGCTAAAAAAGGAAGGTTTGAAATAGGTCTAAAATTACTTAGAACGGAACTATCCAGATTCGATTCTTAAGTGAAGGTTTCATGAAGGTGGTTTTTAAAGAAGAAGGAAACATTCCTGATGACAAAGAGCTATTAACTATATCAAGAACATCATTGGACAGCTTACTAAACACCTCCTTCAAGAGACTGGTTGGTATAAGATCCAAAAGACACAGAGAGGATTTAATGTGCATAACTATTTTATTTAAGTCTTGTAAGTTAATCAGAGAAAAATAATGTAATTCTGTTTCGATTGTTTTTGGAGGCACACAGAACTCAAGATCATTTTGTGGAATTTGATCCTTAATACAAAGTATTTTTTCCATCTAAATATTTACGGAATTCTTCACACTTCATAGGTGAGGCCACAATGCAATATTCAGGTGAAGGAGATGGGTTTACTAATCTATGAATAGTTGCAAAAAGGACTCCAGCATTGTTCTTATTTTCTGCAATAAGACTGGAGAAGTAAGTACTTCTTGTTGACATTAATGCTGCACTATACTTTGACAGGGAGTGCTTTAAAATATCCTAATGTGTTTGTAGTTTTGTATCTCTCCATTTACTCTCCATTGCCGCTCTGCTTTGCAACAATTTCGTTTTGTTTGATGTATATCATTATTCATCCACGGTGTCCTATTTTTTTGCAGAGACTGTTTTCATTTTTACTGGAGCTGCAGCATCAAGAGCAGTTCTTAGTTGATGGTTGTATCTGTCAACTAACTCCTCAGTTGATAGAGAACAGTTGAGATGGGTGGACATTAACTACTTCAGAAAACTTTTGAACAACTGCAGGATTTATAATGCGCCTTTTAACAGAACTCACTACTGTCTTTTTTACATTGAGGCAATATAGCCTCAAATGAAATTTAGAAATGATCTGATAATGCAGGGTCGATAGTTGGAGATCATGATCATTTCTAGTCCTCGAGATATGACTAAATCTAAAGTATGACTGTGGTTATGTGTAGGCCCTGTTACAAGCTGAGTAAACTCAAAAGAGTCTAATAGAATTAAAAAGTCCATAGCTGTCGAATCAGATATAATATTGGTGTGCAAATTAAAATCTCCAAGTATAAGAATCCTATCATATTTTGTGGAAATTAAAGACACTTGATATAAAGTAACTGTTCCACTAAACATGTTGCATGTCAATTTGTTTGCAGCTCTGCATGCACCAGGGACTGCATTTCAATGATTGCAATATCTTCACAGATCTATGATTATCATCTGTTGTCTTCCAGTTCCCAGAAAGTTCACGATGAGGACGAGTACGATGACGTGACAGTGAACCAAATGCTGGCCCCCAGAGCTCACGAGGCAGACGCCACACAAATACTGAACAATTTGCTGAAGGAGTACGATAAGAAACTTCGTCCAGACATTGGAAGTGAGTTCTAGTATGTGCTGTATGACTAACCCTACCTTCAGGACACACATTTACAATTTCATTCGGTACCATAGGGTGCTGTTTATGTTCTTTTTGTTTGTTTGTTTGTTTGAAGAGCATATATGCTTACTGTATAATACACATGTTCAAATAAGAAATACATTGAACATATGGATGTACATATTGATTCTAGAAGAAAGAATCTCCTTATCCACAGAACCAGTTCAAGTCATTTTTTTAATATGGGTAATCTAACAAAGCCTGAAAGCTAGAAACATATTAGGCTCCTCCTGTTGCTTTTATAATTAGTATCATCACTCAGGGTAACCCAGGTAAATCATGTATATTTATTCTAGCAGCTAAAATGGCCTGTGAATACAAGTTGAGGTAATTCTGCCTGCAAGCTGTAATGGAGGCTAAGGACTGAACCATGTACAGCTGCAGTACACACAGAGTGCAGAAGAAAGGGAATTCCCTGTAACGCTTTTCCAAAACTATTTATAGCCTTTCACTGAGCAGAAAGCTCTTTCTCTTGTCTCTATGACTACAGTATATGAAGACTATAGCAATTTAAAAGGCAGATGAGTTATGCTTTCCAGTAGCATTGATCTAGCACAGTTTGCTAGTTTATGATGTGATCTATGCAGTGTTCCATGGCTGTAATGAATGCTGTATGATTATGGGGTATACAGTTGTTTGTTAGTTTATGATGTGATCTATGAGGTGTTCCATGGCTGTAATGAATGCTGTATGATTATGGGGTATACAGGTGTTTGATATATGATGTGATCTATGAGGTGTGAATTATGGGGTAATGAATGCTGTATGATTATGGGTATACAGTTGTTTGTTAGTTTATGATGTGATCTATGAGGTGTTCCATGGCTGTAATGAATGCTGTATGATTATGGGGTATACAGTTGTTTGTTAGTTTATGATGTGATCTATGAGGTGTTCCATGGCTGTAATGAATGCTGTATGATTATGGGGTATACAGGTGTTTGTTAGTTTATGATGTGATCTATGAGGTGTTCCATGGCTGTAATGAATGCTGTATGATTATGGGGTATACAGGTGTTTGTTAGTTTATGATGTGATCTATGAGGTGTTCCATGGCTGTAATGAATGCTGTATGATTATGGGGTATACAGGTGTTTGTTAGTTTATGATGTGATCTATGAGGTGTTCCATGGCTGTAATGAATGCTGTATGATTATGGGGTATACAGGTGTTTGTTAGTTTATGATGTGATCTATGAGATGTTCCATGGCTGTAATGAATGCTGTATGATTATGGGGTATACAGGTGTTTGTTAGTTTATGATGTGAACTATGAGGTGTTCCATGGCTGTAATGAATGCTGTATGATTATGGGGTATACAGGTGTTTGCTAGTTTATGATGTGATCTATGAGATGTTCCATGGCTGTAATAATGATAATGGGGTATACTGATTTATGATGTGATCTATGAAGTGTTCCATGGCTGTAATGAATGCTGTATAATTTGGGGTTAGTTTATGATGTGATCTATGAGATGTTCCATGGCTGTAATGAATGCTGTATGATTATGGGGTATACAGGTGTTTGTTAGTTTATGATGTGATCTATGAGGTGTTCCATGGCTGTAATGAATGCTGTATGATTATGGGGTATACAGGTGTTTGTTAGTTTATGATGTGATCTATGAGGTGTTCCATGGCTGTAATGAATGTTGTATGATTATGGGGTATACAGGTGCAGTTAAATATGATGTGCTTGGGGATTATATTTGAGGTGTTTGTTAGTTTATGATGTGATCTAGTGGTGTAATGAATGCTGTATGATTATGGGGTATACAGGTGCTTGTTAGTTTATGATGTGATCTCTTGTTAGCAGCCGTTAGATGACTCTTTTTTGGGTAAATCAATATATGACAAAAACAATTCTGTATTCAGCCATCTCCTCTAATTGTAGCACCATAAGTCACTTTCATATTATACTTCAAATCCTAAAACAAGGGGCCAGCTGTGTCCTGCCATGCACGGGGTACAAAAATAATACCTTCATTGCTCATTTCTTTACTGTATAATGAGCTTAATTGAAATAATCTTTGAAGTGCTTTGAAAGCACTGCATTATTAACTACTTATTTCCTTTGGCTCAGCTGTGAAATTGTATCTTGGATGCCAGAACACTGGCAAAAAACTAGATTTCCAATTTGGGAATACTTACCCACACTGCAGTACAGGAAGCCGAGAGAGCAGGAATTACTGCCATGCTTTCTGCTGAACAAATAATCATGATCCTGAGGCCTTTACTGCATGTCATTTGAAACATGGTTCAAAGGCTGGACTGTGTTATGTTTTCTTGCTACTGTATTAAAATTACTAGTCTATGCTAAAGAAACCGAGACAGCAGTTTTCAGCAGCCGACTGGTTCTGAATGTATTTATTAAAGGGTAAGCGTGCTATGATAATTTTGCTATTCATACGTGTGCTTCCTCCCAGGTGCTTGCTGCATGGACAAAGTGGAATGTCTGAAAAGCAAAGGCGATGATGCCTGAACTAACTTAGCATCATTAGAACCATACCGACTCCAGAAACAGCACCAGCTGGCTTATAAATTAGAATGATACTTTTTCAATATTTACTTGAATGACCCTCCATTCATCAGTAGTCATCAACAATGGAATGTAAATGTCTTTGTTTCGAAATATATGGTGTAGATGAAGTATACATGCACAAAACACATTTCATATCCTTCAAGTTTTGGTTTTAATTTCACACAGTCAACACAGGTGTTCTTTTCCTATATGGTTCCAATGTTACTGTGTCCAGACATGCATAATGATCTGTATCAGGCTTTAACAAGTACTGTAGCTATATCATGTTTGACAATAATAAGCAGAGCCAAACGATTTAAAACCTTGAATCCTGATTTTGTAGGATAGCAACTAACTGGTTAAAACTGGGTACATAAATCATTACAGTTCTCAGTTTAACAGTATCTCAATAAGCAAGCACTGTGCCTCCTAAAACCACATTCACTTCCTCTACGATTCTAAAGGTTATGAAATATTCTTTCATGCTAGAGTCAATCAATGAATCACTACTAAAACGCAACTACCTGCTGTCATTTTAAATTACAATGCAGCTTTCTTTTTTATATAACAGTTGGAAAACACAATGCATTACCCTGAGACAGGTATTGGAAATATACATATGCTTTTGGTCCCATGCTGTTAGTGTGTGAAAATCGCAGTAATTTGGTACAGAATAGTATGTTGCAGGAATCTAGTAGTCTATGTAGTTGCCTCATTCTGTACCACAAGCTTATGATAAGAGCTCCTGAATATAACTGTCTGCCTCCAAGCAGTTAATGTGTATCTGGTGCTTCTCCTGCTGTGCCAGTTCGGCTGTGAATCCTTTCACCAGAGGAAAGCACAGCAGTAAACACAGCCTTGCTGACATTTTCAAGAATGGAGATATGAACTTATCTAGGTTGGGAGAAGACACACATTCCTATATTCCTGTTTCTGGTGCGGATGCTTGTCCCTCTTTAATTAAGGCCTTTCCTGTGTCAGGGGGTTTTGTTGGTTGGTTGGAGGAGATTACTCATTGTAAACAGTACATGCAACGGACTTATCAATACCCTTCTGTTTAATCATCTGTTTCACAAGAGATGTGGTCAGATGATTTGTTAACTCTGCTGCTTTTTGTTCTGTTTTTAAATCTCAAATCAAATTTTTTCAGGTGAATAGGGTTTTGTTTTTTCAAGTTGTGATAGTGAGGCATATAAATGATGAAAACAGCCCTGTAACACTGACATGATATTTGTTCTGACCACGTTTTATACAGTGTTTTTATACAGCACTGTCCTCTGCACAGTCACTGTTACTGCACAGGCTGTGTGGTTGTACTTGTTCCCAGTCCTTCCTATTCTCTGTCTGTATACATGTAGAGTAAGTGGGGCCACCAGTTATCACATGATCTAAATGGAATGAGGAAAGCAGTTCCATCATAACATGCCCAGCTTATCCTCCAGGCAAGTTCAAAGCAGCTCAAAGCCAGGACTGAATAATGCAGCAGCAGCAGCACCCAGAACCACTAAGAATAATTGCAAACATTAAAAAAGGGTGGGGAGATTAAACATAAATTAAAATGACACTGGAAAATACTTTCTCATTGGGATTTAGGATTTCAAATCTTCAACAGTGCAATCTTTGAAAAACAAAATGAGTTGCTGAATCAACATATCAATGCATGTAAGACAGCAGGCACCAATGGTAAGTGTTGTGTTCTGATGTAAACCCTGTAGGTTGTTCAGTAACACGTCAACCCTGCTTGTTCAGTGGCATGTAAAAGCATGTCTAGAGGCCGGTCAACAGCAGTGAAGGCAGGTTTGTGAACCTCTGTCCACAGGAGGCAGTTTTATTGGACATGGGTGTGTATGTAAACATAAGAACGTAAGAACATAAGAACATAAGAAAGTTTACAAACGAAAGGAGGCCATTCGGCCCATCTTGCTCGTTTGGTTGTTAGTAGCTTATTGATCCCAAAATCTCATCAATCAGCTTCTTGAAGGATCCCAGGGTGTCAGCTTCAACAACATTACTGGGGAGTTGATTCCAGACCCTCACAATTCTCTGTGTAAAAACGTGCCTCCTATTTTCTGTTCTGAATGCCCCTTTGTCTAATCTTCATTTGTGACCCCTGGTCCTTGTTTCTTTTTTCAGGCTGAAAAAGTCCCTTGGGTCGACACTGTCAATACCTTTTAGAATTTTGAATGCTTGAATTAGGTCGCCATGTAGTCTTCTTTGTTCAAGACTGAACAGATTCAATTCTTTTAGTCTGTCTGCATATGACATGCCTTTTAAGCCCGGAATAATTCTGGTCGCTCTTCTTTGCACTCTTTCTAGAGCAGCAATATCTTTTTTATAGCGAGGTGACCAGAACTGCACACAATATTCAAGATGAGGTCTTACTAGTGCATTGTACAGTTTTAACATTACTTCCCTTGATTTAAATTCAACACTTTTCACAATGTATCCGAGCATCTTGTTAGCCTTTTTTATAGCTTCCCCACATTGTCTAGATGAAGACATTTCTGAGTCAACAAAAACTCCTAGGTCTTTTTCATAGATTCCTTCTCCAATTTCAGTATCTCCCATATGATATTTATAATGTACATTTTTATTTCCTGCGTGCTGTACCTTACACTTTTCTCTATTAAATGTCATTTGCCATGTGTCTGCCCAGTTCTGAATCTTGTCTAGATCATTTTGAATGACCTTTGCTGCTGCAACAGTGTTTGCCACTCTTCCTACTTTTGTGTCGTCTGCAAATTTAACAAGTTTGCTTACTATACCAGAATCTAAATCATTAATGTAGATTAGGAATAGCAGAGGACCTAATACTGATCCCTGTGGTACACCACTGGTTACCACACTCCATTCTGAGGTTTTTCCTCTAATCAGTACTTTCTGTTTTCTACATGTTAACCACTCCCTAATCCATGTACATGTGTTTCCTTGAATCCCAACTGCGTTCAGTTTGAGAATTAATCTTTTGTGCGGGACTTTGTCAAAAGCTTTCTGGAAATCTAAATAAACCATGTCATATGCTTTGCAATTATCCATCTCATTAAAATCAAGCAAGTTAGTTAGACACGATCTCCCTTTCCTAAAACCATGTTGACTGTCTCCCAGGACCCTGTTACCATATAGGTAATTTTCCATTTTGGATCTTGTTATAGTTTCCATAAGTTTGCATATAATAGAAGTCAGGCTTACTGGTCTGTAGTTAGCTGGTTCAGTTTTGTTTCCCTTTTTGTGGATCGGTATTACGTTTGCAATTTTCCAGTCTGTCGGTACCACCCCTGTTCAGTGCAGATACCCAATGCAGATAGCCCGATGGTCAGTGCAGATAGCCCGATGGTCAGGGTAAGATGCAGCAGGACATTCTGTTTTCTGTAGTTTTTACTTTGAGCTTGTTTGTTTGCACCTAAAGCAAATGTGCTGGTGCTAATTGTATTGCTTCGGTTTCTCCCACGTGCAACACAAGCAGTGCAGATAGCCCGATGGTCAGTGCAGATACCCAATGGTCAGTGCAGATAGCCCGATGGTCAGTGCAGATAGCCCGATGGTCAGTGCAGATACCCGATGGTCAGTGCAGATACCCGATGGTCAGTGCAGATAGCCCGATGGTCAGTGCAGATACCTGATGGTCAGTGCAGATACCCCGATGGTCAGTGCAGATAGCCCGATGGTCAGTGCAGATAGCCCGATGGTCAGTGCAGATAGCCCGATGGTCAGTGCAGATACCCGATGGTCAGTGCAGATAGCCCGATGGTCAGTGCAGATAGCCCGATGGTCAGTACAGATACCCGATGGTCAGTGCAGATACCCGATGGTCAGTGCAGATAGCCCGATGGTCTGGGTAAGATGCAGCAGGATAGTTTGTTTTCTGTAGTTTTTACTTTGAGCTTGTTTGTTGGTACCTCTTGGTGTTACGGCCTGCATGGTTGACTGTGTTTTTGTTTCAATGTCAGTGCTGGTTTTGCCTGAGAACAGAATGTTAGAATCTTTGAAACACAGAAATACAGCAATGTGATTGGTCAAAACACTTAGTATGACATTAGTAATTCTTGTTAGTACCAGCTACATTAACACTGGAAAAAACAAAGCATTTCACTCATGCTTACATAACAAAATACACGTTTCTGTCCAATGTCTGAATTTGCCTGTAAGAAGCTGTCTGTAAAATAATTATATGTGGGAATTGTTTTCATTTTTTTTTCATGCTGGTTGATTTTTAAATATATTCCATCAACAAGGGACTTCTTTTGACCTGAAAAAAGAAACAAGGACCAGGGGTCACAAATAGAGATTAGATAAAGGGGCATTCAGAACAGAAAATAGGAGGCACTTTTTTAAACAGAGAATTGTGAGGGTCTGGAATCAACTCCCCAGTAATGTTGTTGAAGCTGACACCCTGAGATCCTTCAAGAAGCTGCTTGATGAGATTCTGGGATCAATAAGCTACTAACAACCAAACGAGCAAGATGGGCTGAATGGCTTCCTCTCGTTTGTAAACTTTCTTATGTTCTTATGTTCTTAACAATGACAACAATTACCAACAGTCTCTAGCACCTTGCTTTAAATGTTGCTTTTTTATGTGAAGTTGTTAATCCACAAATCCTGAGTTGATAGTCTGACTTGTCATTCTAACAGTACTTGAGCCTTAGCCTTTTGACCTGTAGCTTGGTGGGCTCACAAACTGATTGATCACTGTAGATGCTATGGAAATCCTCTGTGGTTAGAATTGTTTGGGATTGCATGTGTATTCACTCTATTCAGAGATTCAGTGAAAATAACTACTCTCATCCATCTGTGTTAAGGACCTTGCAGCACTAATTTGTATGATCAGCCAAGGTTTTGCATTATTGAGGGTTTTCAACCTGCAAAAAATCTTGCATTCACCAAAAGGATGAGCTTGTTTTACCAGGGTTCTCAATAATGGGTGTCATTTCCTTAAATCGCTACATTAGTTCCAATGGACACTTTGCATTCCCACCACAGTTCATACAACTAAATGTTGTGCTGTGCTATTAGCTGCGTAGTTGCATGCAGGTCAGCACTTTGCTTCTGGAACTGAAGAAGGAATACGGTATTGTCAGGCAGAGACAGTGTTTGGAATGATTTTAAAATAATCAGTTGATAACAGAGCAACCTACTGTATGCTTGATTGAAAGCAACGACACACTTCATGAATTCTATTTACACTGCAGGTTGTGCTGTGTGGTGAGCTGCCATTACAGATCTTGCATGGGAGAGTCAGTGTTCTAGAATGGCTTGTGAATACGGGTTTGTACAGAGGGGCGCATGTGTCTGTCGGTTCGTACCCAGCCTCCACCCTGTTACACAGCAGCGACAAATGCAGCTCTCCTACAACCAGATTCATTGCACATCCCTATTGAAATTGCACTTTGCGTGGCACCACAGATGAGTCAGTTACCCTCAACTGTAATATCCATAGATTTGTACAGTATGGTATAACAATCCACCTCTCCTGTACCACTGGCCTTCCTGCAGCAGTACTCTATTTCTATTGGCAGTTATCACATCACCCCAGGAGCATGCTTTGACAGTGTGTTCAATGGGAAGGAATTAGATTCATTAGCACAGGAGGTGTTCTTGAACACCAGTCTAGACTTTACCATCAAAACTGTTGGATTGTTTTTTTCATGACTTTCTTTTATTTCTCTTCCATGTTAACCAAAAGTTCAGAATTTTACTGGGAACTTTTTTTTCTTTTTTTACAATTGAACCAAAAGTACAGTCTACAGAGAGTTTCAATTGTTCAGTTTCAATTGCCGTAGTCTATAGATCAGGGGTCTCCAAGCCTGGTCCTGGAGAGCCACAGGGTCATCTGGTTTTTGATTCCACTGAGCTCTCAGTTACTTAATTGAACCAATTATTGGCTTAATTAATCAAGATTTCATGTGTTCCAGATCTTCAGCCACTGATGATGTAAAGACAGTTATAAACCCTTGGGGCTCTCCAGGACCTGGGTAGGAAACCCTTGCTATAGATGCAATGTAAGCATGTTGGCAGTACTATAGTTTACTCCATCATGTGATCACATACAGCACTGCAGACCTTGGAGAGCCCCGAGATGCTGGTATTAAACTTCCACTCAACAGCTCATGTGCTTTGTCACCTTCAGCAACTCATTTGTACCTCTGTTTACCCAGCTGTAAAACTTGCAGCAGCAGGACCTCCGTAAACATTAGGGGTGTAGCGTATACTGAGGCAGCCGAGGCAGGTGCCTCGGTAAAAATGGGCTCTGTACATTTTTTAAAACAACAACAAAAACAAAAAATGTATCTAAAGATTTTTTTTTATTTTCATAATGTGCGACCTTTCCCCTACTTGGCACTGCTCCAGCCCACCCTGGAACTCAAGCTGCCAGTGCAGCAGCCCACCCTAGAACTGATGCAGCCAGTGCACCAGCCCACCCTGGAACTCAAGCTGCCAGTGCAGCAGCCCACCCTAGAACTGATGCTGCCAGTGCACAAGCCCACTCTGGAACGGAAGCTGCCAGTGCACCAGCCCACCCTGGAACTCAAGCTGCCAGTGCAGCAGCCCACCCTAGAACTGATGCTGCCAGTGCACAAGCCCACTCTGGAACGGAAGCTGCCAGTGCACCAGCCCACCCTGGAACTCAAGCTGCCAGTGCAGCAGCCCATCCTAGAACTGAAGCTGCCAGTACACAAGCCCACTCTGGAAGTGAAGCTGCCCGTGCACCAGCCCCCCCCCCCCCCCCCCCCCCCCGGAACTGAAGCTGCCAGTGCACCAGCCCACCCTGGAACTCAAGCTGCCAGTGCAGCAGCCCATCCTAGAACTGAAGCTGCCAGTGCACCAGCCCGCTCTGGAACTGAAGCTGCCAGTGCACCAGCCTGTCTGGAACTGACGCTGCCAGTGCTCCAGCCCACTCTGGAACTGAAGTTGTCAGTGCACCAGCCTGCCCTAGAACTGAATCTGCCAGTGCTCCAGCCCACTCTGGAACTGAAGTTGCCAGTGTACCAGCCCGCCCTGGAACTGAAGCTACCAATGGTGCAGCCCACTCTGGAACTGAAGCTGCCAGTGCACCAACCTGCCCTAGAACTGAATCTGCCAGTGCTCCAGCCCACCCTGGAACTGAAGCTGCCAGTGCACCAGCCCCCCTAGAACTGAAGCTGCCAGTGCACCAGCCCGCCCTGGAACTGAAGCTACCAATGGTCCAGCCCACTCTGGAACTGAAGTTGCCAGTGCACCAGCCCGCCCTGGAACTGAAGCTACCAATGGTGCAGCCCACTCTGGAACTGAAGCTGCCAGTGCACCAACCTGCCCTAGTACTGAATCTGCCAGTGCTCCAGCCCACCCTAGAACTGAAGCTGCCAGTGCACCAGCCCCTCCTAGAACTGAAGCTGCTAGTGCTCCAGCCCACCCTGGAACTGAAGCTGCCAGTGCACCAGCCCCTCCTAGAACTGAAGCTGCCAGTGCTCCAGCCCGCCCTGGAACTGAAGTTGCCAGTGCTCCAGCCCACTCTGGAACTGAAGTTGCCAGTGCACCAGCCCGCCCTGGAACTGAAGCTGCCAGTGCACCAGCCCACTCTGGAACTGAAGCTGCCAGTGCACCAGCCCCCCCTAGAACTGAAGCTGCCAGTACTCTAGCCCACCCTGGAACTGAAGCTGTCAGTGCTCCAGCAAGTTGTTTGGGACTCTGGGGGGTTTCAGTTGGTCCACTTTGTGTAACTATATGTGAGCACTGCAGCGCTTGGTGAGTAGTTGGTTGCTGTGCTATAGTATCTGTTCGCTGTGCTGAACCCGCTTTGCTTTTAAATAAAAGAGCATGTTGCTGGCGTCCTCTTGCAATCCTCAAACTCACTACAGTGTGTTTCAGAACCGACTTCAGTTGTAGCACCTCCTTTCATCACAGTTTTACTCCATTTCATTCAGTTTGACGCTGATTCCGGGATTTCTTACATTATTTACTGTCATCTTCATAAGGAATTGTGACACTATAAGAGAAGAAATGCTGGCATATCTGGATTAAAACTGTGGTTCATGACATAGAAAGCGTGTATCTGAGTGCATTGTTTCAATGTGTCTGATTGCTCTTGCAGCAGTCAAACATATTTACGAACGAATTTAAATCAAGGGAAATAATGTTAAAACTGTACAATGGACCTAGTTGCTGCTCTAGAAAGAGTGCAAAGAAGAGCGACCAGAATTATTCCGGGCTTAAAAGGCATGTCATATCCAGACAGGCTAAAAGAATTGAATCTGTTCAGTCTTGAACAAAGAAGACTACGTGGCGACCTAATTCAAGCATTCAAAATTCTAAAAGGTATTGACAGTGTCGACCCAAGGGACTTTTTCAGCCTGAAAAAAGAAACAAGGACCAGGGGTCACAAATGGAGATTAGACAAAGGGGCATTCAGAACAGAAAATAGGAGACACTTTTTTACACAGAGAATTGTGAGGGTCTGGAATCAACTCCCCAGTAATGTTTTTGAAGCTGACACCCTGGGATCCTTCAAGAAGCTGCTTGATGAGATTCTGGGATCAATAAGCTACCAACAACCAAACGAGCAAGATGGGCCGAATGGCCTCCTCTCGTTTGTAAACTTTCTTATGTTCTTATGTTCTTAACAATGACAACAATGGCCTTGCCCTGCTATATGTCCGCAAGGAGGTGTCCCAGGAAGAATTGTTACAGCTTTTCCATAGATCAGGCCCTAGGAGGATTGGCAAAGTCTATATTTAAAGTAAAGCCTTCTAAATGAATGTTTAATCATGGCATCATACAGTCCCAGCAGCCCTATCAGTCTTAGCACATGTCTCTCAATGAAGGTATAAAACCATCTACTTATTGATAAGCTCTATTCTTCTTGTCCTTGTGAAACCACACATTTCTCACAGTGTGAATTGGGTCATTTTAGGTTGGTTTGTTTTTGCTGGGAGACAGTTTGTTTTAAAACATATGGGTCATGAAATTTCAAACATTGTCCATGGAAGGTCACTTGGTAAAAAGAGTTACATTACATTGCAGGAAATTTGATTGTTGCCTCAGTAAAAATCTAGTCCTAGCTACGCCCCTGAACATGAGGTGGCATTTCAATGGGGCTATCCTGGGGAAGAGCCTTTCCAGTGCATACCAGTAGCTGTGTTTCAGGATAGCAATTTGAAAGTATCAGAATTATTTTAAGGCAAACAAGTCAGTGTTCGGGATACGTCTCCACACTTGCCAACTTCAATGACTTTTATATCACTTCATTAGATTCTTCTTCTCAACTTCAGCAGTTTATATCAGATAATTAGGATTCTTCTCAACTTCAGTGGTTTGTATCACCTCATTAAAATTAGGATTATTCTCCTCAACTTCAGCGGTTTATATCAAAAATTAGGATTAGGATTATTCTTCTCCATTTATAACTGGCTGCCATCTTGCTTGCAGGCCTAATGTATGGTCATAGTATACAGAGTTGAACGATCATAATATAACATGATTTTGCATGAACAAAAAATGAACAAATACACTGGTAAAACCAGAACAGCATCCTGCAGATGGAGTATACTTGAGTTTAATTTATCCTGAAAAGCCTTGAGCTTTCATCACTTGGAGTACGGTGTTGTCTCTCATTTCCATCCTCTTCAATATTTTGCACCTGATGTGATTCATTAAAGTTTATTTTTACACATCAGTTAATCCTGAAGCATCTTTACTTGATGCAAGGTGAATAAAGTCTAAACTAATGTCTTCTGCAGGATTTTCTTTTTTCTACAAATAAATAAAATAATAATAATAATAATAATAATAATAATAATAATAATAATAATAATAATAATAATAATAATAATAATATCATTTTAAAATATGAGTATTCATTATATATTTATTTAGCTCTTTGGTTTGTGTGCATTTTTTATTTCTGCATTTTGGGTGTGCAAAGAGATACAGAGTTTTCTGTATTGTTCTTTTTTTCCAATCTGTAGATGTTCATGGTGTTTTAAATAGCACTTAAATAGCTAATGGAAATGCTACCTTCCTATTATACAAACAGATGAGACCAATCATACCTTCCTACTTTACAGCTGTGTGCTTCGAATGATTTATCCAGGAATCTGCCATTTTACCCTACTTTTATCAGAATAAAAAAGTATCTCAATGGAGAAAACCTTCCTGTATTGTTTTATAATAGGTCAATGTTGTCAGGATGCGCAAAGGGCTTTTCTTTGATGTACATTGCAGGGGACACTGTGGTTTAATATAAGCAGCGTACTGCGTGATTGAGGGAGACATTAGAATTCCCTTGTCATCATTTTCAAAGTGCTGCAACAACATGTTTTTATTCAGACCTACTTTCTTTGTTAAGAATCTTAAAATACCCCTGACTGTCTGAGCTGTTGTAGTTTGATCCCTTCCACTCCCAGGACTACTTCATGTCACTCCACCACATTATACTTTTGACAATGCTGCCCAGAGTGGATGATAGAATTGCTCTCACCGTTCTCACTGTTGATCGAATGAATTCTTCTCTTCCTGGAGAGGCACAATCACAGCTTTCTTATCCCACAAATATAATGCATCATTGTTTTTATTCAACAGCCATGCCACTTGAGAGTGTGATATCATCAGCTACAGAATCTGAAGCTAAGCATGCCTGTGCCTGGTCAGTGCAGTGGATCTCATCAGTATCTGATGCTAAGCATGCCTGTGCCTGGTCAGTGCAATGGATCTCATCAGTATCTAATGCTAAGCATGCCTGTGCCTGGTCAGTGCAGTGGATCTCATCAGTATCTGATGCTAAGCATGCCTGTGCCTGGTCAGTGCCGTGGATCTTATCAGAATCTGAAGCTAAGCATGCCTGTGCCTGGTCAGTGCCGTGGATCTCATCAGTGTCTGATGCTAAGCATGGTTGGGTCTGGTCAGTGCGGTGGATCTCATCAGTATCTGATGCTAAGCATGCCTGTGCCTGGTCAGTGCAGTGGATCTCATCAGTATCTGATGCTAAGCATGCCTGTGCCTGGTCAGTGCAGTGGATCTCATCAGTATCTGATGCTAAGCATGCCTGTGCCTGGTCAGTGCCGTGGATCTCATCAGTATCTGATGCTAAGCATGCCTGTGCCTAGTCACTGCAGTGGATCTCATCAGTATCTGATGCTAAGCATGCCTGTGCCTGGTCAGTGCAGTGGATCTCATCAGTATCTGATGCTAAGCATGCCTGTGCCTGGTCAGTGCAGTGGATCTCATCAGTATCTGATGCTAAGCATGCCTGTGCCTGGTCAGTGCAGTGGATCTCATCAGTATCTGATGCTAAGCATGCCTGTGCCTGGTCAGTGCAGTGGATCTCATCAGTATCTGATGCTAAGCATGCCTGTGCCTGGTCAGTGCCGTGGATCTCATCAGTGTTTGATGTTAAGCATGGTTGAGTCTGGTCAGTGCAGTGGATCTCATCAGTATCTGATGCTAAGCATGCCTGTGCCTGGTCAGTGCCGTGGATCTCATCAGTGTCTGATGCTAATCATGGTTGGGTCTGGTCAGTGCGGTGGATCTCATCAGTGTCTGATGCTAAGCATGGTTGGGTCTGGTCAGTGCAGTGAATCTCATCAGTATCTGATGCTAAGCATGCCTGTGCCTGGTCAGTGCAGTGGATCTCATCAGTATCTGATGCTAAGCATGCC
This sequence comes from Polyodon spathula, assembly GCF_017654505.1. Classification (NCBI taxonomy): domain Eukaryota; kingdom Metazoa; phylum Chordata; class Actinopteri; order Acipenseriformes; family Polyodontidae; genus Polyodon; species Polyodon spathula. The sequence continues at coordinate 50,846,956 of NC_054542.1, read as the reverse complement.
TGTGCCTGGTCAGTGCAGTGGATCTCATCAGTATCTGATGCTAAGCATGCCTGTGCCTGGTCAGTGCAGTGGATCTCATCAGTATCTGATGCTAAGCATGATTGGGTCTGGTCAGTGCAGTGGATCTCATCAGTGTCAGATGCTAGGCATGGTTGGGTCTGGTCAGTGCAGTGGATCTCATCAGTATCTGATGCTAAGCATGCCTGTGCCTGGTCAGTGCGGTGGATCTTATCAGTATCTGATGCTAAGCATGGTTGGGTCTGGTGAGTGCAGTGGATCTCATCAGTATCTGATGCTAAACATGCCTGTGCCTGGTCAGTGCCGTGGATCTTATCAGTATCTGATGCTAAGCATGGTTGGGTCTGGTCAGTGCAGTGGGTCCCATCAGTATCTGATGCTAAGCATGGTTGGGTCTGGTCAGTGCAGTGGATCTCATCAGTATCTGATGCTAAGCATGGTTGGGTCTGGTCAGTGCAGTGGATCTCATCAGTATCTGATGCTAAGCATGGTTGGGTCTGGTCAGTGCAGTGGATCTCATCAGTATCTGATGCTAAGCATGCCTGTGCCTGGTCAGTGCAGTGGATCTCATCAGTGTCTGATGCTAAGCATGGTTGGGTCTGGTCAGTGCGGTGGATCTCATCAGTGTCTGATGCTAAGCATGGTTGGGTCTGGTCAGTGCAGTGGATCTCATCAGTCTCTGATGTTAAGCATGGTTGATTCTGGTCAGTGCAGTGGATCTCATCAGTATCTGATGCTAATCATGCCTGTGCCTGGTCAGTGCAGTGAATCTCATCAGTGTCTGATGCTAAGCATGGTTGGGTCTGGTCAGTGCAGTGGATCTCACCAGTATCTGATGCTAAGCATGGTTGATTCTGGTCAGTGCAGTGGATCTCATCAGTACCTGATGCTAATCATGGTTGGGTCTGGTCAGTGCAGTGGATCTCATCAGTGTCTGATGTTAAGCATGGTTGATTCTGGTCAGTGCAGTGGATCTCATCAGTATCTGATGCTAATCATGCCTGTGCCTGGTCAGTGCAGTGGATCTCATCAGTGTCTGATGTTAAGCATGGTTGATTCTGGTCAGTGCAGTGGATCTCATCAGTATCTGATGCTAAGCATGCCTGTGCCTGGTCAGTGCCGTGGATCTCATCAGTGTCTGATGCTAAGCATGCCTGTGCCTGGTCAGTGCGGTGGATCTCATCAGTGTCTGATGCTAAGCATGCCTGTGCCTAGTCAGTGCAGTGGATCTCATCAGTATCTGATGCTAAGCATGGTTGGGTCTGGTCAGTGCAGTGGATCTCATCAGTGTCGGATGCTAGGCATGGTTGGGTCTGGTCAGTGCAGTGGATCTCATCAGTGTCGGATGCTAGGCATGTTTGGGTCTGGTCAGTGCAGTGGGTCCCATCAGTATCTGATGCTAAGTATGGTTGGGTCTGTTCAGTACAGTGGATCTCATCAGTATCTGATGCTAAGCATGCCTGTGCCTGGTCAGTGCAGTGGGTCTCATGGAAGAGCTCCCTGGTAACATAGTAAATCAGGTGGTAACTCCAGGTAAATCACATTTTATCATGGCTATCCTGCGGTGCAGCTTGAAGTGTAAACTCCCTACTTTCCTTTTCCAGCAGAGTGCGCCAGAGAGCTGCATACCGCTGTTCAAGAACAAGATGGTTCAATATCTCCTTCCTCTCCTAGGACCATTTCTTATATCTATATATCTATCTATATCTATCACAGGATAGGCGATACCTACTTTCTACACAGTCAACCAATTCCCTGTGACACTGGCCCTTAGGATTCCCCAAACAGGCTCAAATCTTGCTCTAGCATAAAGGTAGTTATAGAGAAAAATGAGAACTCAATATTGAAGCATCAGAACCCAATGATTGCAAACACCATAAAGAAACAAGGGAACAGTGGAAGCAATCACTAGGTTTAAAGACTTCAAACTCTTTAACCCTGGTGTATTATCCAAATACAATTCAACAACAGCACATTGTCAATTTCCCTAGCTCTGTAAATGGGGTCTTTCATATATCCCTTCCAACACGTGGATCTGTCCAGCACAATCACCTTAAATATAGAATAATTGTGACAGGGTGCTTGTGTCACGTGTGTGGATAATCATTGCTAGGCAATAAAGAGGGACATGGGACGTAGAGTTGAAACGCTGTTCAGGCATGCAGGATTTATTTATACAAAAGAAAGTAAATAAACGGGTCATGTGATGCTACCAACGATGATAACGCACAGAGGACACTCACAGTAAACTGTACAAAAGGCAAAATAAAACACAGTACAAAACTACAAATAAAAGGTGCCACACAGGGTGAGTGCTAGCCTTATAAACGAGGCTTCCTGCTCCAGGAACCGGCTACACTACGTAACCCTCGCTATACATTACATGGGATCAACATCCCGTAAACTAACCTATTTATGAGCTGGTATCCGTACGATGACTCCTGCTGCTTCATACGGCCTTGTCTGGGCATTGCCTTCTCAAGCACTGCTTGCAGTTTCAGGGCTGCGTAGCTGTCGTTCCTGCAGAGCAGACGCTCTCCTCCTGAGTGTATGCAGCTCATCTCTGTAGCATAGAGTTACAGTTGCAAAATCAAGGATCATGGCGTTGGGGTTTTTAACTCTAACTCATCATTCCCACCCCCACACAATCAGCCAAAGAAACCAGACAACACAAGCAACCACAGGCTGCCATCATCAGGTAAGACACAGAACATGCATCTCCAGCGGTGCTGTAGCAATGGATATACCAGTACCCTTCAACACATACACAACCACTTCAGACCGCTGAGCCGGATCAACTTTACAAAAATAGAACAATATTTGCATGCACTTTTTATCTCAATGCAAGTACATATCTATATAATGTCTGCCGAATTTTTCTCTCTCTCTCTCTCTCTCTCTCTCTCTCTCTCTCTCTCTCTATCTATCTATCTATCTATCTATCTATCTATCTATCTATCTATCTATCTATATATATATATATATATATATATATATATATATATATATATATATATATATATATATATATAAAACGCTACGTTACGTTCAGAATAGGATCATTTGTGTCTTCTGATCTATTCTTACAATGCAAGCCAGGCGAAAGATAACCATTCAAGGGCACTTTTCAGTTGTATATATGTCTAAAGATTGTTTGCAGATTTTGTGAAGCGGGTACTTGTGTGTTTCAGAAGTCTGTATTGTCCAGATCTCATTCACATAAAGATATTCATTTTATTTACATTGTAACAAACTTGGGTCTCTTTTTCTTTTAGCTGTGTGCAGGTAGCTACTGATCATTCTGTTAACTACAGTAATTAACACTCAATGGAGTGTAGGAGGTGAATCAGCATATTAACCTAAATACAGTGACATGTAAAAGCAATCATGATTATAAACCTGCACAAATAAAATCCAGTGTGTACTCAACATAGAAAACTAACAAACACAAGCACGAAACAAAGCAGATTCTCTATGAAACAACAATAACAAACACAAGCATGAAACAAAGCAGATTCTCTATGAAACAACAATAACAAACACAAGCACGAAACAAAGCAGATTCTCTATGAAACAACAATAACAAACAAGCATGAAACAAAGCAGATTCTCTATGAAACAACAATAACAAACACAAGCATGAAACAAAGCAGATTCTCTATGAAACAACAATAACAAACACAAGCATGAAACAAAGCAGATTCTCTATGAAACAACAATAACAAACACAAGCATGAAACAAAGCAGATTCTCTATGAAACAACAATAACAAACACAAGCATGAAACAAAGCAGATTCTCTAACTGAAACAACAATAACAAACACAAGCATGAAACAAAGCAGATTCTCTATGAAACAACAATAACAAACACAAGCATGAAACAAAGCAGATTCTCTAACTGAAACAACAGCCGAGAAACACGAGGAGCAGTTTGAAAAATGAATTTGTTTTCACTATTTATTTGTGGGAGCAAAAGAAACACACTCACGTTTTTTTTTAAACTTGTCAGTGGTCCTTCATTGAAATGTGTTAATTGTCAGGTTTCACAAGCCTAGTTCATTAAGAGATGGATGTGTAGAGAATTCAACATAGAGAACTGTAGATATTCTGTGAATGAGGATATTTGACTAACCCACAAGCCATGGCATCTCTTTGCATTGAGTGTCTCTAATTACTGTTTGTTTGCATAGTAGTCACTTAAAAAATAAATATGAACTTACACGTAATTACAATGTTATTATGCAAAGTTACAATGTACTTAATATGTACAACTGTTTACATAAAATAACGCTAACACTCCTAATCCTAACTCTAAACTTAACCCTAACCCTTTTCTGATACAATTGTATACTTACATATATCGTACAAAAAGATGTACACATTAAGTACATTTAACTATGCATACTAACATTGTAATGATGTGTAAATACACATGTATTTACTCATGAGTGAAATAACCACAGCTCTCTATCAGTGTTCATGGAGTATTCTGTTTTTATAAGAAGACATGAAGATCTGCATCTGCTTAGCATTGAAAATGGAAGCATATCTACTGCATGAGGATGCCATTTACTGTATTAAACTGCTGAAGTCACTAGCTGAAATGGTAGTCTAAGTGACTTTCTAGTGAGTTTTACCTTGAAAAACCAGTACATCAGTAACATACATCTGCTGTCATGGCTGTAAACTCAAAATGAGAGCTATGAGTGTGATTAACACATTGCATATTAAAGAACAGCATAGTATAACAATTAGCAATGTTTAACCACAATTAAATATGTGGTTCTCCAGATATATTCATGCAGATGATAATGATAATCTTTATATAGTGCACCACCATCACAAAGCATTTTACAAGATACGAGAAGGGTGTGTGAACTATGCATCAGCTGCAGAGTCACTTACAACAACATCTCATGAGCACAAGGAGGTTAAGTGATTCGTTCAGGGTCACACAATGAGTCAGTGGGGAAGCTGGGATTTGAACCGAGTACCTGCTGGTTACAAGCCTGTTTCTTTAACACACAGCCTTCTATCTGATGAACACATGTAGAGACAGAGAAGACAGACAGACACCTCCATGCATCCCCAGAAGGGTATTTTCAACAGCGCATGCTACAGCATGGGAATACCATGTTTCATGAGAACTGGATATGTGGGTATCCATCCGAACATGTGAATGGTACGCACACCTCTGCAGGACATTTCACCCCATCACAAGCAGCTGTTCTTGTTAAGGATATCTGGAAGGTTGGGAAGATAACTAGGTGTCAGTTTTTGATTGTGAATTTTGCCAACACAGAATTGATATCTGAAACATGCAGTGTTCAAGATCTAATCTCACTGTATATTGAGGATTTTAACAGTGGAACCTTACAGTTGATTGTTTCAGTAGAACAAGTGCTGACTAGCGACTGCCATCTGGCATTGTCAGATCTGGCCTGTTCATTGGACCATCCTCCCAGGCAATGTGAAGGAACTGATCAGTCCTGTATGGAAGTTTCTACATCTTCAGAAAATGTTTTTCCTCTTGGAGGGCCAGTCCATTCAACATGGTTCCAGTAAAATCAGTGTGGAATTGTGCATTGTATTAATGAGGGTTTGCATTCCCCTGCTGCATGAAATACATGAACCCAGATGAGATTGCATTTGCATTTGCTGTAAAAGGTCTGTTAGTGCCTCTGTGTACTTGCTTGTGCATGGGGGGTGGGGGGGGGTGTGACAGAACCTTGCCTGCTTTTGAGGGACATGAGTAATTACAACAGAATCTAGTGGGAAGGAGTGGGTGGGCCCTGATGATTTTTTTTTAGGGACAATCTTTTTTACAGAATAGATTGGGAGGAATCTCATCTTGCTGGTACACTTCTGCACTGTCATTCAGAAATGATTAAAAAATAAATGAGATTCCAGAAGTTCAATGTGAATGCATGGTCTTTCTGAAGAACTGTTTAACCTCTGAATTATTAAATGGCTGCTTCTTTAATAAGACACAAGATTTTTATTTATTTTTTTGTAAAATCTTTTGCGCTTTAACCTCTGTAGACTGAAATGGAGGTCAAACTATAACATAAAACATTCTCATTCCCTTATAAACTGCCTGAGGCCAGCGTCTACATGGAAATACCTAAAGGGTAAATGATTCATAATATCTGAATGCAACAACATCCTTGATATTTAAGCAACTGAACACTAATAAGAGGACATCACCATCTGGTAGACAGTGAGCTTGATAAACTTGAATAATAATGGTAATAATGTTATGTTAACATATTGAATTACATACTGATTTGTAGTTTTTCACATACATAATGAATAATTCGCAACAATTAAAAAATGTGACATTTCGAAATCTAACATGAAATACTGTACTACTATTATGGCTTCCGGTAGACTTTTACAATATCATGTTCTAGTTTCTTTGATCACACAATGTTAAAAAGAAGATCTACGTTATGTTCCCCTATGTTATTAATCTTTATTATTTATGTTTTTTTTTTACCCTGGTTTTCTCCCTAATTTGGAATGCCCAATTGTTGTAACCTGGTGACGTGGGAAACAGAGGCTGGAACACACCTCTTCTGAAACGGGCTCCTGCCGATCTGTCGTGCCTGGAACACACATCTGAAATGTGCTTCAGCCGATCTGTCGTGCCTGGAACACACATCTTCTGAAACGTGCTCCTGCCGATCTGTCGTGCCTGGAACACACGTCTTCTGAAACGTGCTCCTGCCGATCTGTCGTGTCTGGAACACACGTCTTCTGAAACGTGCTCCTGCCAATCTGTCGTGTCTGGAACACACGTCTTCTGAAACGTGCTCCTGCCGATCTGTCATGCCAGGAACACACCTCTTCTGAAACGTGCTCCTGCCGATCTGTCGTGCCTGGAACACACGTCTTCTGAAACGTGCTCCTGCCGATCTGTCGTGCCTGGAACACACGTCTTCTGAAACGTGCTCCTGCCGATCTGTCGTGCCTGGAACACACCTCTTCTGAAACGTGCTCCTGCCGATCTGTCGTGCCTGGAACACACATCTTCTGAAACGTGCTCCTGCCGATCTGTCGTGCCTGGAACACACGTCTTCTGAAACGTGCTCCTGCCGATCTGTCGTGCCTGGAACACACCTCTTCTGAAACGTGCTCCTGCCGATCTGTCGTGCCTGGAACACACATCTGAAATCTTCTCTGTCGTGCCTGGAACACACATCTTCTGAAACGTGCTCCTGCCGATCTGTCGTGCCTGGAACACACGTCTTCTGAAACGTGCTCCTGCCGATCTGTCGTGCCTGGAACACACGTCTTCTGAAACGTGCTCCTGCCGATCTGTCGTGCCTGGAACACACGTCTTCTGAAACGTGCTCCTGCCGATCTGTCGTGCCTGGAACACACGTCTTCTGAAACGTGCTCCTGCCGATCTGTCGTGCCTGGAACACACGTCTTCTGAAACGTGCTCCTGCCGATCTGTCGTGCCTGGAACACACGTCTTCTGAAACGTGCTCCTGCCGATCTGTCGTGCCTGGAACACACGTCTTCTGAAACGTGCTCCTGCCGATCTGTCGTGCCTGGAACACACATCTTCTGAAACGTGCTCCTGCCGATCTGTCAAAACACATGTCTTCTGAAACTCTCCTGCCGATCTGTCGTGCCTGGAACACACGTCTTCTGAAACGTGCTCCTGCCGATCTGTCGTGCCTGGAACACACGTCTTCTGAAACGTGCTCCTGCCGATCTGTCGTGCCTGGAACACACGTCTTCTGAAACGTGCTCCTGCCGATCTGTCGTGCCTGGAACACACGTCTTCTGAAACGTGCTCCTGCCGATCTGTCGTGCCTGGAACACACGTCTTCTGAAACGTGCTCCTGCCGATCTGTCGTGCCTGGAACACACGTCTTCTGAAACGTGCTCCTGCCGATCTGTCGTGCCTGGAACACACGTCTTCTGAAACGTGCTCCTGCCGATCTGTCGTGCCTGGAACACACGTCTTCTGAAACGTGCTCCTGCCGATCTGTCGTGCCTGGAACACACGTCTTCTGAAACGTGCTCCTGCCGATCTGTCGTGCCTGGAACACACATCTTCTGAAACGTGCTCCTGCCGATCTGTCGTGCCTGGAACACACGTCTTCTGAAACGTGCTCCTGCCGATCTGTCGTGCCTGGAACACACATCTTCTGAAACGTGCTCCTGCCGATCTGTCGTGCCTGGAACACACATCTTCTGAAACGTGCTCCTGCCGATCTGTCGTGCCAGGAACACACGTCTTCTGAAACGTGCTCCTGCCGATCTGTCGTGTCTGGAACACACGTCTTCTGAAACGTGCTCCTGCCAATCTGTCATGTTTTGCACTGTGGATCCACAGCGAGGCCACCAGACCTATAGTGCTGGAGGACAACACAGATCTGATGGCTCAGCTGTCAAACCACAGGTGCCCTATAGGCCACAAGTGTTACTGGTGTGCTGTAAACCATGGATTTCCCTGCTGACCTAAGCCCTCCCTACCCGGGTCGCGCTCGGCCAATTCTGTGCTGCCCCCTAGGAACCTCTGGTCATGGTCGGCAGTGACATAGCCTGGATTTGAACCTGTGATCTACTGGACAACCACGTCATGGGTACAGGTACAGTGCACCCAGCATCCAGGGGATAATCATTTCTGAAATAGACTAGAAGTGTGGGATTCTTTCTTACTCTTTTCTGGTGTTGCCAGTGGGTTGACAGTGGAGTGTAATAATGGGATTAGTATGTATAGTACAATTGATGTTTCTTCTCTATCGATTGCAACCACTGAGCTGTGCCTTTCCCACATCTGATCTCCATGGAGACAGCATTCTAACATGATGCTGCATGTTAGCTGAAGGAATGCCTGGCTGGGTTGAGTAGGAACACATAAACAGAGCCCTGGTGCTGTACAGAGGGAAGCTAGATCAGGCAATCAGGCTGGTGTCTGGTTATGCACTCCATTGTCTGTAGTTCTAGTTTATCCTGTAACAGAAATGCAGTTCATGGTTGTGCTGCAGACACCTACATGTTTGACCTAAAACAAAAATGCAAATGTAACATTTGATTTTGTTACTTTTTCCAGACAGGAGGTAATCAAGTAGTCCATTGTATAAGTCATGAATTCCAATTAAATTCCCACTTTCCAGAGTTTGATGTACTTTTGTATTTTATTTACAGACATAGCTAATATCAGGGGTTCCCTGGTCAATCAATTGCATTGAATATTTTGTAGAAGTCCATACTGCATCATTAAGAATCATACAGTTATGTTAATGATAAAACTCGATCTATTTGAATGACAGACCCAGATCACTTCAAAGAGGGTCTCCGTTGGAAATAATATGAGAACAGCAGGTTTATACCATTAGCCCTGGGATGAGCCCAGTTCACTTACTTCCATCAGCATTCTCATGGGGAATCATGTCTTTAGAGCTGAACACAGTATTCAGGGCTCTGCCTGTCAGATTCTAACAAGCATAGTATCACTAATCTAGGTTTGACTGTGTACCACAGCATTCAGTGTGTCTTTAATCCCAGGTTATTCTACATTCCCAGAACAATAGAAGTGCAGTTCAGGAAAGTCATATTAATGTTACACAGTACACTTTGTATGACCCAAATACTGTGTTCATATCTTGTCATTGCAATATTGCACCTCCAGTGCAGTGACGCTTGACTGGCCTTATCCTAGATTTACAGTGTGCAGACTCTTAGGGCAGGCTACAAAGACTAGACAAGATTGGGAACAATGGTTAGGGGATTTCATTGAAGCAAACTGAGCTCTAAATTATCTAAATAATGTCATCCTATATGATTTCAAAATTATAACTGAGACAGAAGTAAGTAAAAGCAAAGGGAGTAACAATAATAATGCAAATGATAAATGAATGGCCAATGCAGTGGTCATTCCAGCGAGATACTCGACAGAGGCAACAGTGAGTCGTCTTTAACGAAAGACAAGATCTGTTATCTAGCTGGAATGACTGATCCCAATGATAATAATGCTATTAGAAGTTATTGCTATTGTGTGTATAATTTATATTTTTTGTTTGCACCTGAATCTATTTGAATGTTTGTTTTTTTTACTCGGTCACATATGGCCACATCATATATACTTCAAAGTGTGTGTGTGTATATATATATATATATATATATATATATATATATATATATATATATATATATGAGCTTAACATGCAGCCTACAGCACTCAGGATTCCCAGGTGGTCTCCCATCCAAGTACTAACCAAGCCCAACATTGCTTTGCTTAAGCATTGCATGGTAAGTTCGATTTGAAGAGCTTTTTGCTGTCAGAGACGTTGCCCAGGAGTCACTACAAGGAAGTAGCTCTTCTTGACCCCCTTGTGTATGTATCAATTTACAGAGCAAAAACACTCCAGGTATATTTCACGGTGAATGAATAAAAACAAAATAATTAAAGTGAAGACTTTTTTTACTGATTGTTTTTTTTTTGGAAGATGGATACTATATGTACAGTAATGGTTTTAGAGATCTTCATTGTCTTTCCAGTATCTCAAACGAGCTTTAAGGAGGCGTATGCAGAGTTTTGCCTCAACTTTTCAGTTGAACATTCTTCTCTGCAAGACATATTTCAACATGTGCCCATTGGGTCTCTTTTTGGACTAGTCTTATGTTGATTGTCGCTTTCTCCTAGTGTAGTGCGATAGAGGCGCCTTTTACTTTCACCTGATAGTACATTTTTCTCCCAACCACGGGTAGAAGATATAGATGGGAAGGCTAATAAATCTATGGGATACATGCACGCAGGAGTCTGGGTTTTGGGTGGAGTGTTGTCATTATAATTGCCTTTCTTGGAAGGGGCTTGTTCATTAAATCAATCTGATGGTCGTCAGGATCACAGGCTGTATTCTCAGTACCTCCTGTATTGTCTACACTGTGATGCAGCTCTGTCTCACCTCCACCAGCAAATTCAGGATATTCGGTGGAGTCCCTTTGATCCTGGTCCTCCAGTGATGTCTAGGGCCAGATCTGTACTCTCCCCACGTCGATATGGTTTGCTGCCTAGCTGTTGTCTTGTGCGATTTTCTGCTTTACATTTTTCCACTTTAACTTGATTGGATCCATGGTTAGTTTCTGTCCAGACCCAGTAAAGCTCACTCTGTTTAAAATGTCATGCCAAGCTAAATGTCCTTTTGCTGTCTTACCTGAGCTGTGCTGCCACTGAAACTACCAACAATGACAGCATAATGCCCTCTAATACCTTCTAGGAGAGTCTCCGAAATTGGTCCCTTTAGAATGGGAAACAATACTCCTGGCTTCTTTACTTCTGCATGCTCCTTTTATTCTCATTTAAATAGGCCATTTATTACAGTTACTTTACAGGTCCTGATGTTGTTAATTAACACTGCATGGGAGAGCTCTATTTGAATTGGCTACATCAGAAAAGGTGTTTATAGGGGAGTTAATAAAAACGTGTCAGGGAATTAAAGAAACTCGAGGTGCGTGAAGTTCCATTAGCCTTCCCATCTACAGTTTTTACTGTACCTCCTCATAATGTCATGCTATCAGAGATACGCCCCCCCCCCCTTGAGCTCTCCAATCCCATTTAATATAAGTGCTGACTCAGTGAAGCAGAATCAAACAATCTTGTTAAATCACCCCTTTGTGCCTAAAGGGTATCGTCAGATCACAAATCCCACATGGTGACTAATAATGACTAACCCCAAACAATAAGTTGCATTTAATAGAGACATTAAACCAATGTGATTTAAAAACTATTTTTAAACTTTGAAATAAATCATCAGTTGCAGTGAAAATGTGTTTTAACCCCAACCTTCTACACAAATACTACAGCACAATCTATCAGGACTATACACAGGGAACGAAGACACTACAGCACAGTATATCAGGACTATACACAGGGAACGAGGATACTACAGCACAATCTATCAGGACTATACACAGGGAACGAAGATACTGCAGCACAGTATATCAGGACTATACACAGGGAACGAAGATACTACAGCACAGTATATCAGGACTATACACAGGGAACGAAGATACTACAGCACAGTATATCAGGACTATACACAGGGAACGAAGATACTACAGCACAGTATATCAGGACTATACACAGGGAACGAAGATACTACAGCACAGTATATCAGGACTATACACAGGGAACGAAGATACTACAGCACAGTATATCAGGACTATACACAGGGAATGAAGATACTACAGCACAGTATATCAGGACTATACACAGGGAACGAAGATACTACAGCACAGTATATCAGGACTATACACAGGGAACGAAGATACTACAGCACAGTATATCAGGACTATACACAGGGAACGAAGATACTACAGCACAGTATATCAGGACTATACACAGGGAACGAAGATACTACAGCACAGTATATCAGGACTATACACAGGGAACTACTACAGCACAGTATATCAGGACTATACACAGGGAAGAAGATACTACAGCACAGTATATCAGGACTATACACAGGGAACGAAGATACTACAGCACAGTATATCAGGACTATACACAGAGAACGAAGATACTACAGCACAGTATATCAGGACTATACACAGGGAATGAAGATACTACAGCACAGTATATCAGGACTATACACAGGGAACGAAGATACTACAGCACAGTATATCAGGACTATACACAGGGAATGAAGATACTACAGCACAGTATATCAGGACTATACACAGAATGAAGATACTACACACAGTATATCAGGACTATACACAAATGAAGATACTACAGCACAGTATATCAGGACTATACACAGGGAATGAAGATACTACAGCACAGTATATCAGGACTATACACAGGGAACGAAGATACTACAGCACAGTATATCAGGACTATACACAGGGAACGAAGATACTACAGCACAGTATATCAGGACTATACACAGGGAACGAAGATACTACAGCACAGTATATCAGGACTATACACAGGGAACGAAGATACTACAGCACAGTATATCAGGACTATACAGAGGGAACGAGGATACTACAGTACAGTATATGAAGACTATACACAGGGAATGAAGATACTACAGCACAGTATATCAGGACTATACACAGGGAACGAAGATACTACAGTACAGTATATGAGGACTATACACAGGGAATGAAGATACTACAGCACAGTATATCAGGACTATACACAGGGAACGAAGATACTACAGCACAGTATATCAGGACTATACACAGGGAACGAAGATACTACAGCACAGTATATCAGGACTATACACAGGGAACGAAGATACTACAGCACAGTATATCAGGACTATACACAGGGAACGAAGATACTACAGCACAGTATATCAGGACTATACACAGGGAACGAAGATGCTACTTCACAGTATATCAGGACTATACACAGGGAACGAGGATACTTCACATACTTAGGAGACTTGGGTTACTACTGTGGTTCAATCGCAAATTTGTAGACCCTTTACAAATGTGCTACACAGAATCTTGTGAATCAGTATAGAACAGTGGTTACCAGTAATAGGATATGCAAACTGTTTTGTAAAACAATGCCACTAAGGCATTACTGTACATGAAACCTAATACATACATGGAGCTGATGTGTCATTAACAGTATATTGTAATACACTGCTATCCCTTGCTTGATATTATTGTAACGTGTCTATAGAGACATATTAATGGATGCTGGAACTAAAGTGGGACCCAATTTCCTTATCAATTACAGACTGCAAAATGCTTGCAAAAATATCAGCCAAAACAAAGGTGAGATGTATTGTTGCTATGCATGTGTATTTCATCTGGGAAAAAATATCTTTCCAGAAAAAGCTTCAGTTATGTGTGTTATAAGGTTAGACAATGATTCCCTGCAGACTTGTTTATTTAGGTGCAGATGGACCCTTATGTTGAACTTAATGTATATGGGTCTTCGTATTCTATAGACAAGGGACTAGGGAGAGAGGCAGGGCTGTCATTTATTTTCTGTATTGTGTTTGACTATCTTGGACAGCCCTAAAACCACTGGACAGTGTAAAAGTACTCATGCCATCTCTTTCCCCAAATCCATCTCTATGCTGTGATTGTAATCATTTGCAGAACTGCATATTGTTATATTAAAAGATGCCCATTTAGATGCCCAATTGACTGCAATGATAATTGTAGACTATAGTAAAAGACTGATGATGAGGATAATACCTCAGTGTACCAATGCTTTTAGTTTTGTGATAGATGGTAATGAAACAGAGCAACAGCACAGCTTTCTTGTGAATTAACCACAGGCTACTATTAATCCCTCAGTATCCCACAAGTCTAGAGCATACCCAAGACCAAATGCAATTATCACCTAGGAAACTTGTCAAAGAAGAGCCATGTGTTTGTTCATTATACAGGCTTGTTAAATGATGGGTACCCAGTTACACATGGTTACCCTTGTGGCATCCACCCTTGGTCACTTTATGCTTTGGCATGAAAGCTGCAGCTGTGTCACTGTGTCAAATAGCTGCTCTATGCCATATTCAGACCAGGATCAATCCAGTGCTTAGCAACAGAAATAAAGTCATGGGGAAAATGGGTCTTAGTCATGACAGGCATCTTTGATATATATATTTTTTTTTCCTTTTTCAACCCCTGATATTTAAAATCTCCACCATATTTGAAAATGATAGAAACTCAGTCTATCCCTGTACAAAAATGATCTCCTTTAAATGAATGATCTACCTGCAGAGACATTTATATCCTAATCTTGTTCCCAGTATCTATACTGGATTAAATATTTCCCAACGTTGATAACCTGTTTGAAAGGGTACTTTAACTACACAATGTAATGCTGCATGAGGGCTGAATTTGGCAAGTAAAGTTCCAATAGAAAACTAAGATAAACTAAAACTCTACTAGTACTATAACTTTAAAAAAAGCAAAATAAAAAGTAGACTATTACCCCAGCCATGCTAGAATACTAGAATAATCTTGTCAAATCAGAAATGAATCACCTAACACTAGGGGGTGGATTAAATATAAATTGATTATTTGTTCCTATGATTTATATGTATATGAACCCAGGTTTTCCAATGTGGGACATTGTGGTTCTTTGCTTGCATTTTATACGTCACTCTGAAATTTGCACATGTTTAACCAGCACACTGCAGAGCTGGTTCTGCTGACTGGACTGGGCTCACGTGCAGTGCATTCTGCAGCAGTGGGTTAATGTGACTTGTAAATCTGCACAGGATCCAGTGGATTCCAGGAACATACAGTGATCCCATCGCCCTTTCACTGTACTGAAGATGGATTGCTTTATACATGTTTCAAATACAGGTCTATGGAGAAATCTTTGAACTATTTTACATGTATAGTGTGTGTGTGTGTGTGACAGGGCAGAAGCCCTGCACATGGAAATAGATGTTCTTGTTTGGGTTGTGTATATAAAGTTCAGATAACAATAATTTAAGTTTGGCGATCAACACCAGGCCACATTCTACACATGGATTTGTCAGGGATGACATTTGAACCCCCATCCCTGACAAATCCATGTGCAGAATGTGGCCTGGTGTTAATTGCTTGATTGATTGATTGACTGATTGATTGATTATCAATGAACCCTGGCCACATGCTTTAAAAAGGAGCTGGAAAGCCAGTCCTTTGTTCTTAGTTTAGGCACACAGAGATGAATGTGTGGACAACCCTCATGGCTGCTGTGTGAACGAGGGTGAGCAATTTGATATCACTGTGTGTAGATCAGGGTTACCACACCTGTACAATAGAGATTCGTTTAGGAGATTCTAATCCCATTTAAAGTGCATTCGAGTGTGTGTAGATCAGGGTAAGCACACCTGTACAATAGGGATTCGTTTAGGAGATTCTAATCCTATCTGTCAGCAGATGTTCGCACCCTTATTAAAAAACAACGTGGGGGGCCCATGATAATATTTATATTTATGGCATTCTATGTATGCTTGGAAAACTTTTGCAGTGACAACAGAAATAAGATGGCACTCAGCCATTTACTTCTAAAAGTTTTCTGAATTTAGATGTCTGTATATGGCACTGCCTGCTTTAATATATTTTCTTTTGTTTTCAGTTAACACATTTTGTTCCCCTGTTAAATTGCCTTGCATTACTTTGATTTGAATCAGCACTAAAGCAAGCTGGTTGTTGTGAGCTCTGTGTCTGCAGCTTCTCCCAGATGTGTCTGCTCAGCATTTCTTCTAAAGC
Organism: Polyodon spathula; assembly: GCF_017654505.1. NCBI lineage: Eukaryota > Metazoa > Chordata > Actinopteri > Acipenseriformes > Polyodontidae > Polyodon > Polyodon spathula. The sequence continues at coordinate 50,830,734 of NC_054542.1, read as the reverse complement.
CTACAATTTATTTATTTTTCTAGGCCGTTTATATAAGTTAAGAATGGAGAAAGGTCTGTGTGCTGACCCTCAGTTAAAACTTGACTTGGTGCCAGTCTCATTCTGCTTTTATTGTAACATTTCTTTATCTAACAGCACCAACCTACACCAAACCCCCTCCTCTCAACTTAAGTTAGCATGTGTCCACAATTTTCCAGGTCAGAACACTTGTTAGCCAATGAGATTTCATCTTTATAACACACTACAGACCGTTAGCATTAGAAGCCGCTGAGGTCTCCAGTCGTAACCCCCCCTGCCACACCAGTCGCTCCACGTCTCTCACGCCTTGTTCATCACAACTGATCTGTCCATTGTTATTGCTGTCAATTAGGAAGATATACAGCTATATGCACAGAGTAGAGAAAAGTAACTACTACGACCCTCAAGAGCTTCGAAATGCATTGATGAAGTGCAATACATTGTGATCTGAGATCAATACCTCTTCGGTACAAAAAAGAAATTAATAGCCAATGCCATTATCCAAAAATACTATTGCAAATCAAAGCTGCTGGAAACAAAATAAAGAATGATACATGTCAAGAAACCAGATTGAGAGTTTGTTCTGCGTCTGAGTCAGGGATGTCATAGAAACCGTTATGAGGGATCTCAAGCAATGAGCAGCAAATACAATGAACCCTAAGGGGACACTCAAATGGGAGGCGCAGCAGCGGCTGTAACTGGCACATGCTTTGTCTTGATCTGCTGAACAACAGCAACCCATTTCATAAAAGAAAGATCATTTTGTTAACAAAACATAAGAATAAAAATGTGAGGACCCTGTAAAGTTGTCATCTACAAAGTATTATCCAAGCTAGAGTCCTTTAATCTTAAAATGTAAGATGGTTTCTGTGTGTTCTTTTATAAAGGCCTGTTGAATATGTATTTAATAGGGGAGCAGGACGATATTTATAAATGAATGCTAACATCAGAGTCTTCGGCTCTTAGAGCTTTTCAGGGTAAATGTCTGAGATTGCTCTTCAAATAGCATTCTCCATTATAGCTACCTCCACTATTTAATTACATGTGTCTCAGGGGTTTAAGGCTCAGAGAAAGTTCTGCAATGTGAGCCGAGTCACACTGTATATGATCCTGAGTATACAAAGCTACTTTAAAGGATGACATCTTTACTTGTTGGTACAATACAATAGTGATGACCAGTATTGAATACTTTTTCTGCTTTATTTGTGTGGTTATGATGCTCATAGGATATAAAGATTTTATATTGAAATAGATTACTATGTAATTACCATGCATATACATCACTCAGTGTTGCTGCAGCCAGTTGTAATAATAATAATAATAATCTTTATATAGCTCCTTTCATAGTGGACCACCATCACAAAGCACATTACAAGATACAAGACTAGGGTGTGTGAACTATGCATCAGCTGCAGGGTCACTTACAAGAACATCTCACTCGAAAGACAGAGCACAAGGAGGTTAAGTGACTTGCTCAGGGTCACACAGTGAGTCATTGGCTCAGCTGGGATTTGAACTGTGTACCTCCTGGTTACAAGGGTGTTTCTTTAACCACTTTGACCATACAGCCTCCTAGACCACAATTTGTTTTTTTACACAACAACAGCACAGATTGAACCCGACCCAAGCATGTAATTTTAGACGCAGTTGTACTGCAACCCCAGAAGAAACTTGCATCATAATTGAACTGGACTTCTTTTCATTTCCATGGGCCAGTTCAATGAAGCACTTGTTCCATATCCACCATGGCATGACCTTCTTTAGTACCTGTACCTGTACCTGGCCAAAGTGTTGCATACATTAAATAATGAAGCAGGGATGGAGCAGCATCTAGTAGAACACTTTTACAGTATCTCATGATGGAAACAGTGTGTACCCAGAAAGTCATTAACTGAAAACCTTCACAGACACAATATGCCTACAGACATAATGCACAGTAAATGGAGACTTAGTTACAGAAGTGTGAATCTTTCATTACTATAATGCCACGTTTAAATGAATACCAAAGAATATGAGACTTGAACTGTTGTTAGAAGCCTTGCAAGAAGGTAATGTAGGAATTGCTTGACACGTTATTCAATTCAGCTAGTACCTCAATGGAGAAAGCCCTTGCTGTCCCCATAAAGAATACAGATGAGTTGCTGTATAGTCAGGTCACATTTCAACAGAAAGTGTAACCCGTGCATCAGAAATAGACCAGCCAGGGTGCTCAACTCCATTTAATCTCCAGTGGCTTCACCCACACAGCACAGCTACAGTACATTGTGTGTGTGTGTGCGTGCATGCGTGTGCGTGCGTGTGTGTGAGTGCACGTGTGTTAACACTTACCCTGCAAGACACACACACATTTTCATACCCTGTTTTAAAGACACCTCATGATTTTTTTATGATACTGCAAGACATCTAAATAGAGGTAATGTGTCCTTTCCAAAATTAAACAAATCTTTTCCACATCACAGCTTTACCATTTAGATGGACACTGACTTGAACATTGAAACAGTTTGCCACAGAAGCATGTTACAAGAGTTAAGCAAGCTAGTAAATAAATATATCAATAAACACAGCAAACTGCAGTATCACTGTTTAACTGTAAAATCAAAAATGGAACAAAGACACAAGCTGCTATTATTTTGCATCCAAAATAAATGCTTTCCTACTTCATACAAAAATAGATCAGAGTTTTGTATTTTACTTCTGTCATGTCATAACATATTTTTTTTGCTGTGTAAATCAGGCTATGTATGGAAATGTCCCAGCTTGTCACCTCCACTGTATACTATACTGAGCATCAAAAGAAATGTGTTACTTATATTTGAGCATCAGAAGAAGCTTATCACTTATATTTGGATAAAATTCACTAGATGACAAACTCTGTTTTAGAGCAGTTGCAGTGACTTTTTATTGTGCTGATTAACTATTGACATCATGAAGATGCTGCAAAATGCTCTGTATATTTCTTTTGCTGCTCTAAATAAAATACCACCAGCAATACATCTCAAACAGAGCTCCTGCGCTTATTGCACTGTACATTTAATTAACATGAGACTGCACGGGGAGATGTATTTTGTAGCAATTGTATTTTATTTAGTATGATCCCTTCATGCAGAACATACCCCATGTGCTGCTGGACTGCTGTCTCCAACTCAGAACGTCAACTCTTGTCCAAGGCTGGCTGAGACCTCTTTTTGGTCACATTGTGATTTGTTTTAACTCCACGTGGCAGTCTTCCAGGGATTTCCACTGAGTGGGTATGTAAGTAGCAGAGACAGTGCTGTTTAATGTTCTGTAGAAGGGTAATGAAAGCTACAGTTCTCTGCATGACTCCTAGAACATCAAGGCACTAAGGCTGAATCAGTTTCCAAGGGGCATTGAAGCAGCAGGGTTATAGATAATCATTGTAATGTTCAAACTACAGCTAAAGTACAATGCCTTGGACACAATGGCTGAAAGTGCTGTAAAGTGTAAACCACTTTGTTGTGCTGTGGCTTTGTGTTTCACAGCCAGCGCAGGTATGAAATGCTCTGGCCACAGTGCCCACATGCTCAGCCTAGTGACAGTCCCAATGTGCTCCCTGTTTACCATGGTAGAAGCATAGCAAGAGCATGGGTAAGCATTGTAAAGAACAGCGAGGTATGGGAAAGCATATTAAACACACACTGCACTATAGATACAATATTATACACAGTTGAGAACCAGCTACCCCCACGCTGCAGTGAACACACTGTAAACACTATAGGGGTACCTGCCCCTCACACGCTGCAGTGAACACACTGTAAACACTATAGGGGTACCGCCCCTCACACTCTGCAGTGAACACACTGTAAACACTATAGGGGTACCTGCCCCTCACACGCTGCAGTGAACACACTGTAAACACTATAGGGGTACCTGCCCCTCACACTCTGCAGTGAACACACGGTAAACACTATAGGGGTACCTGCCCCTCACACGCTGAAGTGAACACACTGTAAACACTATAGGGGTATCTGCCCCTCACACTCTGCAGTGAATACACTGTAAACACTATAGGGGTACCCGCCCCTTACACGCTGCAGTGAACACACTGTAAACACTATAGGGGTACCCGCCCCTCACACCTGCAGTGAACACACTGTAAACACTATAGGGGTACCCGCCCCTCACACGCTGCAGTGAACACACTGTAAACACTATAGGGGTACCCGCCCCTCACACGCTGCAGTGAACACACTGTAAACACTATAGGGGTACCCGCCCCTCACACGCTGCAGTGAACACACTGTAAACACTATAGGGGTACCTGCCCCTCACACGCTGCAGTGAACACACTGTAAACACTATAGGGGTACCCGCCCCTCCCTCACACGCTGCAGTGAACACACTGTAAACACTATAGGGGTACCCGCCCCTCACACGCTGCAGTGAACACACTGTAAACACTATAGGGGTACCCGCCCCTCACACGCTGCAGTGAACACACTGTAAACACTATAGGGGTACCCGCCCCTCACACGCTGCAGTGAACACACTGTAAACACTATAGGGGTACCCGCCCCTCACACGCTGCAGTGAACACACTGTAAACACTATAGGGGTACCCGCCCCTCACACGCTGCAGTGAACACACTGTAAACACTATAGGGGTACCCGCCCCTCACACGCTGCAGTGAACACACTGTAAACACTATAGGGGTACCCGCCCCTCACACGCTGCAGTGAACACACTGTAAACACTATAGGGGTACCCGCCCCTCACACGCTGCAGTGAACACACTGTAAACACTATAGGGGTACCCGCCCCTCACACGCTGCAGTGAACACACTGTAAACACTATAGGGGTACCTGCCCCTCACACGCTGCAGTGAACACACTGTAAACACTATAGGGGTACCCCCCTCACACGCTGCCCCTCACACGCTGCAGTGAACACACTGTAAACACTATAGGGGTACCTGCCCCTCACACGCTGAAGTGAACACACTGTAAACACTATAGGGGTATCTGCCCCTCACACTCTGCAGTGAATACACTGTAAACACTATAGGGGTACCCGCCCCTCACACGCTGCAGTGAACACACTGTAAACACTATAGGGGTACCCGCCCCTCACACGCTGCAGTGAACACACTGTAAACACTATAGGGGTACCCGCCCCTCACACGCTGCAGTGAACACACTGTAAACACTATAGGGGTACCCACCCCTCACACGCTGCAGTGAACACACTGTAAACACTATAGGGGTACCCGCCCCTCACACGCTGCAGTGAACACACTGTAAACACTATAGGGGTACCCGCCCCTCACACGCTGCAGTGAACACACTGTAAACACTATAGGGGTACCCACCCCTCACACGCTGCAGTGAACACACTGTAAACACTATAGGGGTACCCGCCCCTCACACGCTGCAGTGAACACACTGTAAACACTATAGGGGTACCCGCCCCTCACACGCTGCAGTGAACACACTGTAAACACTATAGGGGTACCCGCCCCTCACACGCAGTGAACACACTGTAAACACTATAGGGGTACCCACACACTGCATTGTGTAAACACTATAGGGGTACCCGCCCCTCACACGCTGCAGTGAACACACTGTAAACACTATAGGGGTACCCGCCCCTCACACGCTGCAGTGAACACACTGTAAACACTATAGGGGTACCCGCCCCTCACACGCTGCAGTGAACACACTGTAAACACTATAGGGGTACCCGCCCCTCACACGCTGCAGTGAACACACTGTAAACACTATAGGGGTACCCGCCCCTCACACGCTGCAGTGAACACACTGTAAACACTATAGGGGTACCCACCCCTCACACGCTGCAGTGAACACACTGTAAACACTATAGGGGTACCCGCCCCTCACACGCTGCAGTGAACACACTGTAAACACTATAGGGGCACCCGCCTCTCACACGATGCAGTGAACACACTGTAAACACTATAGGGGCACCCGCCTCTCACATGCTGCAGTATGGATACAATATTGTACCCAGTTCTCTATGTGAAATCAAGCCAATTCTTTTCATAAGCTTACATAAGAGAAACTCTCTTATATAACAATTATAGCCTGGTTACAGACAAGCCAATTTCACATCTTATATATAAAAGGTTTTATTGATCAGAAATGCAGGGTATTTTAGGCACAGTAAAGACGTATTAGATTTTTCTGTTGGACTTTGTTGGTATTGCTTTTAGCCAGTTATAATTGTTAATACTGAAATTGGCTCGCACTATGTGTTAATCGTATGTCTACAATAGTGTTAATAAATGCATACCTCCTCATGCAAGCAGTACTATCCACATTGCCATGTGATGTCCAAAGTCCTTAGATAACAGGTGAAGCTGTTTCGGTGTAGTGTTAGCTAGTGAGAGACGAGGAAGAGGCATGATCAGAGTTTTGTGAAGAGGCTCATACTGGAGTATCATGTGAAATGAGTTGACTTTCACAAGTCTTTCCGTTAATAAGCCTTTCTTAGGTGATAGGAAAAGTGTGACCTACGTTGCCATCAGATAAATTGCTTTTACCTCCCTTTAGATGTCTATAAAGATTTTCAAAAATCTATTTGCCTCGAAAGTTCCTCTGAATTATCAACCCCTGTATCTCACCGAAATATTCAGCTCATAGCAAGAGCTCTGATGGTCAGAGTTTAAACTTTGTTTGCATTATCTGGTTTGGAAATGCAGGCATTTTTTTAAAGCAAAAAATACTTTCAAGACAACATGCCTACTACAGTATTGTAACAGACATGTGTTTTAATCCTGTATGTAACCCGGAAAGATTTGAAATGGATAATCCAACACGATAATGAGGCTAATTATGTTGAGTGGTGCATAGAATTGCCAACACGGACAGTAATTACATGTGCACAGAGGACCTGTAAACAACAGGTGGAGATAGAAGATCCTTTTTATATAAAGAGGACATAACAGCATCGGTCCACATTAATTTGATTCTCTTGGGTTTTCCCTTCAAAACACCCCATTAGCAATGAAATAAGGCATATTGCTCTTGCTGTGTAATTCATTGATTCCAAAACTGTATTAGAAATGAAGCCACCCATATTGAACCCTGCTGTCAATGTGTAGGATGAGTCTGATAACTGGGCTTGTATTATGAATTATAAGAAATGGATTTCATCAGGAGCAATCCATCCTAAACAGTATAGTTCTTAAAAATACACATTTCTTTCTGTTTAAAAGAATGTTCTTAAACCTTTAGCTATTCACTGACATCCAGAATTATAACTGGAATACACTAGCTATTTCATTGGTTTTGAGGGTATGGTAAAGGAATAATTTACACCCATGATTTTGCAAATTATTTATTTGTAGCTGTTTAGTACCCAGTGATATCTGTTATTAATCGTCATTTATAACTCTTTCTGCATGTAAGGACACGTAACATGCTTCATAAAGTCACCAGCATATTTACACGTGGCACTGTGTCTGAGCAAGCCTGGGAAAGGTGGAAACAAATGAGGCAAGTATAAGTATAGGGGGGAGAAATTAGCGGTGCACTCAGTGGTCTTTTTATAATGACCTCATTGCAGACATGTCATTTTCCTAAGGCTTTCCGAGAGACAGCCCCTAATGCAAAATATTCTGCTGGTTTTATGACATCTGACAGATAGCCAAAACAGTACTAAATGATTACTAGGAACCATCGTGGGACAATAAACATAAATATAAAAATACATTTTGGATTATTATGTATATGTAAACAAAGTATTATTATTATTATTATTATTATTATTATTATTATTATTATTATTATTATTATATTATTATTATTTTCCTGGTAGCTTTAATTCTGTTTCTTTTACTTCACAGTAAAACCAACAGTCATAGATGTGGACATTTATGTTAACAGCATCGGACCAGTGTCATCAATAAATATGGTAAGTGATGCCTGTTAGTAATATAGGAACAATGGTTTGGTCCATATGCAGGGTGTTGTGGTATTTTCACTCAGTGTAATTCAAACAATGCTATGGAATCATACAGTAGGTCAGGTTTTCAATAAATGATCAGATTGTGATACAATAGTTGTTGTTGGAGCCTACTTGCTCACATATATTGTCTTTTTAAGAATCATGCAAACATCTTTATAAGAGTAAAGAGCACTACAATACTACTGTTATCACTAAATGTTGCATTTGATTTATTTATTTCACCAGGAGATTTACTCATTGAGAGCAATGACTTGTTTACAAGGGAGTCCTGGAAGAACATTAACAATTGCAATGTATAAAAATCATGATCAAAACACGTGAGGTTCAGATTTAATCAGCAGCATACAGTTATCAAAGAGCAGAATAAATAAGACATGGATCTATTTGTTAACGTGGACTGAAGGAGAAGCATTGGCAGGAGGTTCTAAGAAATTCCCTAATATGATCTTTAAAACCAGAGAAGGAAAGAGTTATCAAATGCCATTGTTATACTATGATGGAAACAATTTAACGTCTTTGAGGGTTGATATGCAAAAGGTAATGCTCACATACGGGTTTGAACCATTGGAACAGCCAAATAAACAGAATCCTGAGAGCGTAAGCTATAGCCAACACTAATCCTTTCTATCAACGCACTCCAATAAGGATGTACCAAACTTTACTAAAAATCTTAAACACAAAACAATAGCAATGAAAATCTTGTTTCACTTACTACCTAAAACACCCAGACACTGTAGAGGTGTTTGATTTACACTGCTGTTCTCCTTGGAATAAAGAAATCTGTTTTTATCTCTCCCTGCAGCACTAACATTGTGTGTGGTTTAACCCCTGTAAAGGGTTAACGGATTACTTCCCAGAACTGACCACACTTTGTAGGAATTGTAGGAATGTCTTTCAGCCATTGTTTACAGTGGTGGGATGGCTCTTTCAGCCATTGTTTACAGTGGTGGGATGGCTCTTTCAGCCATTGTTTACAGTGGTGGGATGGCTCTTTCAGCCATTGTTTACAGTGTTGGGATGGCTCTTTCAGCCATTGTTTACAGTGCTGGGATGGCTCTTTCAGCCATTGTTTACAGTGCTGGGATGGCTCTTTCAGCCATTGTTTACAGTGCTGGGATGGCTCTTTCAGCCATTGTTTACAGTGCTGGGATGGCTCTTTCAGCCATTGTTTACAGTGCTGGGATGGCTCTTTCAGCCATTGTTTACAGTGGTGGGATGGCTCTTTCAGCCATTGTTTACAGTGTTGGGATGGCTCTTTCAGCCATTGTTTACAGTGCTGGGATGGCTCTTTCAGCCATTGTTTACAGTGTTGGGATGGCTCTTTCAGCCATTGTTTACAGTGGTGGGATGGCTCTTTCAGCCATTGTTTACAGTGGTGGGATGGCTCTTTCAGCCATTGTTTACAGTGGTGGGATGGCTCTTTCAGCCATTGTTTACAGTGCTGGGATGGCTCTTTCAGCCATTGTTTACAGTGGTGGGATGGCTCTTTCAGCCATTGTTTACAGTGGTGGGATGGCTCTTTCAGCCATTGTTTACAGTGGTGGGATGGCTCTTTCAGCCATTGTTTACAGTGGTGGGATGGCTCTTTCAGCCATTGTTTACAGTGGTGGGATGGCTCTTTCAGCCATTGTTTACAGTGGTGGGATGGCTCTTTCAGCCATTGTTTACAGTGGTGGGATGGCTCTTTCAGCCATTGTTTACAGTGCTGGGATGGCTCTTTCAGCCATTGTTTACAGTGGTGGGATGGCTCTTTCAGCCATTGTTTACAGTGGTGGGATGGCTCTTTCAGCCATTGTTTACAGTGCTGGGATGGCTCTTTCAGCCATTGTTTACAGTGGTGGGATGGCTCTTTCAGCCATTGTTTACAGTGGTGGGATGGCTCTTTCAGCCATTGTTTACAGTGGTGGGATGGCTCTTTCAGCCATTGTTTACAGTGGTGGGATGGCTCTTTCAGCCATTGTTTACAGTGGTGGGATGGCTCTTTCAGCCATTGTTTACAGTGCTGGGATGGCTCTTTCAGCCATTGTTTACAGTGGTGGGATGGCTCTTTCAGCCATTGTTTACAGTGGTGGGATGGCTCTTTCAGCCATTGTTTACAGTGCTGGGATGGCTCTTTCAGCCATTGTTTACAGTGGTGGGATGGCTCTTTCAGCCATTGTTTACAGTGTTGGGATGGCTCTTTCAGCCATTGTTTACAGTGCTTGGGCACATGCATGATACTGCGGGTAGGAGGGTGGGGGGGAGCCCTGTTTGGACCTATCTGTCAATCATGCATTGACACAAAAAGGTTGAGCAAGGGTGTGTTGATTATTGAGGGTTGGGTCTTAGGGGGGCGGTCGACCTATTTCTTTAGTTAGCCCTTGTAGGATATGACAAAGCGGAAGCTCTGGCAGGAGGAGTGGAATACCCCAGAGACAGAACATATAAAGAGGAAGTGGAGAGAGAGAGCCTGCAGTGGAAACGGCTGAAGTCAACAGTCGGGAGAGTCGTTTCTACTCACCCCAAACTGGTCACTTACAGTCCCGGGGACGTGATATATAGTTTAGCTCAGTGGGATCGGGGCAAAGTATTGAGGAATAGGAAAATGTTATTAAGAGCTCCTGCCTGGCAGACTAGCAGAGGCGGTGAGACCCTGCTTTAAAAGCAGCACTTTTCTTTATAGTTTTATTTGCAGTGTTTTGTTTTCTGGTTTGGTTTACCCTTTTCATTATGGATTATTATTTCATCACGCACAGCACCTCAGGGGGATACCATTGTTGGTAGTAACCCTGAGGCTAGCAAAACACTGAATAAATCTTGTGCGGCTGGGCAGAGTCTCAAGGACAAGCTCTGACTCCTGTGTTATAAGTGAATCCCCCACACACTCTCATGGGGGGGGGGGGAGGGGTGACATGTAAGGCATACAAACAGCCCAGACCTTCCCCTAACAGTCAGTACATTTCTGGGGATGCTGCCAATGTTGGTTAGCAGACTGTTTGGAAGCTTTTGCCGGTTCTATGCATTTCTATGCACTTCCTCGCAGAGGAGTTCAAATGGAGACAAATCTGGTGTTGCGATGGCCACCGCACCACCTGCTCTATTCCTTTCATTCCATCTACAGTAGGGGTTGCAGATTTATAGATCCATGCTTTTGAATTGCTGCTCAGGTATGCACACAATGCAATGGGAATCATCACAGTGGTCAGTACCTATATACTGGTCTGAGTCTCATAAATGAGGTGCACAGATTATCCTCTGGTGTTTTTGCAATGGTAGTGTAGAAGAAGTGTAATACAGATGCCCAATCAAGTGCATTACACACACAATGCATGTGAAACACATTATTTATATACATACAGTATATGGTTTACCTTGTTAACGTCTACATTGTTGTAATGAAACCCACCTGACTGCTCTGACACATAATTACAAGGCTGTATAAAGACAATGAACTTATTTACTGAGTAAAGCATATAGCTGTTGCTGGACTGCACTGCTACTTTCTGCTATGTTACAGTGACAGAATAACAGAAACATCAAAGGGGTGTTCTTCATGATTTCAGCACTGATAGTGCATGTATTTACAATCTCTTTTTAGCCTTTGTTTTATTTGTGCTTCTGCAGAGTAACATATTAGGAGATTAACTAATCGCAGACCCCTGCTGTGTTAAGTCTAGGCATTCAGCCAGCTGAGTTAGAAATCAATTGTAAGAAAGGAAAATCCTATGTTCCTTTGAGAGTCAAGACAGACAGGTAGAGCCGCTAGGCAGTCTGGATTCCAAGCAGGGGGTTGTGTTCACTGGGTTTCAATTTAAACCCAGTCAATGGGGTATACTTACAGCTCTGGCCAAAAGTGTTGCAGCACCCTGTATATACAATGGACTCGTTCTGCTTCATAAAGTCCAATGAAAGCTGCTAAATGATGCTACATTAACATACTGAATTACACATCACCGCTTTGTAGTTTTCCACATACTCAACGAAAAACTGACAAAAATGCAAAAATATGACAACTTGAAATCTAATATGAAATACTGTACTAATTATTATGGCTTCTGGTAGACTTTTGCAATATAGTTTTGTAGTGTCTTTGATAACATTAAATACAAATATCATGTTTATATAGTTTTTTTTTTTAATGATCTCAATCCTAAAATTCTAGGTGATGCAAAGCTTCTGTCCCTAGTTGCATGTTGCACAGATGCGTTTCTCTGTGGTAACAAAGGTAACACTGAGCCTCCATTTTAAACACTGAGGGTCAAACTAAAGGCATGTGACTGGTAGACATGGAGACAGAATGAACTTAATAGACTAAATCATGTTATAAATTAAAAAATGTGGCTTAAAGCCCTGTCCCCAAATTAACAAAACGCATCTGAGCAACGATGCAAAAATCATAACAGTAAAAGGTAATGTGAAATAAAAGGAAAGGCTGTTAAATGTAATTTGGAGCTTAGCGTTTTATAAAGAGCCACTGATGTCAACTACAGGGGCTAGAGTCGGCTCTCCTTTGTGAAATGCTGCCTTTGGGATCACCCTGGATAGTACTGATTTGTATTGTGGCTGATGTTCTGTCTGGTGCCCAAGAGAGCCCCTCTAAACAAGGTGTGGAATCTCAATAAGGCTTTGCCAGTGTGAAAATGTCAAGTACCTTAATGTACAGAGTCGACCGTTTAAATAAACTACCAGGACAAGAGTGGCGAGGGAAGCCACTGTTTATAGCCCAGATATTCCAAGCGATGCGCAATCCACTCACAAAATTTGTGCCTCGCAAAAATTAGTACTTTTGCACAAAAATTAGTACTTTTGCACAAAAATTGATATTTTCGAACACAAAACAGTTGTGTGAAGTTGGAAAATGGCAGTTTTTTGCTCAATTTGCAAATGTGTTTGTGCCTCGCAAAACCACCTGTGCATTCAATACCAATATAGCAGTAAATGCATAAGAGCTACGAGTGAATGCGCAGAATTGGAATACTACACGACAATGTAATTGTCTTTCAAAACTTGTAATTTTGAACATGGCAGGATCCCACTAAATTGCACTATGCATACATTATATTGTGCACAGCACAAAATGAATTGTGGAACGCAAAAAAAAGTTTAGAACATGGCACATTTTGAGCATTCGCTCATAATGGTCATTTGCGATGTGCATAACCCTCTGCGCTGTATGCAAAACTTTAGAATATCTGGGCCAAAAGGTTTCTGACAAACAAAAACTCTAATACAAACCTTGTATTTAATACCCTTGTGAAAGTCATTTATTCCAGATCATATCAACTTTTGAAGTCCACCTGTGTAGGGTTTGAAAGGGCTTGAAATATGCAGATATACAAAAGAACATGTTTAATAGAAATCTTAACACAGCAGCACTGCAGCTAACTGAAGCAATGTTCCAAATCACCCTTAATAAGCTTTGTATTTCCTCAGGCTGGAAGAATGTATCAGAAAAATAATTCATGTTTATGAGTATAATGAAACACTGCAATGCCAAAATTGAATGTAAATATTTCTAAAGACTGCATTAACAAATAGTGCTTTCTTGACTAAAGCACATCGCGTGGGTTATTGTTTTCTTAAAGGGAATGTCACTTGCCCCTGACTTGCTACAGGAGCAGTTTTTGCTTCCTGCTCTTTCTTCATTGGTCAGCGCTAATTCCACCAGCGTGCTGCTCAAACGCACAGCTTGAAGTGGCCAGCGCAATCCTGCACAAACTTAATTTACACATGCATTTACTGTGCTTCAAAACCTGGCCCTGTATCTCTGGACCCTTAAGAAAGCATATGGCAGATCTATAATAGTCTAACAAACAGACAGTCTTGAAAGGTTTTGAAAATAACCTTCTTTTTTTGTCTTTAAGTGGTTACATTTGCCTGGCAGTATTGGATTGTCAGTGCCTACCTACACACTTTCATTTGTTAGGTGGTTTTGAATCAGATTTACATGGGATGTCAAAGGGATGGCACAAAACGGCATGTCTAGATTGAAAGCAGCTGAAGGGACTGAAGACATAAACACAGCTGAAGAAATCTGATACAAAATACATTCACTAGCTGCTGCTGAAACATCAAACGCAAAGTGCATAGATTGTTCTATTTTTTTATTTTAGCAATGTTTAATCAGCTTTGCCTTGTACTCCATAAGAGCGATTGGTGGCAATACAAACAAGTCCCTGGAGCATGTTGGGAGATTCATTTATTTTCACTCTTTTCTGTGTTTTTCTTTTCCGAAAGTTAAACGCCCCTCTTACTTCGTTGCATTTTAAATGCCCTTCTTTGTTTGCTGAATGCACATTTATCTTTTTGCCACACCTCTCTCAAAATAAAAGCTGCAGCTGTGCATCTCTTCAGTATGCTCTGCGAATGGAATACAGCAGCAATTAGAATTGTATATTGTCGCTCTTTATGAAATTAGCTACGTTTGTGCCTAATTCACTTTTTTGTGTTGGATTGTCTGCATTTGAGTTCTGTACACCCAGCAGGCCCGCAATGTTAAAATGTGTGTGTTCATTCATGCTGGTTGAGCTCAGGGTTTCAATAACAAAACCTGTGAGCATATACAGATCAACAATAACGTTTAGCAGCTTTCCTGTGTAGTAATATAAGATATTTTATTTATTTCTTGCATTTATATAGCGCTTTTTATACAAAAGTATCGCAAAGCACTGTACAGAACATAGCAGAGCATTCCATAATTCTGGAGCTCTACAAGAAAAAGCCCTCCCTCCTCTCGTGTTGCTTGTGTTGACCCTAGGAATAACCAGCAGCCCTACATCCTGTGATCTCAGAGTGCGGTTTGGAAGATACAGGGTCTGTAAGGTGAAGCCATTGTGTACTGTGCTCTAGCCTGCACCTGGGACTAATCGAGCATTGTTTTGTTTAGTACATAGGACAAGGTGTTTTTACAAATACAAATATGTAGGAACTATATCTAATTATTTGTTAGCTTCCTTAGCACTATGATTTAACACAGAGCTCAGAGTTCACAGCTTGAAGACAAATGAATATTATGAAATACATAGATAGATGTACATATGCTTTCAACTTAAATATCAATATTAAAATCTGTCTTCCAGCAACAGAGTAATTACAATTAATTAAGACGCAATTACCACAATGCTTTATTTTGCAAACAATTGAATGTCACCTAATCTGTTGATATGCTGCATAATTGTCATTTCAGATCCTGGTATTCTGTAAGACAAAGTGTCTAAATGAAACAAAAAAGTCCTTCTTTTCATTCACTAAATCCCTTTTCCACACACCACCAAGCAGATGAAACTAATGACAGGAATCACTGCAAATGAGACATGCAGTCTCAAGCTTTGGCTACACTGAACAATGGGTTTTCTTCATTTCGCTCCCTCTGTGTCCTAGGCAACGGTGTGTGGCTGATGAAATCCTAGCAGCAGCAGAGTGAGTCCTCCGCTCGTGGGAGCCCATCTGCAGAATAATGCCTTCGGGGTTCCGCCCCCTCAGAACCACAAACCTTGCAGCAGAAACACACTCTGTAGAGCAGTACGTTTCCTCCAATATATCAAGGAACGAAACAAACCACCACACAACTGCTGCTGCTGCTGCTCAAGATAGGCATTGTATTTATTATTATTATTATTATTATTATTATTATTATTATTATTATTATTATAATAATAATAATAATAATAATAATAATAATAATAATAATAATAATAATAATAATAATAATAATAATAACCAAATTGAGCCTTTTCCTCAGCCTTGTTGCTTTTAAATAAGGTTGAGGTGAACATATAAACACAAAAATATATATATATTTTAATAAATGTAGTGTCCACTATTAAAACTGCTTGGTAATTTTGTACATGGCCAAACGTTTCTCATCACTCTATGGAATTAACTAATTTTGCTTCATAAAGCTGGATGAAACCTGCTGAATAATGCAGTGCTGAGATTACCTGCCTGCTTGCTGTTTCTCTTGTTGTGTTCTCCAGTCTAAAAGACTACGTTGACATGGTTGCATGTTCTGCTTTGTAATCTGCCAGCAGTACGTGGCATTTCCTTTACCAGTGAAACTCTCGTCTCTTAAGGGTTTCTCAAAACTACTAATCACACTTTATTGAAATAGTGTTGATTAAAACAAAGCACAGGTCTTTTAAGTGAAGTGTTTTGTGCATCATGTTTTGTGAGGTGCCATCTGTTCTAATCAAAAGCAAACTGAATCCTCTCAACATACCTGCCCTACAATCATGAGGCACTTTATAGCTCGGGCAGCTATTCATACAGTAGGTTCAAACTTCTCAGGATTTAAGTTCAATCATATAAACCACCAAGAAATAAGAAAAAGCAGTGTTACTGATAAAGCTCTCTGTATAGTAAAGACAGCTTTATTAGTGCTTTTCAATCGATAATACATCAGTGTGAGAATGCAGTATGAAATGAAATCAATGGAGTAATTAATGGCTTGTTTGAAGCTACTTCTACCAACAAAGGGTGCAAACTGAGGCTTTCTTAGATTTTAAAACTGAGCATTCAAAAACTCTGGACAACTCACTAATAAACTATTTGAAGTGCCATTAACTATAGACATGAATTACAGTGAAGGAACTAAAAATATACAATTGCTATGTGTGCAATAAGATGATAAATACAATCAAAGAACTGCTTTGAGAGCTATATCAATGCTACTGTACACTGATTTTGTTCCACATAATCAGGCAATGCCATCAATATCCTTTTGAAAAAGGTGGACTTGGTGTGGCTTGTTGTGTCTGCCCTTCAACTATGCATATTCTCCCAGAGGGGTTTAGTGCCCCTCTCATTAATATCATTCGATACAATAAAACGTGAGTTTGAAAGGCAGTGGTATGTAGAGGTGTTTGCTCTTCAGAGAGACCCCAGTGAATTGTCTTGAGTTTGAAAGGTAGTGGTATGTAGAGGTGTTTGCTGTTCAGATAGACCCCAGTGAATTGTCTTGAGTTTGAAAGGTAGTGGTTTGTAGAGGTGTTTGCTCTTCAGAGAGACCCCAGTGAATTGTCTTGAGTTTGAAAGGTAGTGTTATGTAGAGGTGTTTGCTCTTCAGAGAGACCCCAGTGAATTGTCTTGAGTTTGAAAGGTAGAGGTATGTAGAGGTGTTTGCTGTTCAGATAGACCCCAGTGAATTGTCTTGAGTTTGAAAGGTAGTGGTATGTAGAGGTGTTTGCTCTTCAGAGAGACCCCAGTGAATTGTCTTGAGTTTGAAAGGCAGTGGTATGTAGAGGTGTTTGCTGTTCAGATAGACCCCAGTGAATTGTCTTGAGTTTGAAAGGTAGTGGTATGTAGAGGTGTTTGCTCTTCAGATAGACCCCAGTGAATTGTCTTGAGTTTGAAAGGTAGTGGTATGTAGAGGTGTTTGCTGTTCAGATAGACCCCAGTGAATTGTCTTGAGTTTGAAAGGTAGTGGTATGTAGAGGTGTTTGCTCTTCAGATAGACCCCAGTGAATTGTCTTGAGTTTGAAAGGTAGTGGTATGTAGTGGTGTTTGCTGTTCAGAGAGACCCCAGTGAATTGTCTTGAGTTTGAAAGGTAGTGGTAGGTAGAGATGTTTGCTCTTCAGATAGACCCCAGTGAATTGTCTTGAGTTTGAAAGGTAGTGGTATGTAGAGGTGTTTGCTGTTCAGAGAGACCCCAGTGAATTGTCTTGAGTTTGAAAGGTAGTGGTATGTAGAGGTGTTTGCTCTTCAGATAGACCCCAGTGAATGTTTGAATGGTAGGGTTTCACTTCTTCTGTATTCCAGATTCTAGGATTCCAGAAACTACATGAGCTAAAAGAGCAACTGAGTCATAACATGTAAATATTATCAGCATATGTCTTGTGGGTCACAATTGTACTTTTTTTACATTCAGACTTGTTGAGTTTGGACTACTTTAAACAATAAAGCCTTTTCTTGGTTTTCTTCAGATTCACTTTGCAGTTCTTTCTTTGTATTTTATTTGGTTGGGAGCTAGGATTCTAAATTGTACAGTAAAGTTACTAATGGTTGATGATTGATTTATTTATTTATAATGTATGCAATTCTGCTGCGGAGGAGGATTTATGGGCCAAAACAAGTTTCCTGTAAACCAAATAGATAAGTTAATGGTTTAGTGTCCTATCCATAACAAAAGTTTTCTTCTCGCACTATTATTTGATGCATTAACATTGGTATTTTTACATCATAGTAGGCGTTCTATTGAATTACCCTGATACTGTTAAGGACCTGTCACAGCTGGCTGGTGGCTGTGACTTCTGACCCGAAAGAACACACAGTACTGCTGATGAAATGTGAGTTACCCTGACACTATTAGGGACCTGTTACACCTGGACGAACACATAGTACTGGTTTATTATTAAACAGAATATAAACGGTTGAACAAAAACAACTCACGAACACAAAAACACAAAACACTTTGACAAAACAAAATAGCAAAATAAATAGACAAACAAAACACTGACCCAAACAAGCACCGGGCTGACTTGGTTTACCGCCAGTAGCAATTATTATTATTATTAAACTTATCTCTCCTCTCGCTCTTTCCCGTTCTCTCCACACTGAGCACCCAACCCTGAGTGAGTGAAACATTCACCCTTGTATGCAGCTGTGCCGAGATTGGATTGCTAATCAATCATTCAACTGGAATCTCGGTACATCTGCACGTGAACTACTTTGTGCACTTCCCATGTTTTCAGACAAATACTCCTTTTAATCTGCAAGCGAAGTGATTGTGTCAACCTCGTGTATAAATACAAATATACATTTTATAACACTCATGCTGCATAACCCCACATTATATCCCGTGCACCAGTACATATACACCAACATTAATACACCACATGCGACATATAAACATGAAATGCACACAGGCGGGGCACACCACCACAGGACCTGGATTCGCTTAACACTGCTTGTGTAACTCAATTTGTGAAGGCACCCACTAGAGGGGAGGCATGCCTTGATTTAGTCTTTTCAAATAACGAAGATAGAATAACTAAAACAGAGGTCAGAGAACCACTGGCAAACTCAGACCACAACATGGTCTCATTTGAAGTGTTTTTTAAATCCCCAAAAGAAATGACTAAAGCTAAGGTTTACAATTTTAGAAAAGCAAACTATGAAGGTATGAAACAGAGACTAACAGAAGTAGATTGGAGTAAAATAGAGAAAACACCCACAGAAGAAGGATGGTTGTTCTTCAAAAATGTAGTACTAGAGGCACAAAACAATTATATCCCTAAAGTAGACAAATCTAAATGTAAAACTAAATTGCCAAAATGGTTTAATAGATCAATTAAAAAAAATATTCAGCGAAAAAAGGCACTTTACAGAGCATTAAAAAAGGACCAAAAAGAAAGTACGCAGAAAGAGTACACAGAACTGCAAACGCAAGTCAAAAAGGAAGTTAGAAAGGCCAAGAGAGAAATAGAAATAAACATTGCTAAGGGAGCTAAAACCAATTCCAAAATGTTTTTCCAATATTACAACAGCAAGAGAACATTCAAAGAGGAGATTAAATGTTTAAGAGATACAAATGGCAAAATCGTAGATGAAGAAAAAAAAATAGCAAATATGTTAAATGATTACTTTTCACAAGTTTTTACAAAGGAAGATACTGACAACATGCCCCACATGTCATCCAGTTCCTATCCAGTTTTAAATAACTTTAGCATAACTGAGGCAGAAGTGTTAAAGGGACTAGGAGCTCTTAAAATAAACAAATCCCCTGGGCCGGATGAGATCCTCCCAGTAGTACTCAAAGAAATGAAAGAAGTAATTTACAAACCGCTAACCAAGATCATGCAGCAGTCTCTTGACACAGGGGTGGTACCGACAGACTGGAAAATTGCAAACGTAATACCGATCCACAAAAAGGGAAACAAAACTGAACCAGGTAACTACAGACCAGTAAGCCTGACTTCTATTATATGCAAACTTATGGAAACTATAATAAGATCCAAAATGGAAAATTACCTATATGGTAACAGGGTACTGGGAGACAGTCAACATGGTTTTAGGAAAGGGAGATCGTGCCTAACTAACTTGCTTGATTTTTTTGAGGATGCAACATCCATAATGGATAATTGCAAAGCATATGACATGGTTTATTTAGATTTCCAGAAAGCTTTTGACAAAGTCCCGCACAAAAGATTAATTCTCAAACTGAACGCAGTTGGGATTCAAGGAAACACATGTACATGGATTAGGGAGTGGTTAACATGTAGAAAACAGAAAGTACTGATTAGAGGAAAAACCTCAGAATGGAGTGTGGTAACCAGCAGTGTACCACAGGGATCAGTATTAGGTCCTCTGCTATTCCTAATCTACATTAATGATTTAGATTCTGGTATAGTAAGCAAACTTGTTAAATTTGCAGATGACACAAAAGTAGGAGGAGTGGCAAACACTGTTGCAGCAGCAAAGGTCATTCAAAATGATCTAGACAAGATTCAGAACTGGGCAGACACATGGCAAATGACATTTAATAGAGAAAAGTGTAAGGTACTGCACGCAGGAAATAAAAATGTACATTATAAATATCATATGGGAGATATTGAAATTGGAGAAGGAATCTATGAAAAAGACCTAGGAGTTTTTGTTGACTCAGAAATGTCTTCATCTAGACAATGTGGGGAAGCTATAAAAAAGGCTAACAAGATGCTCGGATACATTGTGAAAAGTGTTGAATTTAAATCAAGGGAAGTAATGTTAAAACTGTACAATGCACTAGTAAGACCTCATCTTGAATATTGTGTTCAGTTCTGGTCACCTCGCTATAAAAAAGATATTGCTGCTCTAGAAAGAGTGCAAAGAAGAGCGACCAGAATTATTCCGGGCTTAAAAGGCATGTCATATGCAGACAGGCTAAAAGAATTGAATCTGTTCAGTCTTGAACAAAGAAGACTACGTGGCGACCTAATTCAAGCATTCAAAATTCTAAAAGGTATTGACAGTGTCGACCCAAGGGACTTTTTCAGCCTGAAAAAAGAAACAAGGACCAGGGGTCACAAATGGAGTTTAGAAAAAGGGGCATTCAGAACAGAAAATAGGAGACACTTTTTTACACAGAGAATTGTGAGGGTCTGGAATCAACTCCCCAGTAATGTTGTTGAAGCTGACACCCTGGGATCCTTCAAGAAGCTGCTTGATGAGATTTTGGGATCAATAAGCTACTAACAACCAAACGAGCAAGATGGGCCGTAAACTTTCTTATGTAAACTTTCTTATGTTCTTATGTTCTTAACTGGGAGGTCTAGTTCTGTCTGATCAGAGCCTCACCAGAGAATCCAGGACATGAGAGTGCAGCAGATGAATAACCAGATGCCTCCACCAAGCCTAGACCATTGACTGAAGATAAACACGCTCCAGTGAAGCTTTGAGAGCTATCGCAGTCAAGCTGTTTTCATTCAGTGATTAAACGGCTTTCTTGAAAAGTGTGACTTGGTTGTTTACACTTTACTATGACTAAATGATACTGCTTGTCGGGGATACATGTTGTTGTTTCTGTTTACCAGATAGCAGTGACTGAATATTTATTTTTATACGTTCAATCTTCTTTAGTACTGTGTAAAATGCTGATAGTTACTTTACAGTTCTCTGTTGGCAAGTCTGTCGGTTTTCATGCTCCTTCTCTCGGCTTGTTTCGATTGTTTTTGCAGTGAGTTCCATGGTATCACTGAAGCTCTTCATGACTGGTAATCCAGAACTCACTATTGTCTGCTTGTAGTGTATTGTGATACCTTCTATTGTGAGTTTCTAATTGGCTGAGTGTCTTTATCATTGTATCCAATTGCCTGTACCGGTGCACTTATACCGTTTTCACACTTGTATGTATCTGAGTTGCCACCTGAACTAATCCTACCCCTGGAGGCACAGAAGTCTTGTTACTGACTTAATCGAGATCATGCAGACAATTGTGTTTGCCTTGTGGTACAGTCTCTGGCACTGATATCTTCTGTGTGGAATTAAGTGGAATTCTTGATAAATGACACAATAAATAGAGAATTTATAGCACATGTACACTTTTCTAATGACATTGTATTTGCCACACATGCACATAGAGATTGCATGTCTGTTCCTGCAACTACAATTTGTAGGGCGTCTAGTTTTCAGTTTTTATTTTCCTTCTCCCTCCCTCACTTTAACCTTAATTAATAGTTGTTAAACTGAATACCAGATAGTTTCTAGTAGCGCGTCGCTAATTTAAACAAACACAGGGGAAATGAATAAGATTAATTTATTGATTAGAGACAGAATGAAATGCAGGTTCAGATAGAATCAGGTGAGATCAATGCACGTTGCTTGTGAACTCAGTCAAGATACGAGGGTAAAAAGAAACAACTTACTTTGGTAATTAGTGTTTGATTAAGAAAACAAATCGGCTCAAAATATGTTTAAAGGGTCATCACGTGATCAAAAATAAAACCGAAAACTAGAAGCTCTAATTATGTGCTCCAGATTCAGGGGCAACAGCAGGACCTCCAATATAATGTACTATAATGAGTGTCAAACTGGACCAAAGCTTTGAAAGAAGAGGAGTCAAAAAAAAAAGATAATGCAAAGATTCATGCAAAGTGTTCCATTTTTAACTTCCAAACTTCCAGATGTTTAATCAGTTCTTCAGCAGTTGACAGGATTGGGGCTTTTGGAGTTACATCTTTAATGATTTCAACTCAATTAAAAGCTGGATATAAAGCACTTTAATACAATGAGGTATTGGACAACCTTGTTTCTGATCCCTCAACAGCCTTATACATAAATAACCTCTATTTCACAGGCAGTTTGGTTTATTTTCTTATTAAACTTTTGACTATCATGCAAAAAAAATCCTTACAATCACACAACATGCTCATGATGTAATCTAAGATGAAACACTCTGGTACAGTGATCAGAAAGCTGTTTCTGCACCTGGGGAGTTTATAACTGTGTGTCTTGTCCATTTGAGATCAAGAGCTGTCCAGTCCTGACCTTTTACACAGGTGTACAGAACAAACTACAATGTAAGGAGCATCCTTTCTAATATGGGTTTTATACTTTCATAAGGGTTAAACTTACAGTTTTATGTTTTTTTTTCTTAAGTACAGAATGGCCAAAAGTTTTGCATAACCTAGAATTTTAGAATTGAGACATAATCAAAAATAAAACTATATGAACATCATTTAGATTTAACATAATCTTTTATTTAACATCATGTAATCAAAGAAACTACAAAATGAAATCACTTTCGAAATGACACATTATTCAATTTGGGTTTTTTTAAGTATATAGAAAACTACAAAGCGGTATGTAATTCATTATGTTAACAATGTTATTCAGCAGGTTAGATTCATCTTTATGAAGCTAAATTAGTTTATTCTATTGGGTGATGCAAAACCTTTGGCCAAAGCTGCAGATTGCTATAAAATAATCTTCAATTGGCAATGACATTTCACAAGCTTTCATCTTCCCAACAGGATCAAAATGGCCCGAGAGAGGCAGTGTGTTTTTGTATTTGTAGGTTGCACCTGCTGCAACGGTCCCCACTGGTGCCCAAAGAAAGCCCTGTTTTAACAGGTTCAGGGCTTACGTAATATTTAACTGTAGTTATTACAGGGCAAATCCAAGACACTAGAGAGCATGACAGGCCAAGACATTGGAGAGCATGACAAACAGGCCAAGACATTGGAGAGCATGACAAACAGGCCAAGACATTGGAGAGCATGACAAACACGCCAAGACATTGGAGAGCAGAGCATGACAAATAGGCCAAGACATTGGAGAGCATGACAAACAGGCCAAGACATTGGAGAGCATGACAAACACGCCAAGACATTGGAGAGCAGAGCATGACAAACAGGCCAAGACATTGGAGAGCATGACAAACAGACCAAGACGCTGGAGAGCAGAGCATAACAAACAGGCTGCTAACAGTGACGGACAGAGGGAAAACACGGTTGGATTTATCATGTCAGAACTCTGCAACGAAACTGTGCCACTAAGTTCAAGAAATTAGGCTTTCAAATTATGAAACTGCTTTTTAATTTTTTTTTAATGTTATTATATCGTAATTATTTCTACAGTGACAGTGACTTCTGCTACCCTCAATCAATCTGACAGCCTTTCCTGACTGAAAGGCACAGGGTAATCACAGGCTGCAGAAGTGCAGTGGCGAACCAGTATCACTCAAAGCTACTTAACTATTCAGAAATTGTTACATTAATTTCCCTTTCCTCAAAGATGTGTTAATCCCCACAGGCCATACATCTTTGGTCTCAGGTTTACAAGTATTTGTCTACAATGAATGGGATAGAAGTATATCCACAGGTACTGATATAATGCCATGCTCAATTACAGGAATCCATAGATATCTCAATCCTGGCTTTAAGAGAGCAAGAAGGAGCGAGAGAGACAGAGCGAGAGAGAGGGAGAGAGAGAGAGAGAGAGAGAGAGAGAGAGAGAGAGAGAGAGAGAGAGAGAGAGAGAGAGAGAGAGAAATTGATTGATTATTCCGCAGGTTTCATTTGACTTTATGTTACAAACATTAGTTAGACAAACTGTGTTAATTGTCATAATTTCTCAGGAGTTCTTTTGCACTTGGAAAAGGAGGGTTTTAATTAGCAAAAGAGTATAGAACTCACCTTGAAACTGAAATGCAACAGACCAATACAGAGAGGGAGAGAGTACAGGACCAGAGTTAATTTCACTTGTTAACCATTTGTAACCTTACGGAACATTTGTTTTATTGCTAAAAAAATATACCGTTATTTGCGCCCATGGACAGATGTATTTGTAATGCTGTCAGACTCCCCCCACACACGCCTGTATGCGTATTAAATGTTCTTCTAATACTACAAGTGTTCAGTGGCTACTTCTAATCATGCTGAGTTTATTTATCGTGGAGGCGAGCAGAGAGTACCAGAGAAAATGTATGATTAGAAGAATTCACCAAACAATTAATTATAAACACATTGTGTATTTAGTTAGGGAGTTCTATCGTAATTTTAATAAATATATAATGAAGTGTTACATACATGGCATACATGTATAATAATAACAACTACAAACACCAATGAAACTTCAAACTTATTGATTTATAGCCTACAATCGTACATACTAAAATACATAGAAAAGTAGATGATGTCATCATAAGAAAATAAATTCCAATCAATCCTACTAGCTGTCCCACCCCCCAAAAAGGTATTTTTTTCTTTTTAACCAAAGCAAGATTGCAGAATGCACTTTAAAATAATTGTATATAGCAAGCTATGTCGAAATATCCCCCCGAATGAGGGGAAATGACTAATGGGGTTTAATTATTTTTTTTTTTTAATCTGTGCTGTCTGATTGTTACCCACATGCCAGATAATGGTAAATCAGCAGGTTATATGTGAAGTGTTCTAAATAAATGTACATTCTGCATGACAAAATGCACCGTTTTAAATGAAGTTTACAAATTATACACAACATAGATATTATTATTCATATTATATTAAATATTATTTCCATTTGGTTGCTGCTCACTGGTGGGAGAGCCGTCTCCCTGCACGATAGTAGTTTCCATAACAGAGAATTATGCTTCCATTCATTTTTAAAAATCTCGTTAACATGCATTTTTATTAATTAGTTCCCCATATCTAGTCATTAAGGATGTGATGTACATGACCTGCGACAATAAAGCTTTTTAACGAGAAATGCGTTCATTAACTACCTCATCGAATCAATTTCAAAGCATTAAAGATTTTTATTAATAAAATTGGTTTGAAAATCACTTGCTACTAAAGATGTCATTAAACTATCATATCCAATTAATAAATAAATTAACATGCTCTATCTATGACTGTGTGTTTCAGTCTAGTTTTCACTTATGAACATCTCTGCTCTCTTACAAGGCTAAAGACAGTGGATTAAACCTCAAGGTAGATCTGCTGTCCTTCATTGTACTGCCATGGGCACTAGACTTTTAAACCCAGCCTTATTGAACATGCCGGAGAGAAGATGGGTGCCTCTCACGGTGTCATTGCTTGATTTGTGAGCAATGCTACAGGGATATTGCTTGGATAGAAATAATTATGTGGTAAACTGTGGCCTACCGAATGTAAGGTATGTTGTGACAGTGGTGACCAGTAGCTAGTCTTGCTGGAATACACTAATGAGTCACAAAGAGGTGAGGCCATCCAAAGAGAATAACCACTGGCACACTCTTTGATGAATGGCAAACATGGGCTATCGCCTGATACTGATGTGTGTGTAATAAATTCAAATTAGCATACAAATTGTGGGATAGCAGCAGGTCTGAAGTTGCGCATTGTTTTTATTCTACTGACATGAAGGAGATTACTTACTGGTGGCGACGGGGATACAAATATGAGAGAGAGAAAGAGAGAGAGAGTGTTGACAGAAAAATGTACATTGTAACTATGCTTAGCTACAATTTTAGTAACTATGTTTAATTACAACTGTGATGAATCTTGCAACATTGTGTCAAACAGTTGAAATGGGTTCTAACACTGTTTGATCAATAAAGGTATTTAAAGGTCACTTAGGTAGGTTTTTTTCAGTAGTAATATGTTATACTCACTTTAGTTGTATTACATGCATCATTTTCATCCCAAATGGAACTTCGGAACGAACTGTTCTGGGCGGTTTTATGAATAAAGGTAGGTATTTACAGTAAGGTATGTGAAATAAAACTCGCTTCTGGCAGGTTTTTCATAATAAAGTGAGTTACAATTAATTATTTTACATACAAATTATGCTACCCATTTATACAGTTGGGTCCAGCAGCAGTGCCCAGGTATTGAATCCAGAACCACCCAGTCAACAGTCCAGAGTCCGAACCACTACTCCACAGTGTATACATGTATAATGCAAAGCTCTCAGGACTGCAACTCCTGATCCAAGTTCTATTGTAGGTCAGACCTGTTTTTTTGTTTTGAGGTTAATAATATATTTACATGTCTTGCTATTTTTCTTTCTGGTTTTGCAGAGGTGTTTCTTTATCTTAGTTTCATTTATTTATTTATGTATTTGTTTGTTAGCTTAGTTAGTTCATTATTCATATATTTGTATTACAATATTATTATGTATAGTTACAATGTACTTAACATGTTTTTCCACGCTATATATATATATTATATATATATATATATATATATATATATATATATATATATATATATATATATATATATATATACAATGCCTTGCAAAAGTATTCAGACCCCTGACCAATTCTCTCATATTACTGAATTACAAATGGCACATTGAAATTTTATTCTGTTCGATATTTTATTTTAAAACACTTAAACTCAAAATCAATTATTGTAAGGTGATATTGGCTTTATGTTGGGAAATATTTTTAAGAAAAATAAAAAACTGAAATATCTTGCTTTCAACCCCCACACATTAATATTTGGTAGAGCCACCTTACGCTGCAATTGGGGTAAGCATGCACTATCTTTGCACACAGTGTCGAAGTGATTTTGGCCCATTCTTCTTGGCAGATTTGCTCCAGGTTGTTCAGATTGGTTGGACGATGCTTGTGGACCGCAATTTTCAAATAGTGCCACAGATTCTCAATGGGATTGAGATCAGGACTTTGACTGGGCCACTGTAGGACATTCACCTTTTTGTTCTTGAGCCACTCCAATGTTGCTTTGACCTTGTGCTTGGTATCATTGTTCTGCTGAAAAGTGAATTTCCTCCCAAGCTTCAGTTTTTTAGCAGACTGAAGCAGATTCTCTTGCAGTATTTTCCTGTATTTTTCTCCATCCATTCTTCCTTCAATTGTAACACGAGTAGTGTTAGATTTACGCCACACATAGCGCTTTGAGTTTTGGCCAGAAAGCTCTATCTTGGTCTCATCTGACCACAAAACCTTTTCCCACATCGCAGCTGGGTCACTCTCATGCTTTCTGGCAAACTCTAGATGTGCTTTCAGATGGTACTTTTTGAGTAACGGCTTCTTTCTTGCCACCTTCCCATACAGGCCAGTGTTATGCAGAGCTGTTGATATGGTTGACTGGTGCACCATTACTCCACTCCTAGCCACTGAACTCTGTAGCTCCTTCAAAGTGATTGTTGGCCTCTCTGTGGCTTCTCTCACAAGTCTCCTTCTTGTTTGAGCGCTGAGTTTTGAGGGAAGGCCTTTTCTTGGCAGTGCCTGGGTGGTGTGATGCAGCTTCCACTTCCTGATTATTGATCCAACTGTGCTCATTGGGATATCCAAACACTTGGATATTGTTTTGTACCCTTTCCCTAATCTAAGTATTTGTATTACTTTATCTCTAACTTCTGTAGAATGCTCTTTGGTCTTCATTTTCCTTCAGATTCACAGCCTTACCAATGATCCTTCAACAGTGGGGTTTTTATCCAGAAAATGTGACAGCAACTTTAATGGTTCACAGGTGGAGGCCAATGGTAAGGTAATTGTGTCCTCGTTAGGGCAGTTTCTTTCATCGGTGCAAACTGGGAGCTTCCACAGCACAGGGGTTGAACACTTACGCAAGCAAGATATTTCAGTTTTTTATTTTTCTTAAAAATATTTCCCAACATGAAACCAATGTCACCTTACAATAATTGATTCCGAGTTTCAGTGTTTAAAAATAAAATATCAAACAGAACGAAATTTCAGTGTACCATTTGTAATTTAGTAATATGAGAGAATTGGTCAGGGGTCTGAATACTTTTGCAAGACATTGTATCAGAAAAGGTCCAGGTTTAGAGTTAGGGTTGGTGTTAGGATGCTGTGTGGAAATATAAGCATTTTAAGATCTGCTGTCAGAGAATTCATGCATCTAGTCCTCTCGACAGTTACCTGACATCATGACAGGGTTGTTTTACTGTATCCTGCAAGTTCTGCTAAATGGGGATGAGTTTCTGGATTTGATCTGCCAGAACTATCTGTCTATTATGGTGCACCAACCCTCCCATACTGAAATATTTAACAAAGCAGGTGGAGCTGGTGGGAGGCAGGCAATCATCAATAAAGAAACCCCGCAATAACCCAGGGTGTTACATCTAAACCTGCAGCAATGTCAAGCAATTATAAAACTATACACTATAAACTGTTCTTACTGAAGTAGAATACCTGTCTTGAAGCATAGGCTGTGTGAGTGCTGACTTCTAGTCCAGTTAACAGGAAATCCAAACTGTCTAACAGAAGACTTTCTTTAAACAGAATTCCAGTATGTTCTGGTTAAACTGAAAATGCACGTGCTTGTAGATGCAAAAATAGGGTTTTTTTTGTCAAGTTCAGTGGAGCTGGTCCAGGTATAGATACATAAATAAATTTGATTGGACTGACACAGATTATAAAGGGAAATCATACAAGCTTCAACACAAATGGAATTGAAGAATTGACCTGTGTGTTTTTATTCTCCTGTAACCTCAGGCCACACATCCAGAATATTGTAATACATTTTTATTTTCATAATCTATTTGGTTTATTACCCAACAGTTGATTCTTATTAGCTGAGATCCCTGGGCATTAATGCATTTCCTTAATGGCATCGTTTACCAGAGCAAACAGCAGGGCCAGAAGTATTAACATTCTGTGATTTCAGATAATTTACCCATATAGATTAGGAGAGCAATGCTAAGACACATTTGTTATTGAAAAAATGGTCCTGATGACAGTTCATACAATTTACAGAGTTTGGAGTGATAGACTTGATGGATGTAGGATGCACTCGGAACACATTTCAGTGAATGAGTCTACATCGTGCCAGCTGCATACTGCTGTCTGTGAGCCCTCTGGTTTCAAGAGATTATTTCTTTAATGTTCAAAAGCAAAGACCTCCAGGGGTGACAAGCAGGGACAGGCTCCTTTACCCTCTGTATGGCATTGACTGACGTTACCAAAGCAGGGACAGGCTGTCCTCTGTATGGCATTGACTGATGATACCAAAGCAGGGACAGGCTGTCCTCTGTATGGCATTGACTATTGATACCAAAGCAGGGACACACTGTCCTCTGTATGGCATTGACTGTTGATACCAAAGCAGGGACACGCTGTCCTCTGTATGGCATTGACTGTTGATACCAAAGCAGGGACAGGCTGTCCTCTGTATGGCATTGACTGTTGATACCAAAGCAGGGACACGCTGTCCTCTGTATGGCATTGACTGATGATACCAAAGCAGGGACACGCTGTCCTCTGTATGGCATTGACTTTTGACACCAAAGCAGGGACAGGCTGTCCTCTGTATGGCATTGACTGTTGATAGCAAAGCAGGGACATGCTGTCCTCTGTATGGCATTGACTGATGATACCAAAGCAGGGACACACTGTCCTCTGTATGGCATTGACTGATGATAACAAAGCAGGGACAGGCTGTCCTCTGTATGGCATTGACTGATGATACCAAAGCAGGGACAGGCTGAACTCTGTATGGCATTGACTGATGATAACAAAGCAGGGACAGGCTGAACTCTGTATGGCATTGACTGATGATACCAAAGCAGGGACAGGCTGTCCTCTGTATGGCATTGACTGGTGCTATCAAAACTTCCAATCAGGAGAGTACAGGGAAGGATTTGTTTTCTGCCTGAGTACATTTTAATAGACTTTAGTAAAAACAAACAATTTGCCCTGTCTTCTCAATTCTCTATTCAGAATTAAATCAAACAAAACAACCATCAAGGATTATATCTAGTTTGTAAAAGAAAGAAAATAAACATCTTCCCCCTTGTCTTTCAGAGCTGGGGGGTAATTTCTTTTGTGAGTGCTGTCTGTCTGTTGGCAGAGATTCTGAAGGATTCCTGCCCAAGGAGACACTGGGATGTATGTATATGTAAAAAAAACAAGGCTGCCAAGTGTGCACTTTAGTTCTTATAAAACATGTTGCATGTGCACTGTAACTGTAATAACCTCCACTGGGTAAAGTGTATGTAAGTGTGTGTGGATGTGTGTATACATATATAGAAATAATATGATAGTCTGTTATATTGTATTTTAAAATATACTACAATGGTGATATTTGAAATTTCAAACAGACAGCAAACGATTATATTTCTTTCCATGTGTTGCCTTTGTTTGTGTGTGTTTGTTTGTTTGTGCGTGTGCGTGGTGTGTGTGTGTGTGTGTGTGTGTGTGTGTGTGTGTGTGTGTGTGTGTGTGTGTGTGTGTGTGTGTGTGTGTGTGTGTTTGTGTGTGTGTGTGTGTGTGTGTGTGTGTGTGTGTGTGTGTGTGTGTGTTTGTTTGTGTGTGTGTGTGTGTTTGTTTGTGTGTGTGTGTGTGTGTGTGTTGTGTGTGTGTGTGTGTGTGTGTGTGTGTGTGTGTGTGTGTGTGTGTGTGTGTGTGTGTGTGTGTGTGTGTGTGTGTGCCATAGAAGTGCCACAGAAGCCACAGAAGTGGCTTTGTGTTCCCTCAGCTTAAGCAACGGATATTACCAAGCTACTGAACCCTAGAGACGAGTCTCTGCCTAGAATAGTGGAGCACCTAACCAGCAGGGCTCCTGAAAGCCAAGACGAGGGGTCTTCAGATCATTTCTTCCCAAACCCTGTGGGAGCGCAAGGGCCAGTGTAATTGTATTTATATTATATTTTGTTTATATTTAAACCAGCAAAGAAAAGTGAAAAAAAGATGCAATTCTCTGGAGATCATTTTAGAGTTGTATGCATTGTAATTCACTACAAAATACTATTACTACTACTACTAATAATAATAATAATAATAATAATAATAATAATAATAATAATAATTGTGAGAATTTGACAGGTTCCCATATTTACACTAGCTATCTAAACACAAAAAGCAAATAGACAATTTTTGAATTCATCACACAAAACAACATATCGTTTATGACATACTAGTATTTTGATCACTCAATAAGCACATTCATTTTACGAATAGGGCACAGGGTATTTTAACACATTATCTATATTGTAACATACAGTACAGGATACAGCAGTGCATTACAGTAGTTTGTTATGTTGACATTTTTCAAAGCTAAAATGTAAGTTGCAAGTTACAGCTTCCTGTGATGTAGGATGTGTGATCTAGCAATGTATTCTATTAATCACCAGTGACTTAACACTGAGCACAGACTCCACAGGAAGAGAACTATATCCATGTATCAATACATGAGCACCAAACCATCCTAACTTACCATGGTCAGCAGGAGGGTAACGCTTCTCCACCCTGCACTACAGGAGCTCAGCAGCTCCTTGTGGGTTATGTGTTTGGGTTAGACTTATCAAACACTCTGCACACTCAATTACGCCTCTCTCTCTGTACCTGCCTCTTTGCATACAAGGAACATTATTGTGCAGGTGGTCTGTCAGCAAATCTAACCTGTATGAAAAATGTATGATAATCCTTTGTATTGACTTCTCGAAGGGCGATGGTCATTGCAAGATGTCAATGCAGCAGCTGTGTACAGTGGCATATGTTGCAGAGAACAAACATCCATCAATGCTGACAGGGTCATTCTGTGACAAATCACCCAACAGGTTACACCCTTCCATCTCTGCTTTACACCAAACTGGGTCATTGGGGTTGTTTCAGGCAGACAAAATCAAATTTACATTTTTTGATTGATCAGTTCAAAGGTCAAAAGGTAAAAAACTTTGTTAAGGTGTAACTTCTTTTTGTTTTCTTTCAAATGTATTTTTGAATTTGCTGCCTGATTGCCTATAAAATAACACCTCGCACAAGTCTGTAGCACAAACCGTTTGAGTAAAGGTTGGTTCATGTTAAAGGGGTGCCCATCAGCCACATTTTGACCTCTCTATAACTTTTGACCCCTTGACCTGATAAGTCTAAAAATGCAAATTGGAGCTTGTTTGCCTGAAACAACCCTAAGAATCAAGTCTGGTGTAAATCAGAGATGGAAAGGTTTAAAATCCATGATTTGTAACTAATTACATTGTTGATTGGTTTAAAGAGTTTTATATAGTTTGTGGGTCCCCTCACACGGAGCCCTGGAAGCAGAATAGCAGAAAGTCCAGTCATTCTGCTGAGTCCATTTAAAAGCATGAACCAGTTATTTTGCTGTGACTACTGAGAAAGCTTTTGCACATGGGTTGGTTTTGACCCACAGAAGAAGACCCTGTGGTTGGATAGCATCCCAACAACATGCCCCACATGTCATCCAGTTCCTATCCAGTTTTAAATAACTTTAGCATAACTGAGGCAGAAGTGTTAAAGGGACTAGGAGCTCTTAAAATAAACAAATCCCCTGGGCCGGATGAGATCCTCCCAGTAGTACTCAAAGAAATGAAAGAAGTAATTTACAAACCGCTAACCAAGATCATGCAGCAGTCTCTTGACACAGGGGTGGTACCGACAGACTGGAAAATTGCAAACGTAATACCGATCCACAAAAAGGGAAACAAAACTGAACCAGGTAACTACAGACCAGTAAGCCTGACTTCTATTATATGCAAACTTATGGAAACTATAATAAGATCCAAAATGGAAAATTACCTATATGGTAACAGGGTACTGGGAGACAGTCAACATGGTTTTAGGAAAGGGAGATCGTGCCTAACTAACTTGCTTGATTTTTTTGAGGATGCAACATCAATAATGGATAATTGCAAAGCATATGACATGGTTTATTTAGATTTCCAGAAAGCTTTTGACAAAGTCCCGCACAAAAGATTAATTCTCAAACTGAACGCAGTTGGGATTCAAGGAAACACATGTACATGGATTAGGGAGTGGTTAACATGTAGAAAACAGAAAGTACTGATTAGAGGAAAAACCTCAGAATGGAGTGTGGTAACCAGCGGTGTACCACAGGGATCAGTATTAGGTCCTCTGCTATTCCTAATCTACATTAATGATTTAGATTCTGGTATAGTAAGCAAACTTGTTAAATTTGCAGACGACACAAAAGTAGGAGGAGTGGCAAACACTGTTGCAGCAGCAAAGGTCATTCAAAATGATCTAGACAAGATTCAGAACTGGGCAGACACATGGCAAATGACATTTAATAGAGAAAAGTGTAAGGTACTGCACGCAGGAAATAAAAATGTACATTATAAATATCATATGGGAGATATTGAAATTGGAGAAGGAATCTATGAAAAAGACCTAGGAGTTTTTGTTGACTCAGAAATGTCTTCATCTAGGCAATGTGGGGAAGCTATAAAAAAGGCTAACAAGATACTCGGATACATTGTGAAAAGTGTTGAATTTAAATCAAGGGAAGTAATGTTAAAACTGTACAATGCACTTGTAAGACCTCATCTTGAATATTGTGTGCAGTTCTGGTCACCTCGCTATAAAAAAGATATTGCTGCTCTAGAAAGAGTGCAAAGAAGAGCGACCAGAATTATTCCGGGCTTAAAAGGCATGTCATATGCAGACAGGCTAAAAGAATTGAATCTGTTCAGTCTTGAACAAAGAAGACTACGTGGCGACCTAATTCAAGCATTCAAAATTCTAAAAGGTATTGACAGTGTCGACGCAAGGGACTTTTTCAGCCTGAAAAAAGAAACAAGGACCAGGGGTCACAAATGGAGTTTAGAAAAAGGGGCATTCAGAACAGAAAATAGGAGGCACTTTTTTACACAGAGAATTGTGAGGGTGTGGAATCAACTCCCCAGTAATGTTGTTGAAGCTGACACCCTGGGATCCTTCAAGAAGCTGCTTGATGAGATTTTGGGATCAATAAGCTACTAACAACCAAACGAGCAAGATGGGCCGAATGGCCTCCTCTCGTTTGTAAACTTTCTTATGTTCTTATGTTCATCAAGGACTATGTCAGCAATGTCAAGCGTTAAGGTGTGGACCTACTCTTATCTTGAAATACACAGTTAGTACATATTCATAACCCATGATGTTTTTGTTGTTGTTTATAAATCAGCTGGAGAAAGCATGTTGTAATTCACTTCAGAACAAGACCTGAGTTTAGAAAATGTAAGCACTTGATTTAATTTATTTTGCTGCAGATAACCTTGTCACATTTTGATTGATTCTAATTATTTTCTTTGTGGCTTATCTGTGAAACAGACTTGTTTTATTAGACCTTTGATTGTGAGATAACATGAGAGTTTTGTTATGATTCAGCCCTGGCCCACATGCTGACCCTCCCCATTCCCACCCTCAAATGAATCACGGAATGTGCCAGTGGCTGCACTGATACCTTGACATGAGGCCATGGCTGAAAGGTGCTGACCACTCATATCCACAAGAAGTAAGCCTTAGCAACTGGCAGAAGCACCACCTCAATTATCAGCTTCAATAAGCAAAGGAAAACAGGTGGGAATACTGGCCCAAGGCATCAACTGTGCTTGAGATTAGATAAGATACAGCTATAGCCAAAAGTTTGGCATCATGTAGAATTTTAGGATTGAGACATTATATATATATATATATATATATATATATATATATATATATATATATATATATATATATATATATATATATATATACTGCACCAAATTTAGTATATTTAGTACTGAGTGCAGGGAGCCCCGCGGCACCTCACTGATTGCATGGCCCCAGCCAGGGGTTGCTCTCTGCTTCCTGTGTTTTAATAAGCCACGTATCCACTTGCATGCACTTCCTTGTGTTCCCACTGATTGTCACCATTGCACACGAGGAGAAGGCGATTCCCTGTGGAAACTAATTATGCTTGTTTAGAGTTCAAATTAAATATTTTGGAGTTTATCCTCATTTTGGGGTGTCAATGAATCTTTAGAAATGCACTATTAAAACCTTGTCTACATCATTCACTATCTGAGATGCAGCTGATTGAAATGTTCTCAATATGTTCTCCAGTATGGCATACAACATCTCCCATCTGATCAGAATTCAGAGATCATGTTCACATCCTATATGAGTTGGTCTGATGGAATGCGAGCGTCAAAGAACTCTCTGTTTAGTTGATGACATGTTGTTTTCACTTAATGCTGCCAGGGTTTTTCCTTTCTTTCGAGGAGTAACATTTTTCTGGTCAGAGTGTCTTCAACATTTAGAATTTAGTGGATCTTCTTATTCTGCTTGCTTGTGTATGCTTAGTTAGGTGACATCATCATTCGTACATGTTTTAAGAAGTTTAGTAGTGTTCATAGTGTATGTTCAAGCCATGAATTGAGAAGCACATTCATTTATTTTCTGTTTTTTTTTTAATTAGAAGCCTCAACAGCGATTAGTAGTGTATGTGTGTCTGTGTGAATCAAATGCAATGTCAGTGGATGTATGTCTGGGTGAATCAAATGCAATGTGTAAGTGAATAGCAAGCAGAGGAGTGCATCTGTAATTAGCTTGTTATTACAGTTTCTGTATGAACAATATAGGAGGCAATTTATCAAGCTAAATCATTGATTTAATAGGTTCGTATTAGCAAGCTAACAGAAAACTGTGACTGACATGTACGTCATTGGGATGGCCATCTCAGGCTGATGCACAGCGGAAATTCACTGAAAACACAAATACCATTCACACCGCACAGCGGAAATTCACTGAAAACACAAATACCATTCACACCGCACAGCGGAAATTCACTGAAAACACAAATACCGTTCACACTGCAGCGCGGAAATTCACTGAAAACACAAATACCATTCACACTGCACAGCGGAAATTCACTGAAAACACAAATACCATTCACACCGCACAGCGGAAATTCACTGAAAACACAAATACCATTCACACTGCACAGCGGAAATTCACTGAAAACACAAATACCATTCACACTGCACAGCGGAAATTCACTGAAAACACAAATACCATTCACACTGCACAGCGGAAATTCACTGAAAACACAAATACCATTCACACTGCACAGCGGAAATTCACTGAAAACACAAATACCATTCACACTGCACAGCGGAAATTCACTGAAAACACAAATACCATTCACACTGCACAGCGGAAATTCACTGAAAACACAAATACCATTCACACTGCACAGCGGAAATTCACTGAAAACACAAATACCATTCACACTGCACAGCGGAAATTCACTGAAAACACAAATACCATTCACACTGCACAGCGGAAATTCACTGAAAACACAAATACCATTCACACTGCACAGCGGAAATTCACTGAAAACACAAATACCATTCACACTGCACAGCGGAAATTCACTGAAAACACAAATACCATTCACACCGCACAGCGGAAATTCACTGAAAACACAAATACCATTCACACTGCACAGCGGAAATTCACTGAAAACACAAATACCATTCACACCGCACAGCGGAAATTCACTGAAAACACAAATACCATTCACACTGCACAGCGGAAATTCACTGAAAACACAAATACCATTCACACCGCACAGCGGAAATTCACTGAAAACACAAATACCATTCACACTGCACAGCGGAAATTCACTGAAAACACAAATACCATTCACACCGCACAGCGGAAATTCACTGAAAACACAAATACCATTCACACTGCACAGCGGAAATTCACTGAAAACACAAATACCATTCACACCGCACAGCGGAAATTCACTGAAAACACAAATACCATTCACACTGCACAGCGGAAATTCACTGAAAACACAAATACCATTCACACTGCACAGCGGAAATTCACTGAAAACACAAATACCATTCACACTGCACAGCGGAAATTCACTGAAAACACAAATACCATTCACACTGCACAGCGGAAATTCACTGAAAACACAAATACCATTCACACTGCACAGCGGAAATTCACTGAAAACACAAATACCATTCACACTGCACAGCGGAAATTCACTGAAAACACAAATACCATTCACACTGCACAGCGGAAATTCACTGAAAACACAAATACCATTCACACTGCACAGCGGAAATTCACTGAAAACACAAATACCATTCACACTGCACAGCGGAAATTCACTGAAAACACAAATACCATTCACACTGCACAGCGGAAATTCACTGAAAACACAAATACCATTCACACCGCACAGCGGAAATTCACTGAAAACACAAATACCATTCACACTGCACAGCGGAAATTCACTGAAAACACAAATACCATTCACACTGCACAGCGGAAATTCACTGAAAACACAAATACCATTCACACTGCACAGCGGAAATTCACTGAAAACACAAATACCATTCACACTGCACAGCGGAAATTCACTGAAAACACAAATACCATTCACACCGCACAGCGGAAATTCACTGAAAACACAAATACCATTCACACTGCACAGCGGAAATTCACTGAAAACACAAATACCATTCACACCGCACAGCGGAAATTCACTGAAAACACAAATACCATTCACACCGCACAGCGGAAATTCACTGAAAACACAAATACCATTCACACTGCACAGCGGAAATTCACTGAAAACACAAATACCATTCACACTGCACAGCGGAAATTCACTGAAAACACAAATACCATTCACACCGCACAGCGGAAATTCACTGAAAACACAAATACCATTCACACCGCACAGCGGAAATTCACTGAAAACACAAATACCATTCACACCGCACAGCGGAAATTCACTGAAAACACAAATACCATTCACACCGCACAGCGGAAATTCACTGAAAACACAAATACCATTCACACTGCACAGCGGAAATTCACTGAAAACACAAATACCATTCACACTGCACAGCGGAAATTCACTGAAAACACAAATACCATTCACACCGCACAGCGGAAATTCACTGAAAACACAAATACCATTCACACTGCACAGCGGAAATTCACTGAAAACACAAATACCATTCACACTGCACAGCGGAAA
The DNA here is from genome assembly GCF_017654505.1 of Polyodon spathula. Lineage (NCBI taxonomy): Eukaryota > Metazoa > Chordata > Actinopteri > Acipenseriformes > Polyodontidae > Polyodon > Polyodon spathula. Next base: position 50,792,134 of record NC_054542.1, on the reverse strand, counting down.
TTCACTGAAAACACAAATACCATTCACACTGCACAGCGGAAATTCACTGAAAACACAAATACCATTCACACTGCACAGCGGAAATTCACTGAAAACACAAATACCATTCACACTGCACAGCGGAAATTCACTGAAAACACAAATACCATTCACACCGCACAGCGGAAATTCACTGAAAACACAAATACCATTCACACTGCACAGCGGAAATTCACTGAAAACACAAATACCATTCACACTGCACAGCGGAAATTCACTGAAAACACAAATACCATTCACACTGCACAGCGGAAATTCACTGAAAACACAAATACCATTCACACCGCACAGCGGAAATTCACTGAAAACACAAATACCATTCACACCGCACAGCGGAAATTCACTGAAAACACAAATACCATTCACACCGCACAGCGGAAATTCACTGAAAACACAAATACCATTCACACTGCACAGCGGAAATTCACTGAAAACACAAATACCATTCACACCGCACAGCGGAAATTCACTGAAAACACAAATACCATTCACACTGCACAGCGGAAATTCACTGAAAACACAAATACCATTCACACCGCACAGCGGAAATTCACTGAAAACACAAATACCATTCACACTGCACAGCGGAAATTCACTGAAAACACAAATACCATTCACACCGCACAGCGGAAATTCACTGAAAACACAAATACCATTCACACTGCACAGCGGAAATTCACTGAAAACACAAATACCATTCACACTGCACAGCGGAAATTCACTGAAAACACAAATACCATTCACACCGCACAGCGGAAATTCACTGAAAACACAAATACCATTCACACTGCACAGCGGAAATTCACTGAAAACACAAATACCATTCACACTGCACAGCGGAAATTCACTGAAAACACAAATACCATTCACACTGCACAGCGGAAATTCACTGAAAACACAAATACCATTCACACTGCACAGCGGAAATTCACTGAAAACACAAATACCATTCACACTGCACAGCGGAAATTCACTGAAAACACAAATACCATTCACACTGCACAGCGGAAATTCACTGAAAACACAAATACCATTCACACTGCACAGCGGAAATTCACTGAAAACACAAATACCATTCACACTGCACAGCGGAAATTCACTGAAAACACAAATACCATTCACACTGCACAGCGGAAATTCACTGAAAACACAAATACCATTCACACTGCACAGCGGAAATTCACTGAAAACACAAATACCGTTCACACTGCACAGCGGAAATTCACTGAAAACACAAATACCATTCATACTGCACAGCGGAAATTCACTGAAAACACAAATACCATTCACACTGCACAGCGGAAATTCACTGAAAACACAAATACCATTCACACCGCACAGCGGAAATTCACTGAAAACACAAATACCATTCACACTGCACAGCGGAAATTCACTGAAAACACAAATACCATTCACACCGCACAGCGGAAATTCACTGAAAACACAAATACCATTCACACTGCACAGCGGAAATTCACTGAAAACACAAATACCATTCACACTGCACAGCGGAAATTCACTGAAAACACAAATACCATTCACACTGCACAGCGGAAATTCACTGAAAACACAAATACCATTCACACTGCACAGCGGAAATTCACTGAAAACACAAATACCATTCACACTGCACAGCGGAAATTCACTGAAAACACAAATACCATTCACACTGCACAGCGGAAATTCACTGAAAACACAAATACCGCTCATACTGCACAACAGAAATTCACTGAAAACACAATGTCAAAAAAATGCCATCTCGGATTTCAGTCATTTTTCAAGGTCTATGTTGAGAGGGATGTATAACATGCAGACATGTTTTTTTGTGTTTTTCTGTAGCGTTTACAAACCACTAAAAATACATTATTTGAAGTGACAAAGGCGGGGACATTGCTTGTTTCATGTTACATTGCCAGCCCTGGCTTATAAGCAGTATATAACAACGATTCCTCATCAAAACATGATGTATATATATATTCTGGTAGTGAGCTTCAGGGACCAAGACAAATACCCGGAATACAGTGTACGCTGACAGCAAGTCCAGCATTTAAAATCTCCTTCATTTGTAGCAAAGAAAAAAAGAAGTTAAGCCCAGTTTGTAATTAATAGATTTAATTAATTAGGATGCAGAGGCAGCTTAACAACGACTAATTAACATTTAAAGTGAGGTAGAGATTTGGCAAGTAAAAACAGAAAAGTTTTTATTGGTAATGTATGATCTGGTGTGACACTGAGCTCTCTAGTACAGTCACACAGCCTGATTCCAGGCTTAAAAGGCATGTCATATGCAGACAGGCTAAAAGAATTGAATCTGTTCAGTCTTGAACAAAGAAGACTACGTGGCGACCTAATTCAAGCATTCAAAATTCTAAAAGGTATTGACAGTGTCGACCCAAGGGACTTTTTCAGCCTGAAAAAAGAAACAAGGACCAGGGGTCACAAATGGAGATTAGACAAAGGGGCATTCAGAACAGAAAATAGGAGGCACTTTTTTACACAGAGAATTGTGAGGGTCTGGAATCAACTCCCCAGTAATGTACTTGAAGCGGACACCCTTCAAGAAGCTGTTTGATGAGATTCTGGGATCAATAAGCTACCAACAACCAAACGAGCAAGATGGGCTGAATGGCTTCCTCTCGTTTGTAAACTTTCTTATGTTCTTATGTTCTTATGTGCTTATGATACAGATGCCACTCATTGCTAAAAATACATTCATGCACTTGCATAGATTAAGGTTTTCCTACATCTTTACAGGTTATACATGCTTTCTCTTGGGTCCATAAACTATTGCAATTTTAAAGAAAGACTATGATACTTTGAACTACATGCAGTACATTATAAGGAAATGTAATGCTGCGGTTTGATATAATCTAATGCTTTCAACTCATTTAGATTTTTTAACACAGATAAAGCAATAGTCAGAGTTGAAGCAGCACTGCGCAATCGTAGTTTCATTGACATCCTAACAGAGTGAAGTCATATTCTACCCTCCTCTGACAGACAGCAGGAGTATAGTCACTGTTCAAAACTTAATACACATGTGCCTTCCACTCTGAATGTGTTGTCATAGCAACCTTGAACACTGAACTTGAATATTACAGCAGCCTTTTGCTTCTCAATGGCTGTATTCTCATTGCACATGATTGCACTCCAGATCTTACGGGCTTTATATACTGCATTAGAATTGTTCCCATTATTAGGACAGAATCGATACATGCAAAGATCTGATTTCATAGGTTCATTGTTTTAACTGAAGGTATTTTGATTTGAATGCAACTGAAACATTTGTGTTACAAGATGAAGCTATTTTCCAATTCTCTTAATGTTTCCAGAAAGTGTGCTCTACTCTAGTCTCTACAGGATATCACCAACACAAATGCACTGCTCAGTTCCAACGTGATGGCAACATTACTGCACCTTCCATCAATATCTTTGCTATAGCGCTGGGAGCCTGTCATCTTGTGAATCACACATGCACTTCATTTTTCATGTAGTCATCCGTTTTGACTGATATTGACTTATACATTATATGATAAATGTGACATTTCAATGCCTCTGAAAAGCCAATATGAATCTACTGTTTGCTAATATTAGTAGCACCGTCACAGCTATCTCCTCCACTCTCATTTCATTGGTATTATTGAACAAGTCATGTGCAGTCCCTTTATGGCAGATGACTAAATGCACCCATCTACTGCAAAAGCAGGCCTATTAAGTCATTGTCAAGCTTGGGAAGGCGTAGTAGTTTTGAACCCGTGGCACAGTCATGCTTGTATACACGGTGTGTCTCTGGGACATGAGTTATTGTGCAAAGCATACTTTTCTGTTTACACAGGTGAAGGAGAACCCCACATTCTGGGCAGTGTGTAATCATAAACACAACACTCCTTATTCCGCATGTCCTTAAACTGAACTATTCAAATACAGTGCATTGCTGGCCCTGCAAAGGGCAGAATATGATTTGAAGAAAACGAGATTGTGCACTGTGCTGTAAATCATTCTGCTCAACAGTAAACAGCTCAATTAAACACCTGCATATGTTTCTTCCCCATGTGTTATGGCCACGTATCTGAGGGTGATGCTAATTAAAGTTTCCTGTACCACAGTGACCAGCGAAGACAGGAATCACAGTATCAAGAAGAGAGCAGACAGAGCAATCTGGGGAGCTGGTATTGTTTGCTGACACAGTCTCACATGGCTGGAATGGAGAGAACAGGGGAGGTGATAGTTACTCAGTCACAGGGGTTTAACCCTACCCCTGCCACACAGACAAAAACAATCATTTATACTCTCTTCCAAACATTCCAGAAAGAAATGCATACTCTCTTCCAAACATTCCAGAAAGAAATGCATGCTCTCTTCCAAACATTCCAGAAAGAAATGCATGCTCTCTTCTAAACATTACAGAAAGAAATGCATACTCTCTTCCAAACATTACAGAAAGAAATGCATACTCTCTTCTAAACATCCCAGAAAGAAATGCATACTCTCTTCCAAACATCCCAGAAAGAAATGCATACTCTCTTCTAAACGTTCCAGAAAGCAGATGTTTTAAAATTTAATTAAGCTTTAATGTTTGGGAATTTTGAAAAAAGGGCACATGCAAATATGTAAATCTAATGCAGACCACCTTCACTAAGTCATGGTATTGTGTTATTGTGCAGTGGTTCAAAAAATACTTCTAGACCTTTTTTGTTTTCCTTTTTTTCCACTGGTTTGTTTCTATTTGGGTTTCCAAGAATAGTTTTTTTTTTTTGCAGTTTTACCATGTTTTTTCCCATATTTATACTATGCATATACCATGGCTAGCCCTGGTTTGCCATGTTTATTAATATTCTTTACAGTGCTTGCCTATGCTTTACCTATACTTTATCCAAGCTTTTTTATGGTATACTTTGATATGCGTTTACTGTGGTAAACTTGTATTAGGATTTCTTTGCCAACACACAGAAGGCATACTGAAAACTCGTGCTGTGTTATGAATGCCTGTGTGAATCTGTGCTGTGTTATGAATGTCTGTGTGAATCTGTGCTGTGTTATGAATGCCTGTGTGAATCTGTGCTGTGTTATGAATGCCTGTGTGAATCTGTGCTGTGTTATGAATGTCTGTGTGAATCTGTGCTGTGTTATGAATGCCTGTGTGAATCTGTGCTTTGTTATGATTGCCTGTGTGAATCTGTGCTGTGTTATGAATGCCTGTGTGAATCTGTGCTGTGTTATAAATGCCTGTGTGAATCTGTGCTGTGTTATGAATGCCTGTGTGAATCTGTGCTGTGTTGTGAATGCCTGTGTGAATCTGTGCTGTGTTATGAATGCCTGTGTGAATCTGTGCTGTGTTATAAAATGCCTGTGTGACTCTATGCTGTGTTATGAATGCCTGTGTGAATCTGTGCTGTGTTATGAATGCCTGTGTGAATCTGTGCTGTGTTATGAATGCCTGTGTGAATCTATGGTGTGTTATGAATACCTGTGTGAATCTGTGCTGTGTTATGAATGCCTGTGTGAATCTGTGCTGTGTTATGAATGCCTGTGTGAATCTGTGCTGTGTTATGAATACCTGTGTGAATCTGTGCTGTGTTATGAATGCCTGTGTGAATCTGTGCTTTGTTATGAATGCCTGTGTGAATCTGTGCTGTGTTTATGAATGCCTGTGTGAATCTATGATGTGTGTATGAATGGCTGATCAGGAGTTGCTTCTAGACACTGCAACTGGTAATAGAAAGGAAGAAAGGAAGAAAAGGAAGAGCTGTCTCTTTCAGGATAGGAAGAGTGCTCTCCTTCATCAGCAGATTATTGAATCTCTTAAAATCCAGCAGGGGGTTCCTGAGTGAATCACCTGGTAGAATCTCTTAAAATCCAGCAGGGGGTTCCTGAGTGAATCACCTGGTAGAATCTCTTAAAATCCAGCAGGGGGGTCCCGAGTGAATCATCTGGTAGAATCTCTTAAAATCCAGCAGGGGGTTCCCGCGTGAATCACTTGGTAGAATCTCTTAAAATCCAGTAGGGGGTTCCTGAGTGAATCACCTGGTAGAATCTCTTAAAATCCAGCATGGGATTCCTGAGTGAATCACCTGGTAGAATCTCTTAAAATCCAGTAGGGGGTTCCTGAGTGAATCACCTGGTAGAATCTCTTAAAATCCATCAGGGGGGTTCCTGAGTGAATCACCTGGTAGAATCTCTTAAAATCCAGCAGGGGGTTCCTGCGTGAATCACCTGGTAGAATCTCTTAAAATCCAGCAGGGGGTTCCTGAGTGAATCACCTGGTAGAATCTCTTAAAATCCAGCAGGGGGTTCCTGAGTGAATCACCTGGTAGAATCTCTTAAAATCCCGCAGGGGGGTTCTTGAGTGAATCACCTGGTAGAAGTGCAGCCGCGTGGTGTGGAGGGTGAGTCATACAGTGCAGGGTTGCATCCGAGCTGTACGAGTATGCGCTGGGGACTTCAGAGGAGTGTCTCATTTGCTCTGGTGCTCCTATGGGTTAGGGCGACAAAAACCAGAAGGGACTGTTTCTCCTCATCGCAGTACTGCGAACCATGCAGGCCCCCCATGAACTCAAGGCAGACGCCTGCAGAGTTTCTGTCTTCCAGAGGCCAGTAGCTCACTAGCATCAGCTCTCAAGGTTCTGGGTGAATAAGGCTTGGTCCAGGGCTTGGACAACGCCCACTGAACCTTCAGGTCTCCTGAACCATGTGAGGATTGCTGCAGTGAGGGGAAAAGTGATTGGACATTCCAAATTGAGAGAAAATTGGGGGGACGGGACGGGACGGGTGGGACTAAATACATGTTTTTTTAAAAATCAATTAAAAGGCTGCCAGCAGTGCCATTCTGAACTAAGATGATAATACATTCCATACAGCGTGTTATCTCTGTGAGAATAAACAGGACAAAAACTACAGCAGCCCTTGTTTACAAGAGAAATGCACTTAGAACAGGGCTCACTCCCAGTGGAACACTGAGCAGTCCTGCTAATCCTTAACTAGAAAATACAGAGGGAATGGTTTGTAAAGAAGGGAAAAGCCAAAGATGCTGCTCACCACAGTAATGTGTTCTATACTTCTGTACTTGAAATGCAACTCGAGGGCACAAAAGGAAGTTGTATTGCAGTGTATGGATTGAGAGCTTGCTTCTGTTTTTGGACACATTACTTGCTTTAAGACATCTTGTAAACCCTTTGTGAATTATATAATCCTCATTTTGATGATATAATAATCAAGCTTTCAGAGGCAGGCATGTGCTGTATATGCTTAGAGCAATGGTGCTATGTACATTACATGAAATGAAACTTTGCTGTAGAATATACAAGGAATATAATTATTTATATATACATTTTTATTGTACGCTATGCATTAAAGCATGAATTAACAGATTGTGAGAAGTGTGAATTAACAGGGCTGAACTCAAAATGAATGACTTCAGAACTCAGAGGAAGTGCAGGAGATATTCAGGTGTTGTTCATGTGGTATTCAGTCGGAATTCATTATGAACTTGCGTCCATTATTTTTTTAATGAAGTATAAAAAACAGGGACAGTTTTGTAATTGTGCATTTGACTGCTTTGAAACTTCACTGGGTTGAAAGAGTACCAGATTTTAGCAGTGGTGTGGCAAACAGACTGACAAGAAAACATTGTGACCCCCCCCCCCCCCCCAAACTGACCCTGAAGAGATTGAATGATTGGGCAGTTCTTTTGTGCTCTAGCTCCTTATGAGGGTGCAGATCAGTTTTGGCCTTTTTGTAAGTGCTGCTTATGGGGTTTAGTTTGTTGAGCACGTTGTTTTTGCAAAAGATAATCTAACATAATATTTTTACTCCTTAGTTGTTTTTTTTTCCCTCATCAGTAGATGAGACTCATACCTCACTGGAACATGAGCATTAAGCAATCTGATAAATCGAAAGAGTCTTTTATTGCGGTTTAGAAAAGCTGTCAGTACGGTGTTTTTTAAAGGTTACCTCCAGTTTGTCTTACTAACGCTGCATTAATAAATGCATTCAGCTTGTGTTAATAGCATGCAAATAGAAAATCAATGAAGCGACTCCCACATCGCTAAAGCAGGAGTATTAAGTAAAGTTGTAATTAGTGCCAATTCAATTCAAAGCAACATCTTTGTGAATACAAAATATCCAAACAAGAAAATGAAGGCAATACAAGCATTTAAAATTCTGTGTGAACCGTCGTCTTCATGGGTATATCATCAAGTGGTGTGATCTCAGATTCAAAAACTGCTTACTGCTGAACGTCAAACTGTTCATCCTGACTGACAATGTTCCCTAAGACTGGCGTGAAGTTTCCTCAGTTATTCATTTACCTCCCCAAAGTTAAATATGTATTGAAATTAGGTTTGACTATATTCAATGGGGTACTTTCAAAAATAATCTAAATATTCTAGTGGGGTCACCTGGTAAAGTGGAGCCACGTAGTGTGCAGGGTGAGTCATACAGTGCAGGTTCATGGCCTGGCTGTGTGGAGTTGCTGGTCTTCACTGGATATTCTGAAGGGAGCATCGCTCTGGTTCTGGTGCTCACATGGGTTAGGGAGACAAAACCGTGAGGAACTGCTGTCTGTCCACCCAATGAGCTCAAAGCAGACACCTGCAGGGCTGGCCTTTGTCCTCCAGAGGCCAGTAGCTCACTGACATCCGCTTTACCAGAGTTCCTCGGTGTAAAAGAGGAAACTGGCTGGGTCATGGGATCGGAGGACGCCACTGAACCTTCGGATCTCCTGTGCTACATGGGGAATTGATGCGGTGCGGTGTGATTGGGCATTCCAAATTGGGGAAAAAATGGGATGTAAAATAATTGGGCACACCAGATTTATATATATATATATATATATATATATATATATATATATATATATATATATATATATATATATATATATATATATATACACACACACACACACACACACACACACACACATATATATATATATATATATATATATATATATATATATATATATATATATATATATTTAAAGACAAATACAGACGAAAAACCCCTTGGGAGTTTGGTTGCTTTGCAATACCTTCTGTTGTTTTGTTTTCTGTAACTTTCTGATATAACCCTGTAGTAAAAAATGAAGCTCATGTCTTTCCTTGTAAGTGTACATTTCACAATCTGCAAACATAACTACAGCATGCCTTAGTGTGGAGTTCTGTGCAACATGAAACTACTGTACGAGGTGTGTGTGCTTGCAGGCTGACAGGGAGAATCTGGGAAACTACATTCCAATTGCAGTACATTTCTCTTGCTTTATTTGTCAATCCTGGCTAGATGTCAATCTAACAATGCTGTAAAGGCAGCCACACATATCAGAAAACACCACAACATGTGAAGGGTAACGATAACCTGTTTTGCAGGACTTTTTTTTAAAAACATCTTCAATGGCTTATTAATACTTTTATCTTATCAAACGTTATAATGTTGTAACACGGCGGTCGGTTTATCAAGGACAGGGCAGGGTGCACACTTGTACTGTTTTTAAACCAACAGCATGAGATTCAAAGTATACAGTGCTCAATAAAAAGTGACCTCCTGCTGGCCCTCTAACAAATATGCCTCCTACTGTCAACTGCTGCTCAGTCTGTATTAGGGTTGATTTTCAGAGCAATTCCTTTTAAGAAGGTTTTTTTTTTTTTTTATCAGCAGTTATTAAGTGAAATCAAGCAAATCTAATACTTATATTTTCAAAGAAACGTTGCCTTTTCCTCACCTTTGCAATTCAGTACCAATCAATGGTAATTAAAGAGATGCAACAAAACTAGCAAATGAGACTGAGGTGTGACCTTTTTTTAGACCCAAATGTAGAGCTACCACTGTACATACTGGGATATATAGGAGAGTCTAGTCATAGGTTACAATTCACTGCAAAGATGACACATTTCTAAGGCAACAAGTAAAGTGAAATCAAAAGGATTTTATATCACAAGTATAACAGAGAGGTAAGACAGATAATGCATTGTCTCAGAATGTTTCAGTTGGCTTGATCTCGACAGGTTCTGTATTAAATCATACTGCCTGGTTGGTAATTGTGTGATCAAGGTCAGCTGAGGAAACTCTTTGTTTTGTGTGAGTAATTAACACATTTCAATGACATCTTGGAAAGTATGAGGATCACCCTAAGTCTGCATGCAGGTACCTCCCCAGGTATATCCTGGATAACAGTGTTGAAATATTATGCATAAATGCACAGTAAACAAAAGACATCCTACAGGAGATGCAATGCATGTGGTTACCTGAGGACTAACGTATGATCTGATATTTATCTGAGGCAGGGCAGTGGTACAGCAGTGTTACTGGGGAGAGAGGAAGGCTGTAGAGGCTGGGTGGACTGGCAGCTGATCTGACACTGAGTCTCTGACAGCAGTGTTACTGGGGAGAGAGGAAGGCTGTAGAGGCTGGGTGGACTGGCAGCTGATCTGACATTGAGTCTCTGATAGCAGTGTTACAGGGAAGAGAGGAAGGCTGTAGAGGCTGGATGGGCTGGCAGCTGATCTGACATTGAGTCTCTGACAGCAGTGTTACAGGGGAGAGAGGAAGGCTGTAAAGGCTGGGTGGACTGGCAGCTGATCTGACATTGAGTCTCTGACAGCAGTGTTACAGGGGTTGGGGGGCGGAGAGGAAGACTGTGGAGGCTGGTAGGACTGCAGTTAGTCAGTACAGTCCATGCTTTGAATCTTCCCCTAAAGTAGTTCAGCTCTATTACTCTGTTGAAAATGTGTCTCCTTCATGGGTTAGTGACTGTAGGTGACAGCCTCTTTCTACCACTCTACCAGCAAAACCAAACTTGGTCCGTAGATATCGTAGAAAGCGGGTTGGAGTGAGAGAAAATTGTGCATGTGAATGATGAAACCATCTTTTCATAAAATAGTAACAAAGGCAGTAGACAACATCATTGTCTTTGTGATGAAATTAAGCACACAAGTTAAACTAAGGAGGAATGCCACAAGCAGTCACAGAATATAGTTAAGCCAATCACATCCCTGATTAGAGGGCATTACTGTCTGGTAGTTAAGCTACCATAGCGACAAAGTCAGCTACTGATCGTGGTGGATTCAAGTTCAAACAGCATATAAAATGTAACTTTTGAGGTGGTTTTCAAATGTTTTATTAAACCACTCACTCATATGTTTTTCAACCCATGAAAGACACAGCAATAAATATGAAACAACATCTAATAGGTTAATTAAGCCCACAGTGAATAGTGCATCAGTACACAAATCTCCTGTACCAGCAGGCATTCTAATATATCAGCTGGATGAATTGACTGCAATAATGAACCAGGAATATGAGCAGTCATGCAAGGCCCGGTCCTGCGCCTACCACACTAGGACTGCTTTACAGATGGCCTGGTGCCCAGTTGGATCAGCAACCTGGCTGCATCTGTAGCTAGAATGATGCGCCTGACAGCCTTGTTATGGCCTTCCAATTTCCCTTTCTCACAAACCCACAAATTCTCATCACTCAAGGAAGAGAGGACTATTAAATATCATCAACAACGACAACAAACTTAGACTTATAAAGTGAGTGTGAGACACCTCAGAACACGGCACACACTGAACACACATTCATGCCGAGGCAGTTGCAAAGGCCATGCTATATAAATACGACTTCAAGTTAGTTTTGAAGGATTAAACACAACCAAGTCCCTAATATAATTTGAAAGGCACATGCTATCTGGGCAACTGTGAGCTCCGCCATTAACCCGAGATCCTGACACCGCAGAGCACGAGTAGGGACACTTGCAATGAGCAGGTTTCTGTTGAGCTGCAGAGCTATCAATGGATTAGTTCCACACATGCAATGAGCAGGTTTGAGTTGAGTTGCAGTGCTATCAATCGATTAGTTCCACACATGCAATGAGCAGGTTTGTGCTGAGCTGCAGTGCTATCAATGGATTAGTTCCGCACATGCAATGAGCAGGTTTGTGCTGAGCTGCAGTGCTATCAATGGATTAGTTCCACACATGCAATGAGCAGGTTTGTGTTGAGCTGCAGTGCTATCAATGGATTAGTTCCACACATGCAATGAGCAGGTTTGTGTTGAGCTGCAGTGCTATCAATGGATTAGTTCCACACATGCAATGAGCAGGTTTGTGTTGAGCTGCAGTGCTATCAATGGATTAGTTCCACACATGCAATGAGCAGGTTTGAGTTGAGCTGCAGTGCTATCAATGGATTATTCCACACATGCAATGAGCAGGTTTGAGTTGAGCTGCAGTGCTATCAATGGATTAGTTCCACACATGCAATGAGCAGGTTTGAGTTGAGCTGCAGTGCTATCAATGGATTAGTTCCACACATGCAATGAGCAGGTTTGTGTTGAGCTGCAGTGCTATCAATGGATTAGTTCCACACATGCAATGAGCAGGTTTGAGTTGAGCTGCAGTGCTATCAATGGATTAGTTCCAGTGAGCAGGTTTGTGTTGAGCTGCAGTGCTATCAATGGATTAGTTCCACACATGCAATGAGCAGGTTTGTGTTGAGCTGCAGTGCTATCAATGGATTAGTTCCACACATGCAATGAGCAGGTTTGAGTTGAGCTGCAGTGCTATCAATGGATTAGTTCCACACATGCAATGAGCAGGTTTGTGTTGAGCTGCAGTGCTATCAATGGATTAGTTCCACACATGCAATGAGCAGGTTTGAGTTGAGCTGCAGTGCTATCAATGGATTAGTTCCACACATGCAATGAGCAGGTTTGTGTTGAGCTGCAGTGCTATCAATGGATTAGTTCCACACATGCAATGAGCAGGTTTGAGTTGAGCTGCAGTGCTATCAATGGATTAGTTCCACACATGCAATGAGCAGGTTTGTGTTGAGCTGCAGTGCTATCAATGGATTAGTTCCACACATGCAATGAGCAGGTTTGTGTTGAGCTGCAGTGCTATCAATGGATTAGTTCCACACATGCAATGAGCAGGTTTGAGTTGAGCTGCAGTGCTATCAATGGATTAGTTCCACACATGCAATGAGCAGGTTTGAGTTGAGCTGCAGTGCTATCAATGGATTAGTTCCACACATGCAATGAGCAGGTTTGAGTTGAGCTGCAGTGCTATCAATGGATTAGTTCCACACATGCAATGAGCAGGTTTGTGTTGAGCTGCAGTGCTATCAATGGATTAGTTCCACACATGCAATGAGCAGGTTTGAGTTGAGCTGCAGTGCTATCAATGGATTAGTTCCACACATGCAATGAGCAGGTTTGTGTTGAGCTGCAGTGCTATCAATGGATTAGTTCCACACATGCAATGAGCAGGTTTGTGTTGAGCTGCAGTGCTATCAATGGATTAGTTCCACACATGCAATGAGCAGGTTTGTGTTGAGCTGCAGTGCTATCAATGGATTAGTTCCACACATGCAATGAGCAGGTTTGTGTTGAGCTGCAGTGCTATCAATGGATTAGTTCCACACATGCAATGAGCAGGTTTGTGTTGAGCTGCAGTGCTATCAATGGATTAGTTCCACACATGGGAATGAGCAGGTTTGAGTTGAGCTGCAGTGCTATCAATGGATTAGTTCCACACATGGGAATGAGCAGGTTTGAGTTGAGCTGCAGTGCTATCAATGGATTAGTTCCACACATGCAATGAGCAGGTTTGTGTTGAGCTGCAGTGCTATCAATGGATTAGTTCCACACATGCAATGAGCAGGTTTGAGTTGAGCTGCAGTGCTATCAATGGATTAGTTCCACACATGCAATGAGCAGGTTTGAGTTGAGCTGCAGTGCTATCAATGGATTAGTTCCACACATGCAATGAGCAGGTTTGTGTTGAGCTGCAGTGCTATCAATGGATTAGTTCCACACATGCAATGAGCAGGTTTGTGTTGAGCTGCAGTGTTATCAATGGATTAGTTCCACACATGCAATGAGCAGGTTTGTGTTGAGCTGCAGTGCTATCAATGGATTAGTTCCACACATGCAATGAGCAGGTTTGTGTTGAGCTGCAGTGCTATCAATGGATTAGTTCCACACATGCAATGAGCAGGTTTGAGTTGAGCTGCAGTGCTATCAATGGATTAGTTCCACACATGCAATGAGCAGGTTTGAGTTGAGCTGCAGTGCTATCAATGGATTAGTTCCACACATGCAATGAGCAGGTTTGAGTTGAGCTGCAGTGCTATCAATGGATTAGTTCCACACATGCAATGAGCAGGTTTGTGTTGAGCTGCAGTGCTATCAATGGATTAGTTCCACACATGCAATGAGCAGGTTTGAGTTGAGCTGCAGTGCTATCAATGGATTAGTTCCACACATGCAATGAGCAGGTTTGTGTTGAGCTGCAGTGCTATCAATGGATTAGTTCCACACATGCAATGAGCAGGTTTGAGTTGAGCTGCAGTGCTATCAATGGATTAGTTCCACACATGCAATGAGCAGGTTTGTGTTGAGCTGCAGTGCTATCAATGGATTAGTTCCACACATGCAATGAGCAGGTTTGTGTTGAGCTGCAGTGCTATCAATGGATTAGTTCCACACATGCAATGAGCAGGTTTGAGTTGAGCTGCAGTGCTATCAATGGATTAGTTCCACACATGCAATGAGCAGGTTTGTGTTGAGCTGCAGTGCTATCAATGGATTAGTTCCACACATGCAATGAGCAGGTTTGAGTTGAGCTGCAGTGCTATCAATGGATTAGTTCCACACATGCAATGAGCAGGTTTGAGTTGAGCTGCAGTGCTATCAATGGATTAGTTCCACACATGCAATGAGCAGGTTTGTGTTGAGCTGCAGTGCTATCAATGGATTAGTTCCACACATGCAATGAGCAGGTTTGTGTTGAGCTGCAGTGCTATCAATGGATTAGTTCCACACATGCAATGAGCAGGTTTGAGTTGAGCTGCAGTGCTATCAATGGATTAGTTCCACACATGGGAATGAGCAGGTTTGTGTTGAGCTGCAGTGCTATCAATGGATTAGTTCCACACATGCAATGAGCAGGTTTGTGTTGAGCTGCAGTGCTATCAATGGATTAGTTCCACACATGCAATGAGCAGGTTTGTGTTGAGCTGCAGTGCTATCAATGGATTAGTTCCACACATGCAATGAGCAGGTTTGTGTTGAGCTGCAGTGCTATCAATGGATTAGTTCCACACATGCAATGAGCAGGTTTGTGTTGAGCTGCAGTGTTATCAATGGATTAGTTCCACACATGCAATGAGCAGGTTTGTGTTGAGCTGCAGTGCTATCAATGGATTAGTTCCACACATGCAATGAGCAGGTTTGTGTTGAGCTGCAGTGCTATCAATGGATTAGTTCCACACATGCAATGAGCAGGTTTGAGTTGAGCTGCAGTGCTATCAATGGATTAGTTCCACACATGCAATGAGCAGGTTTGAGTTGAGCTGCAGTGCTATCAATGGATTAGTTCCACACATGCAATGAGCAGGTTTGTGTTGAGCTGCAGTGTTATCAATGGATTAGTTCCACACATGCAATGAGCAGGTTTGTGTTGAGCTGCAGTGCTATCAATGGATTCCACACATGCAATGAGCAGGTTTGTGTTGAGCTGCAGTGCTATCAATGGATTAGTTCCACACATGGGAATGAGCAGGTTTGTGTTGAGCTGCAGTGCTATCAATGGATTAGTTCCACACATGCAATGAGCAGGTTTGTGTTGAGCTGCAGTGCTATCAATGGATTAGTTCCACACATGCAATGAGCAGGTTTGTGTTGAGCTGCAGTGCTATCAATGGATTAGTTCCACACATGCAATGAGCAGGTTTGAGTTGAGCTGCAGTGCTATCAATGGATTAGTTCCACACATGCAATGAGCAGGTTTGTGTTGAGCTGCAGTGCTATCAATGGATTAGTTCCACACATGCAATGAGCAGGTTTGTGTTGAGCTGCAGTGCTATCAATGGATTAGTTCCACACATGCAATGAGCAGGTTTGTGTTGAGCTGCAGTGCTATCAATGGATTAGTTCCACACATGCAATGAGCAGGTTTGTGTTGAGCTGCAGTGCTATCAATGGATTAGTTCCACACATGCAATGAGCAGGTTTGTGTTGAGCTGCAGTGCTATCAATGGATTAGTTCCACACATGCAATGAGCAGGTTTGAGTTGAGCTGCAGTGCTATCAATGGATTAGTTCCACACATGCAATGAGCAGGTTTGAGTTGAGCTGCAGTGCTATCAATGGATTAGTTCCACACATGCAATGAGCAGGTTTGTGGAGCTGCAGTGCTATCAATGGATTAGACACATGCTGAGCAGGTTTGCTGAGCTGCAGTGCTATCAATGGATTAGTTCCACACATGCAATGAGCAGGTTTGTGTTGAGCTGCAGTGCTATCAATGGATTAGTTCCACACATGCAATGAGCAGGTTTGTGTTGAGCTGCAGTGCTATCAATGGATTAGTTCCACACATGCAATGAGCAGGTTTGTGTTGAGCTGCAGTGCTATCAATGGATTAGTTCCACACTTGCAATGAGCAGGTTTGTGTTGAGCTGCAGTGCTATCAATGGATTAGTTCCACACATGCAATGAGCAGGTTTGAGTTGAGCTGCAGTGCTATCAATGGATTAGTTCCACACATGCAATGAGCAGGTTTGTGTTGAGCTGCAGTGCTATCAATGGATTAGTTCCACACATGCAATGAGCAGGTTTGTGTTGAGCTGCAGTGCTATCAATGGATTAGTTCCACACATGCAATGAGCAGGTTTGTGTTGAGCTGCAGTGCAATGGATTAGTTCCACACATGCAATGAGCAGGTTTGTGTTGAGCTGCAGTGCTATCAATGGATTAGTTCCGCACTTGCAATGAGCAGGTTTGTGCTGAGCTGCAGTGCTATCAATGGATTAGTTCCACACATGCGAATGAGCAGGATTGAGTTGAGCTGCAGTGCTATCAATGGATTAGTTCCACACATGGGAATGATGGGTTTCCCTTCAGGAGTGATGTTTTCAGGTCTCTCCTTTTAACTTGCTTAGAAAAATAATATGCAATAACATGCTTTTTAAGATACTGCTCAACCAGACATTCTTTCAATATTCAATTTAAATGTTTTGTTTTTCTTAATAATAATAGATGCCAATACGACCAATAAAACAGAAACAGAATTTGATACGGCTAGGTAAACGAGCAGCACATTTTATACTGTCACATTAACTGAATGTGACGAGTTAGCGCACCATCATAAAAGAGCTCTAGCTCTACCCCATGAGTTGCATTCCACTGAATGAAATATAACCCCCTTTTATTCCACCCCCCCACATAGTGCTGTCAAGAGTTTATAGGGGTCTGTCCCATCTAGAGTTTGTATGCCCATGTATAATTCAAATCCCAATAATGCCTATCCCTCCCCCTAGAGAAACAATGAAGCTTCGTACTGGTGAAGTGTTAGGACACGATGCATTATGCGCACTGCAGCTACCTGATTATTCCTAAGGCTACTGTCAACCCAGTACAGTTTACAAAAAATAATAATAACACTACTTAAACACTTAGTTAACTGCATGTATAAGCTTATGGGCTAAGCTTGTTAACTGAAACAGCAGAAGTGCTTGCATTATAATGTGGAATATCCCCCGATACCTTTCAGCAATACCATACTGTCAAGTTTATTATGAAATGTTTTCTTCTATGATAAATGAGGTTCATCACAGTAAGGGCAATTAGATGTTTCAATTGCACAACAAGAGAGAGGTGCGTTTCTGTGGGGTTATCCCAAGGGGAACGGCCACAGCAGAAAGTTAGTGACAATGTTTGCTTTAGATTTTAACATTTTTTCTGGACTTTATTTGCATCCTTACTGTCGAAGAAGAAACTTCTAACATCTTAGTGAGACAAAGCTCAATGCAGAGAATACTTTGATTGTTGGCCTGGGGGATATTCTTTATATTGCTTAGAAGACTGGTACTGCTCCATGGATAGAATGATACATCAGATGTATAAACATGGTCTACTTAGACATCACCCTTTATATTTCATTGATCCTACATTTATTATTTTATTCTCAGCTGTGGTCAGGACCATGGGTCTTGAAAATGCACCTCTTAGTAAATCATTTTGAAATGTTTATAACAAGCATGATTTCAAGCACTTCGGTCGTTTTTGTAAAGAGCCGGTGCAACCCCAGTGTTCTCCTCCACTGACCAGGAGGCAGGTTTTGAGTGACCGGTTACTTCTATTACAGTCAACAGGTTCATCTTTTGAAAGCAAGTCATGTTGTTTCAAGCTGCACTTTGATGGCTGGAATGTTATTCCTGGGATTTAAATTGAAAATGCACAGGCAACCCAACAGGTTGCGGGTCTCTGAAATGGGAGAATGAGAGAATCAACAAACAGCAGAAAAACCTTTTCTGGTAGGGAGGAATAGTTTATGATTGAAAAAGCATGCACTACGATACTCTTTAACTTTAGTAGCTGATGTTTGTAGCTGAAGATGTTCTTAGTCTGCAGGAAATGAAATGAAAATGAAAAGACGAACCGCATTTTAATGTCATATTCTGCACAACAAGGTCTCTTTAGGACATTCTGCTGAACAAAATGATACATGGCACCAAAGACTAATATTAAACACTAATTAAGAATATTGATTTGTAGTAGAAGTTAATATTACAATATCTACAAATCCAAAGGTGAACATTCAGAAGATATCATAGTCTTATTTGTATTATAAAATGAGCTTGTAATTATTGAGGTCAGAGAGAATGTTTTCTCAGGATCCAATAAAATGAACTTTCAGCTGGTAAAAAGGCATGGAATACCCATAACAAAGGCGGATTTGTTTTGTATTTGATTGACACATCACTGATACATCAAAACAGAAAGGGTTCCGCTTTTGCCCCATATATTGCATGACTTTCAATCCCCAAAAAATACTTGGACACCAACCTTTAAGCAAATTTAAGTAACTGGTGATCATTGTGTCAAATGAAATTGAATTTAGATAAGATCTACAGTAAAAGCAATATAAATTATAATGACACAGTTTAGTGCTGATTTTAAAGCTACTACAGCTGCCATAGAATTGTGGGTTGTAGTGGCTATACCAGGTCTGGTCAAGGTTCCCCTTTCCAGCCCTATATTTATCATTCATGCGTGAATCAATGCCTTGATGTATCTAGGCAAGTGCCCACACTGGTATTCTGAAGAATACAAATGAATCATGGGTTCCACCTGGCTATTTAGCCACAGCATTTAATAGATGGAGACAGGCATCAGATATAACCTGCACTTTAATTGAATGGTTCTGTTTCCTGTTCATTAAATTCAAGGCATTCACTCTAGGTGCTTTAATTGCTACACAAGTACAGTCTATAGAACCCAGCAATTGAATTAAAATCCCTTTTTATTCCAATCTGTTGTTCTTCCTTGTAGAGGAATTGAATGTACAGAGGACAGTGTTTGACTTGCTCTTATTTAAATTACTAAGAGGTTACTCACCTAACTCACCTATCACTCGGATTCAAAGCTGTTCAGCCAGAATGCAGGCTTTTAAGAGGCAGAATGGGAGGTTCAGTGACTTCATTATCCTGCAGGTATACAGTGTATAATTAATCAAGGAAAGAAGCAATGTTTTAGCTGGGAACTCATTCGGTGTAAGGCTTATCTGGATTGGGTTATCACATGGGTACAGTGTTCCATTAATGATGAATTAATTGGATCAAATTAAATATTGCAAAACATTACCTCTGATTATTGCTTGATTGTCCAAATGTTGTCACCCAAAAACTGTGTGTATTCTATTTTGAAACAAGCGCTCAGGCAAATTCAGAGACGACTACAACTTGCAAGAAACAGCAACTGCTGCTGCTTTATTGATCTAGTTTGGTCATCGCTTCTGTAAGTGTTTTGTGATGTTGCTACCACTGTTACACTGGTTTTATAAGGTAAAAGCGAGGGGCTCTGTGAATCATGCACAGCCTCTACACTGTTACACTGGTTTTATAAGGTAAAAGCGAGGTCTCTGTGAATCATGCACAGCCTCTACACTGTTACACTGGTTTTATAAGGTAAAAGCGAGGGCTCTGTGAATCATGCACAGCCTCTACACTGTTACACTGGTTTTATAAGGTAAAAGCGAGGGGCTCTGTGAATCATGCACAGCCTCTACACTGTTACACTGGTTTTATAAGGTAAAAGCGAGGGGCTCTGTGAATCATGCACAGCCTCTACACTGTTACACTGGTTTTATAAGGTAAAAGCGAGGGGCTCTGTGAATCATGCACAGCCTCTACACTGTTACACTGGTTTTATAAGGTAAAAGCGAGGGCTCTGTGAATCATGCACAGCCTCTACACTGTTACACTGGTTTTATAAGGTAAAAGCGAGGGCTCTGTGAATCATGCACAGCCTCTACACTGTTACACTGGTTTTATAAGGTAAAAGCGAGGGGCTCTGTGAATCATGCACAGCCTCTACACTGTTACACTGGTTTTATAAGGTAAAAGCGAGGGGCTCTGTGAATCATGCACAGCCTCTACACTGTTACACTGGTTTTATAAGGTAAAAGCGAGGGCTCTGTGAATCATGCACAGCCTCTACACTGTTACACTGGTTTTATAAGGTAAAAGCGAGGGCTCTGTGAATCATGCACAGCCTCTACACGCTTACACTGGTTTTATAAGGTAAAAGCGAGGGGCTCTGTGAATCATGCACAGCCTCTACACTGTTACACTGGTTTTATAAGGTAAAAGCAAGGGCTCTGTGAATCATGCACAGCATCTACACTGTTACACTGGTTTTATAAGGTAAAAGCGAGGGGCTCTGTGAATCATGCACAGCCTCTACACTGTTACACTGGTTTTATAAGGTAAAAGCGAGGGCTCTGTGAATCATGCACAGCCTCTACACTGTTACACTGGTTTTATAAGGTAAAAGCGAGGGGTCTGTGATGTGAAGGATGAGGCTGTTCATGCAATGTGAAGCTGTGTTACCCAGCAGCAGGATCTAGAAGCCTGTTCATTTCTTGATTATTCTACAATTTCTTAATCCAAGTTTACAATGTTCAACACAAAAAGGTACTTGCACTAATTAAGTTCCTAACACCTGTTACAATTCAGATCAGCCATGCACAGTGTGCTAATCAATCAATGTCAAAAAGCATCAGACAGCAAAGCAAGACGTGTTATTATAAGTTATTATAAGTCCTAAAATTATATATGTGTTTATTAGTGGCTCATGTATTTTAAAAAAATAAAAAAATAAGTACCATGTAACAGCGTGAATCAGAAAGTTATCAACCTTGAATACTTGATTGTGTTTCAAAGGAAATATGTCAAGATAACTTAAATCATATAAATGTAGTCACTCAAATTCAACACAACAAATGCCATTGTAACCAAATGCCAAGTCACACTGTTATAAGTGGGTAACATTTTACATTAAGTGCCTCTATGTAGTACTTCGTAAATGCATGTGTACTCACACAGAATTACATTGTTATTATGCATAGTTACAATGTACTTAATGTGTAAATCTTTTTGCACGATTAAATCCAAACCCTAACTTGAGCCCTAACCCCCTATCCCTAAACCCTTTTCTGATTCAATTCTGTACTTGCATATAGATTGTGCAAAAATATGTACATGTTAAGTACATTGAAAGTATGCATAATAGCATTGTAATTGTGTGTAAGTACACATGTATTTACTAAGTAAGTACCATGTAAATACACAGTAATTAGAGACACTTCCTATGAAGTGTTACCTATAGGATGTAGTTTCACTAGAGTCCAATAGAAAACAAAAAGGTAATTGATGGCGGTAGACTACAGAAATGCCATCCTGTTGATGCTCATTGAAATAGGATCCAGAAAGTTATGCAGGGAATCTGTGCCCTATTCATTTTGAATGTATGATAGATGCTAGCAGCATTTAAAAAGGAACACACACTTTGAACTCATTTTCAAGATCAGGCACACTGTGTTTAAACATATTTATGCCAAGTGTTTTGTTTTGTTTATTCCAGTTTACCGTTACTTGTTAAATGGTTGGTTCTGCATAAGTTTCACGATGGATATCGAGCCCTTACCTTCTGTTTTCTAATTCCATTTTGATGCCAGTGGGATTGTTTTGTCTTTTATGGCCCATCAATGGGTTCTATCTGCAGGTTATGTAATGCAAGCTTCGTACAAGTTTCCTGACACTAGAAGTAATAGGGAGTCAAATGTAAGCAGTTTTGAGAGATCACCTTTAAAATATAGATACATTAAGCTTTACATTATTATGGTACAGCATGTAGTAGGCTTGCAGTCTTAGATTGGGAGAATCACTATGATAAATATAAGTCAATGAATGGTGTGTAATTGTATAACTTGGTGGCCCCCCCGTCCCCCCTTGGAACTGCATTCTCAACATGTTGCACACATCTGGGGCTCCGTGTTGCCATGACCTGCATGTAACCAGAGCCGTACTTTCCGCTGCCTGTCATTGCAGGAATACTTTCTGGACACGTTAGTCAGTGTACCCCCTGCCGCGCCCCAGTGAAGCAGTGCAGTGTAGTGGATCACATATATCTATTACAGATTAAGAGCTTTTCTAATGGAAAAACAATCTTGTATATCTACAACTTTCTGGAAACCATCGACCCTCGACACTGAAGGCAGACACACTACAGTTTCGCTGAAATGGAATCCCCCAAAGCAGGGTTTGTAGTCATGTCTTTTACGCACACATGCAATGTGCCTATTCAGCCAGTAGGGGTTGTTCATTACACCATCTTTAAAGGATCCAAATAGAGGTAAAGAGGGTAGGGTGTTTTGTATTATCCTGCCTGCTGACTTATAATTCAAGGTCAATATGATTTAGTCGTGTTGCAATCACGTCTTCCCATTGTTTAACCACACACATTGCAAGGGAAATATTAGATACATTAAAACCCAGCGTGAATTGTGAATTTCTAAATAAACTAATTAACGACTTCACATTTAAAAAAGAATAAATAAATAATATCACACTAAACCTCTCTATCTATCACCCCTGAGTGAGCAGGGTCTTACACAATATCTTTAATATCACACTAAACCTCTCTATCTATCACCCCTGAGTGAGCAGGGTCTTACACAATATCTTTAAATAATATCACACTAAACCTCTCTATCTATCAACCCTGAGTGAGCAGGGTCTTACACAATATCTTTAATATCACACTAAACCTCTCTATCTATCACCCCTGAGTGAGCAGGGTCTTACACAATATCTTTAAATAATATCACACTAAACCTCTCTATCTATCACCCCTGAGTGAGCAGGGTCTTACACAATATCTTTAAATAATATCACACTAAACCTCTCTATCTATCACCCCTGAGTGAGCAGGGTCTTACACAATATCTTTAATATCACACTAAACCTCTCTATCTATCACCCCTGAGTGAGCAGGGTCTTACACAATATCTTTAAATAATATCACACTAACCCTCTCTATCTATCACCCCTGAGTGAGCAGGGTCTTACACAATATCTTTAATATCACACTAAACCTCTCTATCTATCACCCCTGAGTGAGCAGGGTCTTACACAATATCTTTAATATCACAGTAAACCTCTCTATCTATCACCCCTGAGTGAGCAGGGTCTTACACAATATCTTTAATATCACACTAAACCTCTCTATCTATCACCCCTGAGTGAGCAGGGTCTTACACAATATCTTTAAATAATATCACACTAAACCTCTCTATCTATCACCCCTGAGTGAGCAGGGTCTTACACAATATCTTTAATATCATCACTAAACCTCTCTATCTATCACCCCTGAGTGAGCAGGGTTTTACACAATATCTTTAAATATTATCACAGTAAACCTCTCTATCTATCACCCCTGAGTGAGCAGGGTCTTACACAATATCTTTAATATCACACTAAACCTCTCTATCTATCACCCCTGAGTGAGCAGGGTCTTACACAATATCTTTAAATAATATCACACTAAACCTCTCTATCTATCACCCCTGAGTGAGCAGGGTCTTACACAATATCTTTAAATAATATCACACTAAACCTCTCTATCTATCACCCCTGAGTGAGCAGGGTCTTACACAATATCTTTAAATAATATCACACTAAACCTCTCTATCTATCACCCCTGAGTGAGCAGGGTCTTACACAATATCTTTAATATCACACTAAACCTCTCTATCTATCACCCCTGAGTGAGCAGGGTCTTACACAATATCTTTAAATAATATCACACTAAACCTCTCTATCTATCACCCCTGAGTGAGCAGGGTCTTACACAATATCTTTAATAATCACACTAAACCTCTCTATCTATCACCCCTGAGTGAGCAGGGTCTTACACAATATATTTAAATAATATCACACTAAACCTCTCTATCTATCACCCCTGAGTGAGCAGGGTCTTACACAATATCTTTAAATAATATCACACTAAACCTCTCTATCTATCACCCCTGAGTGAGCAGGTTCTTACACAATATCTTTAAATAATATCGCACTAAACCTCTCTATCTACCACCCCTGAGTGAGCAGGGTCTTACACAATATCTTTAAATAATATCACACTAAACCTCTCTATCTATCACCCCTGAGTGAGCAGGGTCTTACACAATATCTTTAATATCACACTAAACCTCTCTATCTATCACCCCTGAGTGAGCAGGGTCTTACACAATATCTTTAAATATTATCACACTAAACCTCTCTATCTATCACCCCTGAGTGAGCAGGGTCTTACACAATATCTTTAAATATTATCACAGTAAACCTCTCTATCTATCACCCCTGCGTGGGCAGGGTCTTACACAATATCTTTAAATAATATCACACTAAACCTCTCTCTCTATCACCCCTGAGTGAGCAGGGTCTTACACAATATCTTTAATATCACACTAAACCTCTCTATCTATCACCCCTGAGTGAGCAGGGTCTTACACAATATCTTTAATATTATCACACTAAACCTCTCTATCTATCACCCCTGAGTGAGCAGGGTCTTACACAATATCTTTAAATAATATCACACTAAACCTCTCTATCTATCACCCTTGAGTGAGCAGGGTCTTACACAATATATTTAAATATATCACACTAAACCTCTCTATTTATCACCCCTGAGTGAGCAGGGTCTTACACAATATCTTTAAATAATCACACTCCTCTCTATCTATCACCCCTGAGTAGCAGGGTCTTACACAATATCTTTAAATAATAACACACTAAACCTCTATCTATCACCCTGAGTGAGCAGGGTCTTACACAATATCTTTAAATAATCACACTAAACCTCTCTATCTATCACCCCTGAGTGAGCAGGGTCTTACACAATATCTTTAATATCACACTAAACCTCTCTATCTATCACCCCTGAGTGAGCAGGGTCTTACACAATATCTTTAAATATTATCACACTAAACCTCTCTATCTATCACCCCTGAGTGAGCAGGGTCTTACACAATATCTTTAAATATTATCACAGTAAACCTCTCTATCTATCACCCCTGAGTGAGCAGGGTCTTACACAATATCTTTAATATATTACACGTACCATATCTTCTTTGCATTATGCTCGACGAGCTAAGTTACGTACCTACGTCGTTAGTCTTATCGACCCGATCCTTGAGAGATTTGATAGTGCGGGTCTCAATCAATATCTTAGAGGATGTCATCGAAATTTAAGATACCTATGATTTGGTTAGTTATAGAGTGTCACTCGTCCAGGCTGTGACGCACTAGTGACTGATGGGCGCGATCGTAGAGGTCCCCCCGTCCCAGTAAATAAATTTAGATCAGTCGTTGATTTCGTATCGTGATTTTTGGGTGGGAGTTCTTGTTCGGACTTGTCCATCATGGTTGTGTTACTGTCCCACCGAAATATAGGTCGATTTGGAGACGTAGGTTACTGTCCCACGAAGTGTTATTGACAATTATGTGTTGATGTACCTTCGACATGGAGAGATGATTGGGCGGGGACTCGTCGTCCAAGAGACGGTATAATAGTGTTTCATGGATGTTATTTAGCTGACCAGAATGGCGCGCTTTGTCTGTACTCCGCTCCTGCTCCAGAATGTGTTATAGAAATTCTATAATCGAAGTGTGTATTTGGAGAGATCCGCATCACGCGGGGACTTCCTCGTCGAGTAGTGGTGTGTTATAGAAGATTTATAATCGTGTGCTGGTGGAGTCAAGGGGGCCTCACCGTCAGCTGTGTTATAAATTATTATAGCGTGTTATGAGAAATATCGTGGGGAGTCTCCCGTTCCCCGCATGTCTTCTATGAAACACTGTGTGTGATTTGGAGGAGCTTGGCAGGTTAGTACCGCCCATCACTATCTATCACCCCTGAGTGAGCAGGGTCTTACACAATATCTTTAATATCACACTAAACCTCTCTATCTATCACCCCTGAGTGAGCAGGGTCTTACACAATATCTTTAAATATTATCACACTAAACCTCTCTATCTATCACCCCTGAGTGAGCAGGGTCTTACACAATATATTTAATATCACACTAAACCTCTCTATCTATCACCCCTGAGTGAGCAGGGTCTTACACAATATCTTTAATATCACACTAAACCTCTCTATCTATCACCCCTGAGTGAGCAGGGTCTTACACAATATCTTTAATATCACACTAAACCTCTCTATCTAACACCTCTGAGTGAGCAGGGTCTTACACAATACCTTTAAAGTAGTACTCAGACAAAGGGGGTGGGGGGGGGTTGTACCTTTTAATTTTCCATCTTAAATACCCATTTAAAATGTTTTCAAGCTTTTCTGGTGCGGCAGGATGAATGTCAAACACAATGTACTATTTGTGAATTACAGTCTCCTCATGAATGCGTCCAAAGCAATATGTGTTCCTTTCAAGTGAGACTGAAAGCTTTTTGATTAAATGAGTACTATTTCAACAAACCCAACTAATATACTCTCTGACAAGCATTCTGTAAGAAACTCAATCTGAGAAGCACCTTTCTAAATATGATTTTGGGATATTACAGATATGTATTATTATTATTATTATTATTATTAGTATTATTATTATAATTATTATTACAACATTTGTAGTCGTACCGACTCATTAGTTCGCCACAAGGGTACAAAGCATATTTGTATAGATGCCCTCCCCCCTCCGTGATTTGCTGTAACAAGAGATGTGATGTTTCAATACAAGATTCCCACAGTAAAACCACTTCCTGAAATATGCTGCACGTCACTACAGTTATTCTCAGTCTGTAGCTTGACCTAGAACATTGTATTTCCTTGGTATTCCGGGTGCTAAATCTGGCATTCTAATTGATGCATAATTGGAATGTTCATTGTCCATAATCCATACTGACTCATAACGGATGACACGAGGAGATGGAAGCTCTGGGAAATGCCATCTTTGTCACATGCTAAATATTTGCAGCTATAGTTGTGGCACTATAGTTGATATCAGAGGGATCCATTGGTGTGCTGGCTCTGTTATTTACGTAACTGCACTTTTTTAAAGAGGAGGTTGCTTCAAAGGACATTTTCTTTTAACTTGCCATTCCTTTTCATAACATTTCAAATCAAAGAGTAGTTAGGAGGGCCGCAGCTCAAACATTTGTGTATGGATTGTTATTGATGACCTTTGACCTGTTTTGAAATTGCCAGCAACTTCTGGACTCGTAACTGCTCTTTCATTGCCTTATTCTGGTCAGTGCATTTCAACAGCTTCTGGTCTGACTCCTCACTGAACCCAATTTGTTTTTCAAAAAGGGGAGCCTCTTGCTACACATTTATTCCAGTAAAAGTCAGACGTATTTAATTAGTCTTTCATTATGCTGGGTTCATGCAGCCTAATGTAATGTCCAGTCTGCATTATACTTGATAGATCAGATAAGGCAATAACTGAGGGACAGAATGGGATTGTTTGGGGTTGTGACAGGATAGCCAAAGTGAGAAGTCTCAGCGATGGAAAGTGCAGCAAATAAAATACTTTTAATTAAATAACAATTACCAAACAAAAAAGCACAATGGCCAAATAAACAGAACAAACACAAAACACTGATAACAATAAATCCTAAACACAAAATTCTCTCACACTCTCACACTCACACTCACACTCACTCTCACACGCACACGCACACGTACACGTACACGTACACGTACACGTACACGTACGTCTTCTCACTCTCACTCACCAGCTAACACTCCCAACCACTCCCTTTTATATAGGTGCTGCAGCTAATTTGTCAATTTGCACCTCATCAGCTGCAACACCTTTAACACATTCCCCACACAAACACATTCACTCAGATCCACACAGCAGACTCACATCCACTCTAAACACCACAAAAACACACAGACAGGCTGTACCCTGTCACAGGGTTTTTTTACAGCAATCCGGAGTCAAGCGAAACTACAGGTTTCCATTGAATCCACTAACCAGAATGGGGTAGTGCAAGATACATTAAAAGATACAGCAAGTTCAATAAGTTCGGAACAGTTTGTAGCAAAATAAGTAGAATAACTGTATATACTGTATCATAAAAGGTAATAACAGTAAAAATAAATAAAAAAATAAAAAAATACTACTACGACTACTACTACTACTACATAATAATAATAATAATAATAATAATAATAATCATATCATTATCACATAATAATAAATAAGATGCCATTGAAGGACTTGGTTCTGTAAAGGTAAAACTTGTTTGAAACTACCTAAAGTTGGTGAATGTTTCGGCTAATGTCTTCATCAGTGAACTTTAACCCTAATGTAGACAGTAACATTTCATTGCAGCCTTTACCACGGGTAAACAGCCAGGACAACAATGTGTAACTGAATTATCTGAAAAAGGCACAGACAAAATAATACTGCTGTCTAAAATAGTTCAACACAGCCCTTTGGGTCCCAGAATTATATAGTTCCTTTGAGTCTCTTTAGTATGTCTTTCTTTTCTTTGAAAGAATGTAAAATGCCAGGCAGTGCCCTGTTTTAAGGATTCCAAAGGTTATCTGTCGCTGCTGTGCACACCAGTTAATTAGACATGGTGCCTGATTAAACCATTTAAAAGTTACCTATTTTTAATTCAGTTATTCATTCTTACCCCAGGGTTACATTTTAATGGCAACTCTCTCCTTGTATTTTTATTTTATTTTTATTTTTATTGATCGTGAGAAAGTAAAATTTACATCGTAAGCCGTTACCCTGTAACCGAAACACCTCGATCAATCCAACGATTGATAATTTCCAATTCTTTTTGATTATTATTTACAGGACTTCACCTAACCTCTACCGAGAAACTGGTAATTAACAAGAGACCGACTTAAACTTACCAAGAAAATTGACCATACAGTGTGTGTAACGAGTCAATGTACGGCTAAGCCTATTCATTTTAAATGTACATTCCACTGGACATGTGCTTTTTGAGCTAGTATGCTTACTAATTAAGGTTAAGAAAACTAATAAATAAATGTCAGAATTGATTGGAGATGGCTCTTTGAGACTTATTGTACTCTGCTGAATTGGAATGTATCTTTAACTGGGTATGTCACACACATTGCTCAGGGCATTCCGAATAATGAGGACGTCCTTCAGCTCTGCACAAGTTTGGTGTGGCCCGCAGTAATCCCAGTGTGGGTACTGCAGACACATGCAGGTGCTGTTACATGAGGTGTAAGATGATGGGTGATGACCACAGACAGGTGCTGTTAAGATGATGGGTGATGATCACAGGCAGGTGCTGTTAAGATGATGGGTGATGATCACAGGCAGGTGCTGTTAAGATGATGGGTGATGATCACATGCAGGTGCTGTTAAGATGATGGGTGATGATCACAGGCAGGTGCTGTTAAGATGATGGGTGATGATCACATGCAGGTGCTGTTAAGATGATGGGTGATGATCACATGCAGGTGCTGTTAAGATGATGGGTGATGATCACAGGCAGGTGCTGTTAAGATGATGGGTGATGATCACATGCAGGTGCTGTTAAGATGATGGGTGATGATCACATGCAGGTGCTGTTAAGATGATGGGTGATGATCACAGGCAGGTGCTGTTAAGATGATGGGTGATGATCACAGGCAGGTGCTGTTAAGATGATGGGTGATGATCACAGGCAGGTGCTTTTAAGATGATGGGTGATGATCACAGGCAGGTGCTGTTAAGATGATGGGTGATGATCACAGGCAGGTGCTGTTAAGATGATGGGTGATGATCACAGGCAGGTGCTGTTAAGATGATGGGTGATGATCACAGGCAGGTGCTGTTAAGATGATGGGTGATGATCACAGGCAGGTGCTGTTAAGATGATGGGTGATGATCACAGGCAGGTGCTGTTAAGATGATGGGTGATGATCACAGGCAGGTGCTGTTAAGATGATGGGTGATGATCACAGGCAGGTGCTGTTAAGATGATGGGTGATGATCACAGGCAGGTGCTGTTAAGATGATGAGTGATGATCACAGGCAGGTGCTGTTAAGATGATGGGTGATGATCACAGGCAGGTGCTGTTAAGATGATGGGTGATGATCACAGGCAGGTGCTGTTAAGATGATGAGTGATGATCACAGGCAGGTGCTGTTAAGATGATGGGTGATGATCACAGGCAGGTGCTGTTAAGATGATGGGTGATGATCACAGGCAGGTGCTGTTAAGATGATGGGTGATGATCACAGGCAGGTGCTGTTAAGATGATGAGTGATGATCACAGGCAGGTGCTGTTAAGATGATGGGTGATGATCACAGGCAGGTGCTGTTAAGATGATGGGTGATGATCACAGGCAGGTGCTGTTAAGATGATGGGTGATGATCACAGGCAGGTGCTGTTAAGATGATGGGTGATGATCACAGGCAGGTGCTGTTAAGATGATGGGTGATGATCACAGGCAGGTGCTTTTAAGATGATGAGTGATGATCACAGGCAGGTGCTGTTAAGATGATGGGTGATGATCACAGGCAGGTGCTGTTAAGATGATGGGTGATGATCACAGGCAGGTGCTGTTAAGATGATGGGTGATGATCACAGGCAGGTGCTGTTAAGATGATGGGTGATGATCACAGGCAGGTGCTGTTAAGATGATGATGTGATGATCACAGGCAGGTGCTGTTAAGATGATGGGTGATGATCACAGGCAGGTGCTGTTAAGATGATGGGTGATGATCACAGGCAGGTGCTGTTAAGATGATGGGTGATGATCACAGGCAGGTGCTGTTAAGATGATGGGTGATGATCACAGGCAGGTGCTGTTAAGATGATGGGTGATGATCACAGGCAGGTGCTGTTAAGATGAAGATGATGGTGATGATCACAGGCAGGTGCTGTTAAGATGATGGGTGATGATCACAGGCAGGTGCTGTTAAGATGATGGGTGATGATCACAGGCAGGTGCTGTTAAGATGATGGGTGATGATCACAGGCAGGTGCTGTTGAGATGATGGGTGATGATCACAGGCAGGTGCTGTTAAGATGATGAGTGGTGATCATAGGCAGGTGCTGTTAAGATGATGGGTGATGATCACATGCAGGTGCTGTTAAGATGATGAGTGATGAACATAGGCAGAACATAAGAAAGATGATTTACAAACGAGAGGAGGCCATTCGGCCCATCTTGCTCAAACGTTTGCCCATCTTGCTCGTTGTTGTTAGTAGCTTATTGATCCCAAAATCTCATCAAGCAGCTTCTTGAAGGATCCCAGGGTGTCAGCTTCAACAACATTACTGGGGAGTTGATTCCAGACCCTCACAATTCTCTGTGTAAAAAAGTGTCTCCTATTTTCTGTTCTGAATGCCCCTTTTTCTAAACTCCATTTGTGACCCCTGGTCCTTGTTTCTTTTTTCAGGCTGAAAAAGTCCCTTGGGTCGACACTGTCAATACCTTTTAGAATTTTGAATGCTTGAATTAGGTCGCCACGTAGTCTTCTTTGTTCAAGACTGAACAGATTCAATTCTTTTAGCCTGTCTGCATATGACATGCCTTTTAAACCCGGAATAATTCTGGTCGCTCTTCTTTGCACTCTTTCTAGAGCAGCAATATCTTTTTTATAGCGAGGTGACCAGAACTGCACACAATATTCAAGATGAGGTCTTACTAGTGCATTGTACAGTTTTAACATTACTTCCCTTGATTTAAATTCAACACTTTTCACAATGTATCCGAGCATCTTGTTAGCCTTTTTTATAGCTTCCCCACATTGTCTAGATGAAGACATTTCTGAGTCAACAAAAACTCCTAGGTCTTTTTCATAGATTCCTTCTCCAATTTCAGTATCTCCCATATGATATTTATAATGTACATTTTTATTTCCTGCGTGCAGTACCTTACACTTTTCTCTATTAAATGTCATTTGCCATGTGTCTGCCCAGTTCTGAATCTTGTCTAGATCATTTTGAATGACCTTTGCTGCTGCAACAGTGTTTGCCACTCCTCCTACTTTTGTGTCGTCTGCAAATTTAACAAGTTTGCTTACTATACCAGAATCTAAATCATTAATGTAGATTAGGAATAGCAGAGGACCTAATACTGATCCCTGTGGTACACCGCTGGTTACCACACTCCATTCTGAGGTTTTTCCTCTAATCAGTACTTTCTGTTTTCTACATGTTAACCACTCCCTAATCCATGTACATGTGTTTCCTTGAATCCCAACTGCGTTCAGTTTGAGAATTAATCTTTTGTGCGGGACTTTGTCAAAAGCTTTCTGGAAATCTGACTACTAGTGCCGTCCACACGACAATTCTTACTACCCACTTACTAGGTCCGTCCACACGAAAATCTCTACGATCACAGGCAGGTGCTGTTAAGATGATGGGTGATGATCACAGGCAGGTGCTGTTAAGATGATGAGTGATGATCACAGGCAGGTGCTGTTAAGATGATGAGTGATGATCACAGGCAGGTGCTGTTAAGATGGGTGATGATGCTGTTAAGATGATGAGGTGATGATCACAGGCAGGTGCTGTTAAGATGATCACAGGCAGGTGCTGTTAAGATGATGGGTGATGATCACAGGCAGGTGCTGTTAAGATGATGGGTGATGATCACAGGCAGGTGCTGTTAAGATGATGGGTGATGATCACATGCAGGTGCTGTTAAGATTAAGATAATGGGTGATGATCGCATGCAGGTGCTGTTAAGATGATGGGTGATGATCACAGGCAGGTGCTGTTAAGATGATGGGTGATGATCACAGGCAGGTGCTGTTAAGATGATGGGTGATGATCACAGGCAGGTGCTGTTAAGATGATGGGTGATGATCACAGGCAGGTGCTGTTAAGATGATGGGTGATGATCACAGGCAGGTGCTGTTAAGATGATGGGTGATGATCACAGGCAGGTGCTGTTAAGATGATGGGTGATGATCACAGGCAGGTGCTGTTAAGATGATGGGTGATGATCACAGGCAGGTGCTGTTAAGATGATGGGTGATGATCACAGGCAGGTGCTGTTAAGATGATGGGTGATGATCACAGGCAGGTGCTGTTAAG
The DNA here is from genome assembly GCF_017654505.1 of Polyodon spathula. Classification (NCBI taxonomy): domain Eukaryota; kingdom Metazoa; phylum Chordata; class Actinopteri; order Acipenseriformes; family Polyodontidae; genus Polyodon; species Polyodon spathula. Next base: position 50,758,708 of record NC_054542.1, on the reverse strand, counting down.
ATGATGGGTGATGATCACAGGCAGGTGCTGTTAAGATGATGGGTGATGATCACAGGCAGGTGCTGTTAAGATGATGGGTGATGATCACAGGCAGGTGCTGTTAAGATTAAGATGATGGGTGATGATCACAGGCAGGTGCTGTTAAGATGATGGGTGATGATCACAGGCAGGTGCTGTTAAGATGATGGGTGATGATCACAGGCAGGTGCTGTTAAGATGATGGGTGATGATCACAGGCAGGTGCTGTTAAGATGATGGGTGATGATCACAGGCAGGTGCTGTTAAGATGATGAGTGATGATCACAGGCAGGTGCTGTTAAGATGATGAGTGATGATCACAGGCAGGTGCTGTTAAGATGATGGGTGATGATCACAGGCAGGTGCTGTTAAGATGATGAGTGATGATCACAGGCAGGTGCTGTTAAGATTAATGATGATGCTGTTAAGATGATGATGATCACAGGCAGGTGCTGTTAAGGATGGGTGATGATCACAGTGCTAAGATGATGATGATCACAGGGGTGCTGTTAAGATGATCACAGGCAGGTGCTGTTAAGATTAAGATAATGGGTGATGATGTGCTAAGATGATGAGTGATGATCACAGACAGGTGCTGTTAAGATGATGGGTGATGATCACAGGCAGGTGATTGTCTCTATTCCTGCTGATGTGCTGTACTTCTAGACTAGATGATGATAACTATTCTTGTATTAATCATATTTGTGGAAAAGTGGGCGACTAATTATAGAGCAATTCAATATTTGTGGAGTTATAGTTTTAGTAATTGTACTTATTCAGCATGTATTAATTACATATAAATGCAAGAAGCACCAAATGGCACAAGCAGTACCAATGGCATCTCCACATAATGCTATACATAGAATTCAAATGCAGCTTACACAAGTACCAATGACATCTCCATACAATACTATACATAGAATTACATGCAGCTTACACACATAAGCTTACTTGACTTGTAAAACATCTTAAATGGTACAAGCAAATTCCTACACTGTTCAGTACTTGGTTTGATTGAATGAGTCGTACACAAGCTTCAATGTGAAAGCTGAACATTAATTTCAATAAAGAACAAAGACAAGTTTATAGTGGATCTTTTTTTAGCCCTCTTCACTAAAGTAAAAACAGGGTTCTGTTATTTTGTAATACCACTGCTTCTTTACTAATGATAGTAATAGGAATAGCACCATTTTATTTAGAGGTGGTGTTGAATTTAAACCCATTCATAGCCCCACAGAAACATTAACCTGCTAACTTCCCTCATTTCAAAAAATAAAGAGTCTGATTCTCTCTTTTTAAATGAATAAAATTTAAATAATAGAGAATACAAACTACACCAACAACTATCAAGCTTATATTTAACTAGTCTCTGCTTAACCACATAGCCTATATTTAACTAACCACTGTAGTCTCTGCTTAACCACGTAGCCTATATTTAACTAATCACTGTAGTCTCTGCTTAACCACATAGCCTATATTTAACTAATCACTGTAGTCTCTGCTTAACCACATAGCCTATATTTAACTAATCACTGTAGTATCTGCTTAACCACATAGCCTATATTTAACTAATCACTGTAGTCTCTGCTTAACCACATAGCCTATATTTAACTAATCACTGTAGTCTCTGCTTAACCACATAGCCTATATTTAACTAATCACTGTAGTCTCTGCTTAACCACATAGCCTATATTTAACTAATCACTGTAGTCTCTGCTTAACCACATAGCCTATATTTAACTAATCACTGTAGTCTCTGCTTAACCACATAGCCTATATTTAACTAATCACTGTAGTCTCTGCTTACCCAGCAGCTTCTGTTTCAGTCACTGGACCGTGGGTTAGGGTTAAGGTTAGGGTTAGGGTTGAATGCATTTCCATTTATAAATTGAATTTAAAACCATTCAAATACAAAACCTTAACAAAACAAGGAATAATAGTGTGTATACACTGGCCAAAGTGGAGTGACAAATATAGAGAGTCCCCCCTCCCTCGTAATGAAAGTGGGTTAGGCTCCAATGTATCAGAAGATTGCATTTACAGTATCTGGTGAATTGGGAGGCCCCTGTTTGACACTCTTATCACTTTCACATACTGAACAGGTTTTTTGGAATAGAAACGTGTGCATCCTGTGCATATGCAGATGATTTGCAATGTCAATGTGAATTTGTGAACAGAGGCCTCACACTTAAGATCTGTGACACTTTGCAGAGCATTGTAAACATCCGTACTCTCAAAATAGCAGAATTGTTTAAAAAAAAAAAATTCAGTAAGAAAGTAAAAAAAAAGAACGTAAAAGGTATTCTGGGTAATTTCAGACAACCCCTAAACCCCATGTACAAGAAGAGCCGACCATCACCACGGTGACCCACAGTGAGCACTTTACATGAAGTGTCTCTACTTACTGTGCAACCCTAACCCTAACCCTAACCCTAACCCTAACCCTAAACCCCATGTACAAGAAGAGCCGACCATCACCACGGTGACCCACAGTGAGCACTTTACATGAAGTGTCTCTACTTACTGTGCAACCCTAACCCTAACCCTAACCCTAACCCTAACCCTAACCCTAACCCTAAACCCCTAAACCCATGTACAAGAAGAGCCGACCATCACCACGGTGACCCACAGTGAGCACTTTACATGAAGTGTCTCTACTTACTGTGCAACCCTAACCCTAACCCTAACCCTAACCCTTTTATGATACAATTGTGTATATCTACACTGTGCAAAAATATGTACAAGTACATTGTAATGATGCATAATGACATTGTAATTATGTGTAAGCACACATATATTTAATATGTAACTACTACGTAAATACACAGTAATTAGAGACACCTCATGTAAAGTGTTACCGAGCTTTGCAACATTTGAAAACAATCGGTTTTAAAGTGTTTTTTTTTTTTTATAGAAAATAATGATAAAAGGGTTCTCTAGTAGCGATAGTGGCCTCCCGATGAAGGCTCAGTAACTGACTTTGGTTAGGATCCTTGCCTTTGGCTCGGGCTGCATAACTCCAGTCGCGATCAACTACCACACAGCAGAACCTTTATCAACGGGCACTATCACTTAAATAGCCTTAGTATGTGTACCTGGAATATGGTCATTACATTTATATGATAGCAATCCAGTCCACTTACTGCCATTTCACACCAAGAACAGGACATGCAATCATCACTGCTGATTTACCAGCATAGCAAAGTCACTCAGGTGCCAATGTGTATGCTGCCTGAACTCAGGCCTCCTTTATGTTCCTTTATTTAACAACAAACTATGGAGAATTTCATTCAATTCAATTGTCTAAGTTGTGTCCCCTTTGTGGAATATGCATCCCTTTTTCTTTGTATCCCCTGTGCTATTAGATACAGTGTAGTCTGTTTATATCCAAATGCCTTTTATCAACACGTTCAATTACACTATGTAACACAATTTTTGTTCCTGGGTAGTAAGTGTTATTTCCTAATTGCTTATGCCTCAAAAGTATAGAAAATGGCTGTTATTCCCCACAACTTTGCTTTTGTGACCAGGACAGTGATATTTTGAAATTTACCTATTTCCAATGAGAAAAAGGTCTTTTCGTTCACATACAGTCAGAAAACAACATATGAATCCAAATTAACATGTATTTATACTAAAGTAATACAAAAATGACTACAAAAGATTTAGAAGTGAGTAGTTTTTCGGGATTTACAATTATACTGTAAATCACTTTCACGAATCAGCCCCCAAATGTAGTCTCCCATCATGTTTTCGTTATACTGTCCTTGGTAGCGGCGTTCAAAGTCCAGTATATCCTGGTGGAAGCGCTCGCCTTGCTCCTCCGAGTCCACTCCCATGTTCTCCTTGAATTTATCAAGATGAGCATCAAGGATATGGACTTTGAGGGACATCCTACAGCCCATTGTGTCGTAGTTCTTCACCAGAGTCTCAACCAGCTCCATATAGTTTTCGGCCTTTTGATTGCCCAGAAAGCCCTGAACCACTGCGACAAAGCTGTTCCAAGCCGCTTTCTCCTTACTAGTGAGCTTCTTGGGGAATTCATTGCACTCCAGGATCTTCTTTATCTGTGGTCCGACAAAGACAATGGCTTTGACCTTTGCCTCAGACAGCTTAGGGAAGAAGTCTTGAAGGTACTTGAAGGCTGCCGACTCCTTATCTAGAGCTCTGACAAATAGTTTCACAAGGCCCAATTTGATGTGCAGTGGTGGCATCAGCACATTCCGGGGGTCCACCAGTGGCTTCCACTTGACGTTGTTCCTCCCCCACAGAGAACTCGGTCCGCTGTGGCCAGTCCCGCCTCTGGTAGTCGCCTTGGTATCCCTGCTGTCCCAAAGGCAAAGATACCTGGGAAACTTGGTTAAACCGCCTTGGAGACCCATCAGGAATGCCACCATTGCAGCCTCTTGATGCCATCTCAGAAAAATGCAGATATGTATACACTTAGGCAGCTGGAACTAAACTGAACTGGTTGGCTTAAGGCCCCTGTATTTATACTACTATTTATATTACTGGAAAGTTCTAGAAAGTTCTAGAAGTTACTTCAAGTTTACTCAGCACTGAGTCTATCTGGAATGTTCTGGAAAATAGGTAAATTTCAAAATATCACTGTCCTGGTCACAAAAGCAAAGTTTGTGGGGAATGATAGCCATTTTCTATACTTTGAGGCATAAGCAATTAGGAAATAACACTTACTACCCAGGAACCAAAAAAAAAAAAAGCTGTTACACGGTGTTATCTGTGTCACATTAATTAATCAATTAATAATGGCTACAAATGAGTATAATTAAGTAGAAATTTGAATAATTATATTTCATCTTAAAAAGCTCAAACGATGCTTCACCTAAACCCTCCACACAAATAGAATTGAGCATGTGTGTGTGCCTGCTGTAGCCCAGTAAACAGCTGACATTATTGCATTACATTTGTTTTGCTAAAGGGGTTGTGTCTCACAAAGTAGTTCCACACATTTTACATTTTCTCCACCATGCGCATCCATGCATTATCTGGGTCTGGGTCATTATCTGAGCACATGTTTTAGCACACATGTGTTTTTATTTTAAAATATGAAGTCTGGCACCTCTCTAGGTGTGCTCTGTGTGCAAGCCATGCTTTTAGACTGTCTTGGACTTCCTGGGTCATTTCACTGAGTTCTAACCTCTCAATAGCCAATCCGCTGCTCCCCTACTGACTGACATGCTTTCAGCCAGTAACATGCTTTGACCCTGAAGACACCGCTGCGGTGAAAAGACCCAGGAAGTGCAAGTGCAGACAGGTGACCCGAGAATAAGGCACAGAAACGAAGGGCTTCTTTAACCTAAAGCAGTACCAGATACCATGATTTCATAATGAATGCCCTGGTCATGCTGTAAAGCACATTCAAGACGCTTTCTGTTTTTGAACCAGGTTTCAAAGGGCATTAAAAATATGAAACCAGGAATCCTTTGTATTTGACTTTGACAGAAATAAACACCAGGAAAGCTAATCTCCAGTATTTTTATTAAAAATAAAACATTTGCTCGTTTAGAATTAGCTACGATTGCTCACATTTCTATTTCCTTTTAAATCCAAGACATTGCATCTATGTTTCCTTCCAGCTGTCACGCGTTCCTGCTGTGAGAAATAGAATATTTTAAACACATGCTTACTCTTGAGAGCCCATCTGAGGCATACTTCCTTGGTACTAGTGATTTCAGAGTTGGTCGAGACCAAAGCACAAGGCATACTCTGCCAAGGAATTTTTTCCAGTAACATTTACATGAAGTGTCACTAATTACTGTGTATTTACTGCTACTTACATAGTAAATACATGTGTACTTACAATGTTAGTATGCATTACAATGTATGATCTGTTCTGTGAAGGCAGGACAGGGAGCTAGCATTCGAATCTGTGTAAACAAAGCATTCATCCTTTTTCAAAAGTAACAATTGAGTTTGATTTCCTACAGTACGTTTCAATATATAAGTGCAAAATGAAAATGGTGATAAAGTGGCATTCAGATCTCTTTAAAATGCAATTACTGTAGCATGAACATGTTTTTTCTTTCTCTGTAATGTCTTTGTTGTGGGATCTGGGTTGAACCCTCTCTCCTCTATCCTGCTGGGATCTGGGGTGATCTCTCTCTCCTCTATCCTGCTGGGATCTGGGGTGATCTCTCTCTCCTCTATCCTGCTGGGATCTGGGTTGAACCCTCTCTCCTCTTCATGCTGGGATCTGGGGTGATTTCTCTCTCTCTCTTCTATCCTGCAGGGATATGGGGTGATCTCTCTCCTCTCTCATGCTGCAGGGATGGGATATGTGTTGTATAATGGGATATGTGTTGTGTAATGGTTTCCATGGCTACAGTGCATTCTGTTATCCCCCTGGTCACATTGTTTTGCTTTTAGATTAAAGGATACACGATATTACACTTAACACTGGAAGTATTACAGGAAGTAAAGGTCAATGTAGAAACTATGGTACAAACTTCTCAAAATCCTTGAAGAACACCAATACACTGAGTCCCACTTAGTCAAGCTTGGGGACTTTGTTTACTGTATTCCGAGAGCAAGAGGCTTATATTAAACCATACAACAGATCTGATGATGAAATTGCTTTTTGGTAAGAGCTCAGCATTTCCATCTCATGAGTGCCTTTTGTCAAACTATTATTTCTCCAATGCCCGCTGCAGTTTCAACAGCATAGACGAAGATCCTAGTCCACAGATTAATGTAATCATTCATTCCAGCACACAGCTACAATTTGAAATGTATTTAGAACATGTTGTACATGGAATTGCTACACGATCTATTTCGATCGAACAGGAAATTAAACCAAAACCAAGACGAAGGAGATGTCAGCCGCTATTTCGGTACACTAGCTGTGCTATCATTTCTCAACCTGGAAAGTTCACTGTTAAACTTTTCAAAGCCTAACCTTAATCAAAAGCAAAATAGCTTGTGTCAAACTGTTCATGGTGTGATACTTTTGAACAAAACAATTGTCAGTACTTTATGAGGGAGGGACGGGGGACTAAAAGAGTTCAGAAGCAAATGTAGGTAAGAGATGGATTTTAAAAACGCAGTCACAGCTCATTGGATGATGTCTGCTCACAGCCAATTCCTCGCTGAATACTGCAGCAGGGAATTAGTTTATCTTGGTGAAATTCACAGTAGTAAGAAAGATAAATCAACACATTTATCTGCTAAAACTACATCAATAGATAAGACCCTAATGACATTGAAGGACAATGCAATCATCCCCTCTTCACGAAGGGACAGCAGATCATGTATTGACAGAGTAAACTGCACACTTGACATCCCTGTCATGGATAATTGACAGGTGCAAGCGTTAAGCAAATCCCTGAAGGTAAAAGCTTCAGGCAAATGATCAGTCGGCTCTTCTTTACAAATCCCGGTCGTGTGTATGACTGTATATATGTATGTGTGTGTGTTTTTTGCTAAGACATTAAGGCAAGTGTAATGTGTAGTGTAGAGATGATAGTAACTGCTCTTGGATGACTATTCTAGAGAATCAGAATGGCATTGAAGCAATGGGTGTAAAAAGTATTACCACACTGTGTACTGCATGTGTAAATCATGCTTAGTATCACTGCCCCCCTGTTATCCAGTATATTGTAGCTGGGACTGGGCTGGGTGCCTGAAGTTCTCTTCTGGATTCCACAGCTCAGGTACAGTTTAGCATTTGTTAATCGCTGTGGTTAAAGAAGGCAACAAAAAAAACATGTTGGCCTCTTAGTTTAGGGATGAGTAGTTTGTTACAGCACTGAGGGGAAAGTATTTTAAAGAAAACATGCTCAGTTACCTATTTGTCTGAGAAAAAGCTATTCGAGAAAATATAATTCCAAGTATGTATTTACGTGGAATGAATTAACATGTTATCAATGCTTTAGAAAATTAAATCAAAATAACTTTTACTTGATTTGTCTCATGAATTTACATTTTCCCAGAACTAATTCAATTAGCATTTAGCTGGGGAACAAGGCTAGAAATGCAAATCTACTGAATGAACAGAGTGCATGTATATGTATTTTTTTCTAAATTTTAATTCATCATTGAGTATGTGTTATGAAATCTAAATAAAACCTGATCCACACTCACTGTATGATAGAAACATCTTTTTGAACTGAATTGTGAATGCTGCTCTGAGTCTTATAATGTACAGTACTGTATTTCTCATTTACTCAGGAGTACATCCCAAGTGCTTACGTATTAATACACATCACAACATGCTTTATTACAATTTGTTACAATTAACAGTTGAGAGAGAGAGAGAGAGAGAGAGAGAGAGAGAGAGACAGACAGACAGACAGACACACAGAGAGAGACATAGAGACACAGGACTGAATGGCAGGGTGTGTTTAGTTGGGTAGAGGTATAAGGGAAAGCTCCCATTTCTTTTACAGCTGGCTGTTCCTGGCTATAAGCAATGCCATTGTCTTATAGAGCTGCCCAATCCCACTATGAAACCATGACTACAAAGGCTTCCTGAGAACAGGGTGAAGTTGTTATAAGCACACTTGTTGTCATGTAAGCTGTTTTATGTTATTCAACATGATGCTTTTTGTCCTAATCCAATGTTAAGATGTCAGCGATCATATTAGGCAGCAGGCAGATGCTGTATGTAGGAGCCCACAGTGTGAAAAGGGCTCAGCAATATACAGTAAAATGATATTGAGCCTGCAGTAGATCCTGATCCGTGGTATTGATTGTACTGAGAGGTGAGCGCTGGACCGCACTGCAGCGTCCTTTCACAGTAGGATTCTCGTGGCAGTGGGCAGGGAGCTGGTGGTCGATCCCGATCCGTGGTATTGATTGTACTGAGAGGTGAGCGCTGGACCGCACTGCAGCGTCCTTTCACAGTAGGATTCTCGTGGCAGTGGGCAGGGAGCTGGTGGTCGATCCTGATCCGTGGTATTGATTGTACTGAGAGGTGAGCGCTGGACCGCACTGCAGCGTCCTTTCACAGTAGGATTCTCGTGGCAGTGGGCAGGGAGCTGGTGGTCGATCCTGATCCGTGGTATTGATTGTACTGAGAGGTGAGCGCTGGACCGCACTGCAGCGTCCTTTCACAGTAGGATTCTCGTGGCAGTGGGCAGGGAGCTGGTGGTCGATCCCGATCCGTGGTATTGATTGTACTGAGAGGTGAGCGCTGGACTGCACTGCAGCGTCCTTTCACAGTAGGATTCTCGTGGCAGTGGGCAGGGAGCTGGTGGTCGATCCTGATCCGTGGTATTGATTGTACTGAGAGGTGAGCGCTGGACCGCACTGCAGCGTCCTTTCACAGTAGGATTCTCGTGGCAGTGGGCAGGGAGCTGGTGGTCGATCCTGATCCGTGGTATTGATTGTACTGAGAGGTGAGTGCTGGACTGGGAGTGCACTGCAGCATCCTTTCACAGTAGGATCCTGGGAAGGACGAGCAACCCGCTCTTACTCGTGGCAGTGAGCAGGGACACATTAGTGCGGTGCAGACACCGACACAAACTGAAACCGAGAGGGGCGTGGCAAGAGAGAAATAAGTGCATTGTCAATCAGAACCCTATCAGAATAAGACTTCCACTTTCAAGCAGCAAGCCCAATATTAACATCTCCACAGTGGTATAAGTGCCATAATGCCTTAGTCTGTGCCTTTGTTTTCAACAGTTTGTTCCCTGCTTCCTAACTAATCATTTCAGGGCAGCAGAAGGGTGCAAATTGTAATGAATCCCTTCCTCTAAGCAGAGCTCGGTACAGCCCTGTGTTACAATGAGCCACACCTGTCAAGCCAGAGCACTTCCGGATTCATTTCAATGTTTTAAAGACAGATCCCTTAAATAGATAACACCGTGTAACACATTTATTTTTATTTTTTTTTGTTCCTGGGTAGTAAGTGTTATTTCCTAATTGCTTATGCCTCAAAAGTATAGAAAATAGCTATTATTCCCCACAAACTTTGCTTTTGTGACCAGGACAGTGATATTTCAAAATATTACTATTTCCAGTGGGAAAACGGGCAAATGTGTGTCTTTTCGTTCCATAAAGTCAGAAAAAAACAACATATGAATCCAAATTAACATTCATATGTTGTTTTTTTCTGACTTTATGTGAACAAAAAGACACACATTTGCCCGTTTTCCCATTGGAAATAATGATATTTTGAAATATCACTGTCCTGGTCACAAAAGCAAAGTTTGTGGGGAATAATAGCCATTTTCTATATTTTTGAGGCATAAGCAATTAGGAAACAACACTTACTACCCAGGAACAAAAATTGTGTTACATAGTGTAATGTTAAGAAAAATAATTTCAGAGTGCTCTTCTCAACTATTGACAGATTAATAACTCCATCACTGGCTGCACTTCCCTATACTGATGCCTCTCCTGCCAGATATTATGGATTAAATTCCTCAAGATGGTTCATATTTAAATGTGATTGGCTCTGTTCTGGACTCAATCTCTGTGATTACTTCAAATGATTTGAATACATTAGTATTGCAGGTGAGATCTGCTGCCTGTTCATTAGGTCCAGTTCCTCACGAGATTCCTTCAATGTGTATTTAGTTTAAGGCCTGTGATTCCACCTGTGCTATTGACCCATGGCCCACTTGTACTATTCAAGATGTATTTAGTTTAAGGCCAGTGATTCCACCCGTGCTATTGACCCATGGCCCACTAGTACTGTTAAACTCTCCCCCCTTCCAGTACTAATATCATTAATCTGTCACTTCTCAGAGGCTTTGTCCCTATTGCACTAAAACAAGCCAATGTTAAACCAACTCTAAAAAAAGCTTTGCTGGATCTGGAAGTGATTGGAAACTTTCTTCCTATATTTAATCTCCCTTTCCCTGACAAGAAACTTGAGCAAGCCGTTGCCGACCAGTTGCTGTCTCTTCCCTCACAAAATGACGTGCCTGGAAGATGTCTCAGATCGTCAGACTCTGGACTTCGGTTCCAGGATGTGTTACTCTCGGTGGGCGTAGTTTTAGCTGTGTTGCCTCTTCTCTCTGGAACTCCCTGCCAGGCCGCATTCGAGACTCCACACCAGTGCTGAATTTGAAATCCACTCTTAAGACACATTTGTTCTCGGCAGCTTTTTTACAGCGATCCTGTGGACTTATTCTTAAAACTGGCAATGTTTTTTAAATGATTTTTTAATGATCTTATTTTTTTTATTTCTGTTTTACCTGTATTGAATGCATTTTGCTGTTTTGACTGCCTTGCTTTATTATTATTATTATTATTATTATTATTATTATTATTATTATTATTATTATTATTATTAATAATAATCATGAACACACTACGTTCAGTGAAATCAGGTTGACATTATTGTAAATTTATTCAATAGGTTGCCCTGTGCTGTCTGGTTGCATGGTGTTGTCTAAACAGCGTTGCCGTGTATACACTGCAAGCTGTTATCGAGGCCTGGGTGGTTTTGCATACATTCTAACAGGAATATGAGGGCTCATGACTGGGTAACACGTTACATGAAGTGTCTCGATTTACTGTGCATGTACACAGTAGTTACTTAGTAAATACATGTGCGTTTACACACAATGATTCATTGTTACAATGTGCCTAATGTGTACATTTTATTGCATGGTACAACCCTAATCCTAATACTAACTCTAAACCTAAGCCTATCATTGTTTGTTTTATTTTTCAAAATTTATTTTTATTTATTTTTATCCAATAAAAAACTTGTTTTATTTTGTTTTATTACAGATACACATTCATAAAATAACTCAAACAGATGTATAAAAATAAAAACAAAGCATACATAATGTTTTAACTATATACATATTTTTTATTAAACATTAGTTTTCTATTATTATTTTGTCATAAACAGACCTAGCACAGAATAATAATTTAGTTACCATAATTTCTAATTAACAGTAACAGTAATGTATGAGAAGTCCCCAAGTATTTTTTATTAACTGCCTATTTACAGTAAATATTGCCCATGCCCTTTATAAAAATACAGCAAGACTAAATAAATACAAAAAGAGTTTTATTACTGCACAGTGGAAATCAAATCAGCATGAAGGACATTAAAACAAACACAAAAAATGGCTTATTTTAGAATGTTGTAGAATTCAGCATTCACTCATTAAAATTCTGATATTTCACACATGTATTCATAAGGAGCTTCAAGCTAGCACAAATATTCAAATGAAGAAATAAATGCAAGCATACAACAGAGCTGTCGTCTGTCACTTACAATCAGTGAATACTTAAAAAAAATGCTCACAGTCAATGGAAACCACAAGTTACATGAGATAATAAATCACAATATTGGATAAGTGTTCTGGTTCGTTGCAGTGTTTCATGATTGCATGAGATAATAAATCACAGTATTGGATAAGTGTTCTGGTTCATTGCAGTGTTTCATGATTGCATGAGATAGTCAATCATTGTATTGGATAAGTGTTCTGGTTCATTGCAGTGTTTCATGATTGCATGAGATAGTCAATCACAGTATTGGATAAGTGTTCTGGTTCGTTGCAGTGTATCATGATTGCATGAGATAGTCAATCACAGTATTGGATAAGTGTTCTGGTTCGTTGCAGTGTTTCATGATTGCATGAGATAGTCGATCACTGTATTGGATAAGTGTTCTGGTTCGTTGCAGTGTTTCATGATTGCATGAGATAGTCAATCACAGTATTGGATAAGTGTTCTGGTTCGTTGCAGTGTTTCATGATTGCATGAGATAGTCGATCACTGTATTGGATAAGTGTTCTGGTTCGTTGCAGTGTTTCATGATTGCATGAGATAATAAATCACAGTATTGGATAAGTGTTGTGGTTCATTGCAGTGTTTCATGATTGCATGAGATAATCAATCACAGTATTGGATAAGTGTTGTGGTTCATTGCAGTGTTTCATGATTGCATGAGATAAGAAATCACAGTATTGGATAAGCTGGTGTTTCTGGTTCATTGCAGTGTTTCATGATTGCATGAGATAATAAATCACAATATTGGATAAGTGTTCTGATTCATTGCAGTGTTTCATGATTGCGACGAGATAATAAATCACTGTATTGGATAAGTGTTCTGGTTCGTTGCAGTGTTTCATGATTGCATGAGATAGTCAATCACTGTATTGGATAAGTGTTCTGGTTCGTTGCAGTGTTTCATGATTGCATGAGATAGTCAATCACTGTATTGGATAAGTGTTCTGGTTCGTTGCAGTGTTTCATGATTGCATGAGATAGTCAATCACTGTATTGGATAAGTGTTCTGGTTCGTTGCAGTGTTTCATGATTGCATGAGATAGTCAATCACAGTATTGGATAAGTGTTCTGGTTCGTTGCAGTGTTTCATGATTGCATGAGATAGTCAATCACAGTATTGGATAAGTGTTCTGGTTCGTTGCAGTGTTTCGTGATTGCATGAGTTAGTCAATCACTGTATTGGATAAGTGTTCTGGTTCGTTGCAGTGTTTCGTGATTGCATGAGATAATAAATCACAGTATTGGATAAGTGTTATGGTTCATTGCAGTGTTTCATGATTGCATGAGATAGTCAATCACAGTATTGGATAAGTGTTCTGGTTCGTTGCAGTGTTTCATGATTGTATGAGATAAGAAATCACGGTATTGGATAAGATGGCATTCTGGCACCTGGAGTGTTTCGCATTTGCAGCTTGGATGCTTCTTTTGCTTGTACCAGTGGCTGCTTGACTTTTCTTTTCAATGTGGCCAACTGAGCGACAGTGCTTAACGACGGTATCTTTCCACTCCCATTCCAGCTGGCAGTTGCAAATTCTGCACATCATTATTTAGTCTCCATCAGCTGCATACATCCCCTCATCCTCAAATTCTTTGTAGTGTTGTTTAATAGTTATGAGCTGTTTAAGCATTTTAGAAACAAACATCTCTGCACTGACCACAGTTTTGCATCTCAAAGATTGGCTTGCTCTCAATTCAAATGCACACAATGCAACCTGATGAGCATGATTGGTGCATGCTGGGGTTGAGGAGTCCAGGGTTAAAGGCACTTAAACCCTTGTAATAGCCTCCTGCAGTAAAAGCCTTGCCAAGTGTGACTAAGCATAGTAAAAGCATGGGAAAGCATAACCAACACACAGAGTTACTGCATGGTACTGCATGGTAAAGCATATTAAAAATCATGCAATCCATGGTTAAGTTGGTACATTCATAGTGTAATCATGTGGAAAGACTGTACAATTACCCGGCAAAAATACCATGGGAAACTTTAATAAGGGAAGACACTCTCCCTGCAGCAGAAAGGGCCAGGAGATCAATGAACCAAACACAGTCCTGCAGATCACAGAGCCAAACACAGTCCTACAGATCACAGAACCAAACACAGTCCAACAGAACCAAACACAGTCCTACAGATCACAGAACCAAACACAGTCCTACAGATCACAGAATCAAACACAGTCCTACAGAACCAAACACAGTTCTGCAGATCACAGAACCAAACACAGTCCTGCAGATCACAGAACCAAACACAGTACTACAGAACCAAACACAGTCCTACAGATCACAAAACCAAACACAGTCCTACAGATCACAGAACCAAACACAGTCCTGCAGATCACAGAACCAAACACAGTCCTACAGAACCAAACACAGTCCTGCAGATAACAGAACCAAACACAGTCCTACAGAACAGAATCAAACACAGTCCTGCAGATCACAGAACCAAACACAGTCCTACAGAACCAAACACAGTCCTGCAGATAACAGAACCAAACACAGTCCTGCAGATAACAGAACCAAACACAGTCCTGCAGATAACAGAACCAAACACAGTCCTGCAGATAACAGAACCAAACACAGTCCTGCAGATCACAGAACCAAACACAGTCCTACAGATCACAGAACCAAACACAGTCCTGCAGATAACAGAATCAAACACAGTCCTGCAGATAACAGAATCAAACACAGTCCTGCAGATAACAGAATCAAACACAGTCCTGCAGATAACAGAACCAAACACAGTCCTGCAGATAACAGAACCAAACACAGTCCTGCAGATAACAGAACCAAACACAGTCCTGCAGATAACAGAACCAAACACAGTCCTGCAGATAACAGAACCAAACACAGTCCTACAGATCACAGAACCAAACACAGTCCTACAGAACCAAACACAGTCCTGCAGATCACAGAACCAAACACAGTCCTGCAGATCACAGAACCAAACACAGTCCTACAGAACCAAACACAGTCCTACAGATCACAGAACCAAACACAGTCCTACAGATCACAGAACCAAACACAGTCCTACAGATCACAGAACCAAACACAGTCCTGCAGATCACAGAACCAAACACAGTCCTACAGATCACAGAACCAAACACAGTCCTACAGATCACAGAACCAAACACAGTCCTACAGATCACAGAACCAAACACAGTCCTACAGATCACAGAACCAAACACAGTCCTACAGAACCAAACACAGTTCTGCAGATCACAGAACCAAACACAGTCCTGCAGATCACAGAACCAAACACAGTCCTACAGATCACAGAACCAAACACAGTCCTGCAGATAACAGAACCAAACACAGTCCTGCAGATCACAGAACCAAACACAGTCCTGCAGATCACAGAACCAAACACAGTCCTGCAGATCACAGAACCAAACACAGTCCTACAGATCACAGAACCAAACACAGTCCTACAGAACCAAACACAGTCCTACAGATCACAGAACCAAACACAGTCCTACAGATCACAGAACCAAACACAGTCCTGCAGATCACAGAACCAAACACAGTCCTGCAGATCACGGAACAAACACAGTCCTACAGATCACAGAACCAAACACAGTCCTACAGATCACAGAACCAAACACAGTCCTACAGATCACAGAACCAAACACAGTCCTACAGATCACAGAACCAAACACAGTCCTACAGATCACAGAACCAAACACAGTCCACAGAACCAAACACAGTTCTGCAGATCACAGAACCAAACACAGTCCTGCAGATCACAGAACCAAACACAGTCCTACAGAACCAAACACAGTCCTACAGATCACAGAACCAAACACAGTCCTACAGATCACAGAACCAAACACAGTCCTACAGATCACAGAACCAAACACAGTCCTACAGATCACAGAACCAAACACAGTCCTACAGAACCAAACACAGTCCTGCAGATAACAGAACCAAACACAGTCCTGCAGATAACAGAATCAAACACAGTCCTGCAGATAACAGAACCAAACACAGTCCTACAGATCACAAAACGCAGTCCTTGAAAGAAGCAAATAGTTTGAAAGCAAATTAATGAAAATGAACCCTTCTTAAGGTCAAGAATGAATCTTAAATGTCAACAACACACTGAGCACATCAAGCTGACTAACCAAGCTCTCTGGAAAAAGGGTACAGCAAGTATTCTGTATGCCTCCTGCAGAAATCAACTTAACGAGCAGAAATAACAGAGTCATTGTTGGGGGTGAGTCATAGGAGGCTGGGTACAGCAGATGCAGACATCAGAGTAGAAGGGACTTCACTCAGAGGTACAAGAAAGCTCCAGGATGGGGCAGAAGCACAAACTGACACAGACAGCACTTTTGACACAGTATTTCTGACACAGTTTCCACAAAGAAGTTGACAGCTAATTGCATATGGGATACAGGAGATCGTAACAGGTTATCAACAGTGGCAGGATTACTTTCTTAACTCTTATAAGAACTTGCAAGGTTATCGCTACAGTACAGCTATGACCAAAAGTTTTGCATCACCTAAAATTTTAGGATTGAGACATCATTTACAAAAGAAAAAAAATTATAATAATGGACATAATTTAGATCTGTTTTTTAACATCACGTAATCAAGGAAACTACAAAATGATATCGCAAAAGTCTACTGGAAGCCATAATAGTAACATGTTAAATTTCGAAATATCACTTTTAATGTAACATTATTCAGCAGGTTTCATTTGTCTTTATGAAGCAAAATGAGTAATTCCTATAGAGTGATGCAACACTTTTGGCCATAGCTGTAGTTAGCTGTAGCTGCGGTAAATTTCAGAGAGAACGCTGCTGAAGCTTCATGGTATCATCACTTCATGTGCTGCAGTTCAATTTCATTCTTGTAAGCTGCAATCAGTCCATTCACCCAACAGCAAAGATACCAGGATGTAGCAGTTAATCTGTTTGCATTTGATATATTTATACATCGCAAATTATTGTAAACACAGAAAAGAATCCCAACACAATTAAAGGGGGGTTGTAGGGGGCGGACAGTGGTCTGTCTGAGTAGAGCTAACTAGCTGCATTTGAATGTGAAAAATGATGGAGCTGAGTATCCTCAAGTGGGCGCCACTGGGTAGGGACACAAGGACTTTAAAATGAAGCTGATAGATGAGATGAGATTTCTTGGGGGGGAAAAAAGCTTCCTTGAATCTCCCCTGTGGAAATAAGGAATTTAGAAAAAGGTGAGCTTTACAATTTGTAACAATGTATAAAGACAGGAGTGCTGCTGCAGGACTCCACATTAGACAGCACAGTAGCTTGCTTGTTACAGCAGTGGCTTACTAGATTGCAATAGCTGTGATTGTCTGCAAATAAAGCATAGCATCTGAGTAGCAAATACAGTCTCTCTCTCTCTCTCTCTCTGTCTCTCTCTCTCTCTCTCTCTCTCTCTCTCTCTCTCTCTCTCTCTCTCACACACACACACACACACACACACACACACACACACACACAGTGTCAGCAGATCCCACAGCCCTTTCATTTGGGGCAATAATAATCATTTTAATAAAGATAATACTAGCTAAGAAAATGATTTAAAGTTTGTTAAGCAGTGTTTTTTCACTGGATGCCAATAGAACAGGATCATTTGGTTCAAACTCTTTCGAATATTCAGGCTGCTATGAAAAGGAATTTGCAAAAGTCAGTTTGGGACACAAAAAAGGCAGGTACCATTCTAAATACTGTTAGTACCAAGTTTCACGACAATTGGAAAAGTGATTCTCCAGATATGTTTGGCATAAAGGAAATACTCCAAGATGATTGGTTCCAGACCCTCACAATTCTCTGTGTAAAAAAAGTGCCTCCTATTTTCTGTTCTGAATGCCCCTTTATCTAATCTCCATTTGTGACCCCCGGTCCTTGTTTCTTTTTCAGGTCAAAAAAGTCCTTTGGATTGACATTGTCAATACCTTGTAGAATTTAAAATTTATATATATATATATATATATATATATATATATATATATATATATATATATATATATATATACAGTTTTAATCAGCGTTTTACAGTATATGTTGCAAAGTATGGCCTGATTACCAGGCATGGCTGCAGAGTTCTTACACTGCTTTCAGTGTTTCAGCATTATTTACTTCATGGTTTTATAGTGTGACTAAAAGTCAACTGCAGCTTCACAGCCATCTGAACAGTACAGAAAGTTTTTAAAGGGAGAGTGAAGCCATTCTCTAAATACATTGAACAGTTTGTTCCTTCACTGTTATCTTACCACAATGCATGCTGTTTTGTTTTTCTGTTTTCACTCAGACCATTCCTAAAGGATCCAGTTTGCTTTACTGCAAAGCTTGTGTTCGTCTTGTCTCTATGTCTGTAGCTGCAGATTGTGTTCTTCAGTGCCCTATAGAAATTGTTTGTGATGCTCACTTTTCAGTGTTGTCTTTTTCTCCACATTGCTGGGTGAGCCAGAGCGGAATAGAAGTGGGTTGTTTATTCAACCATTCAGTATAGTGATGCTCAACGGTTTTGATGTCACTCCTGCGAGAGGCTATGAGTTGATCCAACGCATTTGATGAACTTTTGACCAAGTGTAGTTGAAAACACTTGTACAGTTCCGTGTCACAATCATTTCTGAATCTGGGCTCTGTAGCTATGGGTTGCCCTGTTGCCTGCCATTCATGCGTTGCCTGTTTGAGTTGTGTGAGAATTCAATTAACGTGTCTCAACAAACACAACGTCTACCCTGAATTACAGGACCTGTCATCTTCCTTGTTAGACCCAGTTTAATACTAGAACTGGCCTGGTTATGCTCATACTCATACCTAAAACCACCATCGGCAGTCATTATGACGGTTACATTTTAAATAACATAAATATTGAAATGAAAGACAAACTATTGGATTCAACTCAAAAGCTTTACTCAAGCACATCATATCAAATATCTGCATAGCCGAAATACCATATTTAAATGAACAATTAAACATAAAAGGCTTTATTTTCTAACTTACCACATGTGAAGCACTACTTCAAAAAACTATAATAAAAGAAACATTTCAAAAGAAACTAGTGTGCAAACAGGTACGTGTACATACAAAACTGTAATAACGAAATCATGTTTTAATTTAAAACTAAAGTAACGTGTTTTCTCTTGCGCATGTCACTCGGTGCAGCACTGAATCCAGGTTGAGCGTTCTGATTGAAATGTTTCACTTGCAAAAAGAGTTACACATGAAGTGCATTGTAACTATGCGTAATAACATTGTAATTATGTGTAAGTACACATGCATTTACTAAGTAACTACTATGTAAGTACACAGTCATTAGAGACACTCAATGTAAAGTGTTACCAGAAATGAAATGTTGGGTGTTAGAGTTTTTTCTTTTGTCAGGCAGCATGTTATGATTAGATCACAGCAATGATCCTGGTGCAGTAAATGCAATTAGTTTATCACAGCCTCCTTTAACACCTTGACACATTGCTTGCTATTGCTATAGTGTTTATCTAATATAAGACAGGTAACTGAGGTCCTATGAGATTGCTTTAAAAAGCTACGGCCTGTCTTGCATTGGTGATTGTTGTGTATTGATAAATAGATGTTTTTTTTTTTTTTTCTCTTCAGAACATTGCTCTTCAACTAATCTCCAGAGTATTACCTAGTGTGTTGAGCACAGAGCAGTGTGTCGAATTCCAATACCATCTTTTGCTGTGATAACAGTCATGGCCAATTACATATAACACCACTACCAAGAGGAAAAGAGTCCCAGGCAAAGTCTCATTGTGGAGGCAATATTCTGCAGCTCAGCTGCTCTTTTGAGACAGGCTCTAACTTCCATGACAAATTCCAATTTTCCTCTTTCATAACTTTATTGCTTCAATGCTCTCCAGACAGAAAAAAAGCATGTAATTTTGAGCCAGGGTTAGTTTGGGAAATCAAAAAATAAAAGAAGCCAGCACTCACGAATGTTTATACGAGTAAACGCTTCTGATTATGACTAAGAAGATATTAAACCTGTCGTTTGCTCATGTGGTTTCCGACACAGTGGTAAGTGGTGTAAGAGTTAACATGAGTGTGGGAAGTAAAGAGGTAACTCTAAAGTCTCTGAGAACACTAATGATATAGGAATGAGCTACAAGTGCTACTTAATTGCCTTAAGCATTTTCTGAATTCGCTCGATTTTCTGCCTCAAAGCCTTTCTGTAAGCAAAAAAGAAACAAAAGCGAACACCTTTATCTGACACCAAAGCTGTTTTTGCTCAGTCTGTGTTCAGTTGTCTGTATGGGTTTCAATATCTTTAATAATTCATTTCCATAATATACACACAGGTGGGGCTTCAGACATGCATAATCAGGTACTTTTGATAATCGAGTCCTTCATTCACAAGTCAATGATATTCCATGTTGTTTGAGAAAAGCATGAAACAATTTCACTTGGAAGATGCTTTCAGGGGAAGTAGAGGGTGATCAAGTATCATTATTTGATAACAGCAAGCAGAATAATAAACCTCAGGGAGGGAAAATAAGATTCTTCCACTGTGCTCCAGTTATCATTAGAGCCTCGTAATATTGTCATGTAGTGGACATAAACGCATTCAGCAAATTGCAATGTACTGGCTTAGCAAGAAGGTAGAGATGGAACTCTTCCACATAAAACATCATTGTAGGAATCAACTGGAAACTGGAAAGGAAATCATCGTGCACGTTGACAATAGCGTGGAGGCAAGTTTTAGATGCCTTTGATATGCAATGTCTTTATTTATTTAAGTATGCATTGTTAATGTGGTAACCCCTGAGTGCAAACACACAGACCTGCTTCCATATGAACACTACAATATGAATGACTTGGACAAACACCGCAAGTTCAAGTTCAGAAGACTGTTGCCGGGTATTTTTTATTGTGCACAAAACATAAACCACGTGCAGATATAACAGATGTGTTGCATATGTTGTACTCTGTAACTATGCATAATAATGTTGTAATGATGTGGAAGTACACATGTGTTTACTAAGCAACTACTATGGAAATGCATTGTCATTAGAGATACTTAACATAAAGCGTGTAATGGTTTCTAGTAGAAAACAAATTGATCTAATGCAACCCGCAACCATTTTGCATGATTGGAAAGGTCTAAAACCTGAGTGAAAATAGCATCTTCACAGTCCCTTAACAGTGCAAGGAAACCCACATTGTAATATCAGCCATGCAGCCTTTGCCTCTGCTGTACCCCTCGTGACTACACTGATAATAAAAGTGTACGATGACAGCTGAGAAATAGGACTAGGGTGCTAATGAAAACAAGTCCAGGACAAAATCTGTGTAGGGATTGACAGAAGAATAAAGAGAGTGTTATACTGCCCAGTTTGTAGATGGCAATGTGTGAGATGAGACTAGCTCATTTCAGATGTGAAGAAAGGGGAAAGCACACCATGTTTCATTAATGGAGGGACCTGGTAAAGAGAAGTGTTCAACAGGGCCACACTTATTCTGTGTATATTTTCTCATCTACTTTGAGTTCAAACTCTTTGAGAGTTTGTCTCATTTTCAGTGCAGTATCTGATGCCAACACTGCAGAATGTCAGGGGGAGGCATGAACTCAGTACCTTGGACTTACCATCCCAGATCACAAACCAATAGCCTCTCACTCGGACAAGCAGTTACAGATCTGAGCAGTATTGCTTTATGAACTCTGTACCTTGGACTTACCAGCCCAGATCATAAACCAATAGCCTCTCGCTCGGACAAGCAGTTACAGACCTGAGCAGTATTGCTTTATGAACTCTGTACCTTGGACTTACCAGCCCAGATCATAAACCAATAGCCTCTCGCTCGGACAAGCAGTTACAGACCTGAGCAGTATTGCTTTTGAACTCAGTACCTTGGACTTACCAGCCCAGATCATAAACCAATAGCCTCTCGCTCGGACAAGCAGTTACAGACCTGAGCAGTGTTGCTTTTGAACTCAGTACCTTGGACTTACCAGCCCAGATCATAAACCAATAGCCTCTCACTCGGACAAGCAGTTACAGACCTGAGCAGTATTGCTTTAAGTTCACCTCTCTTACCTACAACTTCTCTTTCTCTGGGCTTCTTGGCTATTCAGGACTATTTTAGAACAGTTAAATGAAGTGATCTGGAGAAATACAAGCTCTTTCAGCTGATTTTTCAAATCTTACCATGCTGTGGTATGATAATGTATGTGCACTTCTCGTTATCTGTAGGGGGTCTGTTAAGGTTTTATTGCACACTTTTCTTTAGTAATTACAGAAGCTCAGCTGATTTTTCACCCTGAGTTACTATTTACAGAAAAAAACAATTCAGGCTGCACAGCTCTACAGGGCCTTCTTGACCCCCCCCCCCCCCCATCTGAGGGAACAGGAGCTAAACAGACTCAAGTTTGACTGAACAAACTGTGAGCTGACATGACTACCTTGTAAGCAGCTTCTGAACTATAACAGTGTCATAAACACCATGTACATAAAACAAGGGTTATACACAGCCAACTATGACACAGAAAACTTCCAGCAAAGAGCCCCGTGTGAAACCAAATAAATAAATATGTTTACAAGGGTTATACACAGTCAACTACGACACAGAAAACTTCCAGCAAAGAGCCCTGTGTGAAACCAAATAAGTAAATATGTTTTCACTACAAGCCTTCCTTGTCTGTATGTTTTGTCATAGTCATGAATTATTTTTTTCAACGAAGTATATTTCATTTCACATTTCAATTACGTTAACTTCAAAGCTTACTGAAAGTCAGAGTTATGCTATAAATGTATTTTTTTTATTTTTGTATTGTTACAGGAATACCAAATAGACATCTTTTTTGCTCAGACGTGGATTGATAGCCGTCTTAAATTCAACAGCACAATGAAAATATTGACACTGAACAGCAATATGGTCGGGCTCATTTGGATACCAGACACCATCTTCAGAAATTCAAAAACAGCAGAGGCCCACTGGATTACAACACCCAATCAGCTCCTCAGAATATGGAACGATGGCAAAATCTTATATACATTGAGGTAAATCCATCTCTCACTTGCAGTTATGTTTCGCAGTTATTTTCAAACTAGTTTACCATATGTATATATCCTGCTACACTTCTAACATACTTTGGACCACACTGAAATTAGAACAGGGTTCAGTGTATAAGTCAAGCAAAATATAATTACTCTTTTCAGTAACACTTTACATTAAGTGTCTCTAATTACTGTGTATATACATGGTACTTAGTAAATACATGTGTACTTACACATAATTAGAAAGTTATTATACATAGTTACAATGTACTTAATGTGTACTTTTTTTGCATGCTATAACAACTCATCCCATCTCTAACCCTAACCGTAACCCAAACCCTTTTCTGATACAATTCTTTACATACATATATTATGCAAAAAGATGTATACGTTAAGTACATTGTAACTGCATAATAACATTGTAATGATGTGTACAGTGGCTTGCGAAAGTATTGACCCCCCCCTTGGCATTTTTCCTATTTTGTTGCCTTACAACCTGGAATTAAAATGGATTTTTATTTGGATTTCATGTAATGGACATACACAAAATAGTCCAAATTGGTGAAGTGAAATGAAAAAAATAACTTGTTTAAAAAAATTCTAAAAAATAAATAACGGAAAAGTGGTGCGTGCATATGAATTCACCCCCTTTGCTATTAAGCCTCTAAATAAGATCTGGTGCAACCAATTACCTTCAGAAGTCACATAATTAGTTAAATAAAGTCCACCTGTGTGCAATCTAAGTGTCACATGATCTGTCACATGATCTCAGTATATATACACCTGTTCTGAAAGGCCCAAGAGTCTGCAACACCACTAAGCAAGGGGCATCACCAAGCAAGCGGCACCATGAAGATCAAGGAGCTCTCCAAACAGGTCAGGAACAAAGTTGTGGAGAAGTACAGATCAGGGTTGGGTTATAAAAAAATATCCAAAACTTTGAATATCCCACGGAGCACCATTAAAGCCATTATTAAAAAAATGGAAAGAATATGGCACCACAACAAACCTGGCAAGAGAGGGCCGCCCACCAAAACTCACGGACCAGGCAAGGAGGGCATTAATCAGAGAGGCAACAAAGAGACCAAAGATAACCCTGAAGGAGCTGCAAAGCTCCACAGCTGAAATTGGAGTATCTGTCCATAGGACCACTTTAAGCCGTACACTCCACAGAGCTGGGCTTTACGGAAGAGTGGCCAGAAAAAAGCCATTGCTTAAAGAAAAAAATAAGCAAACACATTTGGTGTTCGCCAAAAGGCATGTGGGAGACTCCCCAAACATATGGAAGAAGGTACTCTGGTCAGATGAGACTAAAATTGAGCTTTTTGGCCATCAAGGAAAACACTATGTCTGGCGCAAACCCAACACCTCTCATTACCCCGAGAACACCATCCCCACAGTGAAGCATGGTGGTGGCAGCATCATGCTGTGGGGATGTTTTGCATCGGCAGGGACTGGGAAACTGGTCAGAATTGAAGGAATGATGGATGGCGCTAAATACAGGGAAATTCTTGAGGGAAACCTGTTTCAGTCTTCCAGAGATTTGAGACTGGGACGGAGGTTCACCTTCCAGCAGGACAATGACCCTAAGCATACTGCTAAAGTAACACTCGAGTGGTTTAAGGGGAAACATTTAAATGTCTTGGAATGGCCTAGTCAAAGCCCAGACCTCAATCCAATTGAGAATCTGTGGTATGACTTAAAGATTGCTGTACACCAGCGGAACCCATCCAACTTGAAGGAGCTGGAGCAGTTTTGCCTTGAAGAATGGGCAAAAATCCCAGTGGCTAGATGTGCCAAGCTTATAGATACATACCCCAAGAGACTTGCAGCTGTAATTGCTGCACAAGGTGGCTCTACAAAGTATTGACTTTGGGGGGGGTGAATACTTATGCACGCTCAAGTTTTCTGTTTTTTTGTCTTATTTCTTGTTTGTTTCACAATAAAAAATATTTTGCATCTTCAAAGTGGTAGGCATGTTGTGTAAATCAAATGATACAAACCCCCAAAAAATCCATTTTAATTCCAGGTTGTAAGGCAACAAAATGGGAAAAATGTCAAGGGGGGTCCATACTTTTGCAAGCCACTGTAAGTGCACATGTATTTACTATGTAACTTCTATGTAATTGCACAGTAATTAGAGATACTCAATGTAAAATGTTACCCTGTTTTCTTACATTACTTAGTACTTCTAACAAAAGTGTATGACCAGATAAATAGCTTTGTTAAATGTAGTGAATATGGGCTGCATAACGTACGTGTAAACTGTTGAAAACAGTGTGCCTGGTGCAGCAGCCGCAGATGCATGCTAGAATAATGCTTGAGTTATTGCTGTTCTTCTGCCAGTGAAGCGGCTGCTCCTCAGTGCTAGAGGGCAATTGCTGATTTCCCTGGATGTTACACCCATTGGGTGACCAGAATGCATCAAATTGAACAAATGAACGTACACAACAGAGACTCTTCTGCTTCCGCAACTGAAATGGTGACACTGCATTCAGAATCATTTATTTCTTTATTTCTTCAAGCCATACAGTAAATGGCCCATTCAGAATGTCTACATGTTTTCTTCCTCTCCACCTGAGCTCAGTAATCCTCTTTTTACATCACCAGTCTGCCAGTTCTTTCCCGATCACTTTCACCTTTCAAAGAAATTGACAGTCAGCATAGATGGAAATGTGATTCTGTGAAGTGAGCAGATTGGATTTACTGTCTGCTATTCATCACAATCTTTACCTGTTTTAATGTTGAAAATGTCATCCTTCGTGTGAAATGTTTCCTCTTTTTTTGTGATTGTGCCAAATTGGTAATAACCCCATTTAGAAAGCAGTCTTAATTTACTCTGAAGTCCACAATGACATCTACTTTTGTTACTCCTGTTTTAAAGGCTTACCATCAACGCAGAATGCCAGCTGCAGCTGCATAACTTTCCAATGGATGAACACTCCTGCCCACTAATATTCTCCAGCTGTAAGTACTGCCTGAGCGCACACGCACTACAACACTGATGCAAAAAGTCATTCCACTTCGGTTTTCTTATTTTTTTTTTGGCAGCAGTTTTTTTTTAATAGTATCAGTATCCGAGATGAGAACTCTCCCCTGATTGGCGGTTTTCTGCTTTTACTCAGTCCCCGGCGCTGCTGATGTGATCAGTGCAGGTCCAGCGGGAGAAAAATGTTCCTGATGCTGTGGGGGTTTTTTTAATCTTTTTTTTTTTTTTTTCAAAAGCTATTAACACGTTTGTGACAGTTGGGGAGGTTTGCATTTACTTTATTTTTTATATAAAACAAAAACCTAGAAAAAAAAACCTGAAAAAATAAGGCACAGTTTTATGAAGGCGGTTGTTTTTACATTACGAACCCCATTGGTGCTTGCAGATGGCTGTCTTGACAAGTTGTTATTTCATTGGTCCACAAACCAGTACTGTGAATTACATAGTTATGGTGCAGTTCTACAGTTCACATTGCAGAAATGGTGAAAATAATGGAACGGAAGGAAGGTGCTAGAGCAAGCGATGGGGGGGGGGTGGGGGGGGGTTGCTTGCGGACATTGCTGATAAAGCCTGTAGACCCCCACTCTGCTGGAATAATCCATACATTAGACATGTGTAGCTCACCTTCAAACCGAGAGCACAGGTTCTGCCTTTATTAGAAATGCTTTCCTGTTAAATATATACTGACGCTGCGCTTGTGTCTTGTACAACAATAATAAAGTCTGCACTTTTTTATTACGTGAGTACCAGTTATGTGAACCCCTGATTATGGAGGCATTGGAAAGCCATATTCCCTGCAGAAAACATGCAGACATAACAAACACTGTTTGCAGTGACTACAGCCTGACATCTGCATTGTCTCTGTGACCTCATGTTGATGGTGATCCAGTGAATTATAAAATACACCCCATGAATGTTAAGGTTGTATTTTTTCTTTTTTTACACAGACCCTTAAATTTAAACATTTGTTTTATTAAACTTACATGACATAAACAATTAGTGTTTGATTTTATTAGCACTATATTTTCTTACTTTCTTTCCATGGTAACATAAAATGAATCAGAAAATGTCAACTTTGTGCTTAAAATAAATATTTTCAATATTAAATGCTTACTATTGCAAATAAGCCCCAACTGCTGGATGATTAGCTCAAGTTCAACAGCTCTTGTCTTGTGTGTGCCGACACGAAAGTATTCTGTGTGGCTTCTTTTGTAGGGTCAATGTTTATTATTATTATTATTATTATTATTATTATTATTATTATTATTATTATTATTATTATTATTATTATTAATAATAATAATAAAGCTAATAAACAGGAGGAAAAGGAAGGTGCCACAAAAATATAATTTAACAAGAACAATTGAAAGTGTACATACTTCTTTTTTGACCTTTAACAATTAAAAGGGAGAGACTTTCATTTGAGATCCAAAGGAACAAGAACATTAAAGAAAAGACAAGCGGTACAACATGTATTTTAGCCCATGTGCACAGATAAGAAAAAATAGATTTCACTTGAAACTAAATATATATTGTACCTCAATGTTATTATCAAGTTTCACAGACCCTATTTCACTGCCCTGACTTGTCAAAAAAAAAAAAAAAAAAAAGACATTTACCTAACTTTGCTTGGCAGGTGCTGTTTTCTTCACTCTC
Organism: Polyodon spathula; assembly: GCF_017654505.1. NCBI lineage: Eukaryota > Metazoa > Chordata > Actinopteri > Acipenseriformes > Polyodontidae > Polyodon > Polyodon spathula. The sequence goes on along the minus strand of NC_054542.1, from coordinate 50,730,842 downwards.
CAGTATTGCCGCTCTGTGTTTGTGAATCCAGCAGATAAAGTTGGTGCTGTTTTCTTCACTCTCCAGTATTAGTCGCTCTGTGTTTGTGAATCCAGCAGTTAAAGTTGGTGCTGTTTTCTTCACTCTCCAGTATTGCTGCTCTGTGTTTGTGAATCCAGCAGTTAAAGTTGGTGCTGTTTTCTTCACTCTCCAGTATTAGTCGCTCTGTGTTTGTGAATCCAGCAGTTAAAGTTGGTGCTGTTTTCTTCACTCTCCAGTATTGCTGCTCTGTGTTTGTGAATCCAGCAGTTAAAGTTGGTGCTGTTTTCTTCACTCTCCAGTATTGGCGCTCTGTGTTTGTGAATCCAGCAGTTAAAGTTGGTGCTGTTTTCTTCACTCTCCAGTATTGCCGCTCTGTGTTTGTGAATCCAGCAGTTAAAGTTGGTGCTGTTTTCTTCACTCTCCAGTATTGGCGCTCTGTGTTTGTGAATCCAGCAGTTAAAGTTGGTGCTGTTTTCTTCACTCTCCAGTATTGCCGCTCTGTGTTTGTGAATCCAGCAGTTAAAGTTGGTGCTGTTTTCTTCACTCTCCAGTATTGCCGCTCTGTGTTTGTGAATCCAGCAGTTAAAGTTGGTGCTGTTTTCTTCACTCTCCAGTATTGGCGCTCTGTGTTTGTGAATCCAGCAGTTAAAGTTGGTGCTGTTTTCTTCACTCTCCAGTATTGCCGCTCTGTGTTTGTGAATCCAGCAGTTAAAGTTGGTGCTGTTTTCTTCACTCTCCAGTATTGCCGCTCTGTGTTTGTGAATCCAGCAGTTAAAGTTAACTTGTTATTTGGTATACATTCGAATTTCAGGTGTAATCTGAATCTTAACTCTGTATAGATTTCATAAATAGTAATAAAATAGTTTTCATGCAGTCAAAAAATATTAATAAACAACAAAGAAATGATGGGTTTTGTGTGGTGTATGACCACACCCACTCAAAAATTTTCCTGGCTGGAATAAAACCAGAAGTTACGTATGAAAAGGTAAACACGCATTGTGACTGCCGCTGAAAACATCGAAGATGAAGTCCAAGACCCAATTCACTTTAGCAAACAGTGGACACAACCCTACATTTTTCAACCACCAGCGAGGCAGCGGGATCCCACTGATCAACACAGGCAGTGACTAAATGGGAATCGGCAAGAAATAGGGTTGTGGACGCTGGAAAACATGTGGCAGATCGACAACTCTGCATGGTGAGTGTAATTAACAAAATTGTAATGTGTTTGATTACCAGTAATATACACTTCAGTATCTGTACTCTGTAATTAGTTTTTTATTAGTTTAGCAATTGTCTGTTATGGCCTCTAATACCCATTTTTGTCATATTTTGTGATCACAGGCCACAGACTATCACAGAACAGCAGACCACTGACAGTGACACTGAAGTATTTTCAAAGACCATAAATTACAAACATTACAGTCATGTACAGTAGACATTAGGATTGATAAGATAGCAGATAAAGCAGATAAGACAACTTCAACAGTGAATATGGAAAAATAAGCGTTACACATTTTCTGATGCAGTAGAGTTCGGATAGCTGTTGTAATCCAGAAATACAGGTTTATATTCCAATATGGTAATGCCATAACTACCATTTACATATTTTGTATTCTGATGATGCACACGCAATAATTAAAGTCTCGCTATAATTTTAAAAGCGAGTGGCAATATTATGACTGTAAGTTTCTGTCAAGAACAGTGATTTATCTGAAATACTGTAACTTACTCGTTAGGTAATCAAGGAAATTAAGAAACAGACAGCCCACACAGTGCACAAAACAATTTCCTCTGAGTGGACATTCTATAGCAGTTGTTTTTGCCCCATCTGTTTTGTTTTAGGTGACAAGAATTTTTCAGCAGCAAGATAATTGCTGGATGAATCAGATTTTCTGATAACCATGGTCTCAAAAATTGCATCATAACTTCTTCGTAATCTCTGTGATACTTGACCCCATTTCAATCCACACTGTACTTAATACGTACTTTCGGAACAGCCTTAACTTGACAGGACGAGTTGCATTTTTCAAATCTTATATTTGGGCGCCCTCCCGATAATCACTGTCGAGAAAGTGCTCTCCACAAACGACACCGTTATTCTGGTGAATGGATTTCACAGTGAAGTCCCCTCTTTTGACTTGTACAAACCAGACCCAGGAGTGAAATACAGCCTCTTTTCTCCTGGAAAGGCCTGCACCCGATGCCCTGACAGGCTGAAATTTGTGCAACCCCTGCACCTGCGCGTATTCACCATATTATTATCACTATTATTATTATTTCTATCTCACAAATGCTAGTATTCTTAATAAACGCTGCTGCATCCATTTTAGTGATTAAAAGAACCTGCAAGATACACTTTAAATTGGGTTCCTGAGCAAAAACTCCAACACAGCAGTGGATCCCAGATTCTTGCCACTTCTCAGCTTTTTGTATTTCTCTCTACTTTCATCTCTGCAGCATTCATCATTTCCACAGTTTTATATACCGCTTGCATTCCACCAGGAACAAGTGCAAAGACACAGGCACATTTTCAAAGATATGCAACTGAAACGTGACTCAACACCTAGATGAATGTGAACAATGACCTTAGAAATATTACAATCCTGTTAATGGATGAGCATTGCTACTCATCAGTGACCCTAGGCTCTGGGCTCTAGGCTCCTTTCCTTGTAATTTAGACATGTACTTCATTATATAGAGGATTGCTGTAATGGAACTGCATGCAGCAGACAAACACACTAACAGATCTGAAAAGGGCTGGGAAGGATTTCGGAGGAGAGCTTTTTCTTTTCAAGAGAAAAAGCAGCGGCAAGCACAGCCAAATGCTTTTTACTATTGTAAGTGTGTCTGTCAGACTATAATTTCCATCACAGTTCCCAGTTCTTTAACATATCAGTGCCATCAACATGCCAGCAAGCTTTACTAATTCTTTCTGTACAAATTAGACAATTTGTCAGCACAATCCAATCCCTCAGCTCAATCCCATGATACCCGCAGCTTGCGTCGTTAGAAGAACAATGGCCCTGCTTGCAGGTGAGGATTGTAGCTGTGTCTAATGCAATGGGACCACGGGGATATCAGATAATATACAGCTCATCTGACATCACGCCCTAGTTTCTTTACCAGCCTTACTGTGTTTAGAACAAAATCAGATTCCGGTATCTACATCATCTTCTGTGACCTCATGTCACCTTTTTATGATACAGTAAGCTGTGTAAAACAAAAGGGTTGGGTTGGGTTTGGGGTGTTACATATTTATTTATTGGTAATACTTTACATGAAGTGTCACTAATTGCTATGTATTTACATAGCCGTTACTTAGTAAATGCATGTGTACTTATACACATTTACAATCTTTTATGCATAGCTACAATGTACTTAATGTGTTTTTTTTTTGCCTGATCTAACCCTAACCATATCCCTAACCCACAATTGTGTACTTACATATATTGTGTAAAATAATTTACACGTTCAGTGCATTGTAAATATGCATAATAACATTGTAATTGTGTGTAAGTCACATGTATTTACTATGTAACTACGAAGCAAATACACATTAACGAGAGTCACTTAATGTAAAGTGTTATCTATTTATTGCGCTTGAGAGTGAGGTCTGTACCTGTATCAAGTCTAATCTGGATGGTATTTTCCAGCCCATTCCTTGGGCAGACAGAACAGGCTCATTTATAATTGGCTCGGAGACTTATCTGCAAACAGTGAAGATAACAGCTGTGGTTTAATGGTAGTGAAATCTATGTTTTTTTCTTGCGCTACCTACGATACACATTAGGCTCATTACATGTTTGTTTTGTTGTCACAGTGATGCTCTAATTCTACTTGTATACATGTAGGATGCATCTGAAGTATTTGATTAAACACATGAGGACTGCACAGACAGACCCTGAATTGAATTGAAAATAACCATGTCTTCTCAGTTGCTCTGCGTGAATTTAAAAGGTAGCTCTTAGAAGACACACAGCACGCCACTTGTAAGCAACAGTAAAATAGCAGCTTGTCTTGACTCTAAATGCAGAAATCTGTCACAAAGGGATCTCACTATTTGTTCCATATAATAAACACATCTAACAAACACAGTTCTGTTTCTGTCACTATTTCTATGCTGATAATTTAATTGAGAGGGACTAGAGAACATGTCAAAGATATCCACTCAGTAGTTTTTACAGCTGAGTGCCTTAACATTTAGAACAGGCACGATTCAAGAGCAGGAGGTGTATTGAACCCTGTAAGGTAACATTGAGTTGTTTGAATGAAAGTCCCTTTCAGCATTGTTCTGGGGCTTATTCAAGTTCAAGAGATCATGGTAATGTAATCATTTTCAACACACTGGTGTTCAGAAGTATTGACCCCATGAGATTTCAATCAACATTAGCTGTCTGAATTTACCTTTATTCATTATTAAATACTTTTAATGAACATTTTTAACATCAATCAGAAAAAAAGAACTACACTGAATGTAAAAAATCTATGAATTTTGTAACTATTCCAGTTTCTGAACTACCTTCCGTAGCACATGCAGGATCAGTACACCTGCTCAATATAATCACCTTCAACTCAATCCAGCAATGTTTGATTTGACTGAGAACTGGAGTCTGGGCTATGGACTACAAGTCTTGGTGTTTCAATTGCATTCAGCATGTGTTGCTTATGCTTCTATAAAACATTTCCAGTGGCTGAACATTGCACAGGATGTTCAGAATGATAAACACTTACAAGCTCCAGGCAGGAGGTAAATTACCTTCTAGCAAAAGCTGCTCTTTCCTTCATTTTCTAGAGACGTCTTTTCAGTCAGGACAATCTTGCATTAAATAACCACCTCTATCAGAAGCCAAGCAACAGCTGAAGAGAAAGAAAAAGAAGAATACAAACAGCTGGAGCTCAGCCTCGTCCTTCGAAGCATGATGGTGCCATCTGCTAAAGAACAAGGAATAAAAGAATAAATCTGTGCGCTGTGCTCAACCCGGTGAAAATATCAGGCAGAGGAGCATCGTCCAGCCGTATAGTATTTGTTATAACAGTCTGGAAGCATCTGCGCTTCGTTCCCCTCACTGTTGTGAAGGTGGATACACATTTTCAAATGAATCCAGCAGATCTTACATAAGTTATAAGAGCTACAAGCGTTCATGGAAATAAATCCATTACCCAAAAACCTACCACAGTCTGTGTGTGCTGGTAACTCACACATCTTCACTATACACAGGTCTGAGCAAACAGCATAAGGAGATTTGAGGATTAAAAACAAACTGTAAATAAACAGAGAGAGTTCTGGCTAACCTCACCCTGATGGACAGCTGTTAATATGTCCTCTGCACAGGATTTAGCACTCCTGAAATGCTGATTATAATCTCTGTTATGTGTCGCAGGTACTATTGAACAAATGAGAATTGTGTCAGAGAGTACATTACATTACAGCTCAGCCGATTCTACAGATGTGAAAGATAAAGAAACAGGTCTGAATCTGAGATGGTCATCCCTAAATTAAATCCAAAGCTGACCTTGCTGCTGTGGTATTTTATCTTTTCTTCATTACAGAAGCACCTCTGCCCTTAATGATAAGGGCAGAATCCAATCACCTAGTAAATAGCTCTCATGGAAGAGAAAATAAATTAAAAGCACTGTTATCAGCTGTCATGTATAGGGCATTACCTAGTTGTGTTTTGCAATGCTATTTTAATGTAAACCTGTGAAATAGGGCTGTGTAGCATATATTACATATAGATCTATATATATATATATATAATATATATACATATAGGATATATATATATATATATATATATATTATATACATACACCACACACATGTTATATCTATGTAGTACATATACATTGTGTGTGTGTGTGTGTGTGTGTGTGTATATATATATATATATATATATATATATATATATATATATATATATATATATATATATAATATATATATTATATATATATATAAATGGGAACTAACTCGTTAATCCGCAAAGGGGACCGCGTTTACCTGTTACTATACATTACATTAGCTGCAATACTAGATTTCAGGGATAATACTTGGAGTGTTCCAAGTATTTGGATCACACGGGGATCATTTATGATTGTGGCAATTTCAACAGGTAAGTGAGCAAAAATAGTAATAATCTGTAAATTCCTGGTCGTTCCACTAGACAGAAAAGCACTAATCCCTGGTCCTGTCAGGTATTCACTCTGAGCAGTAATCCCTGGTCCTGTCAGGTATTCACTCTGAGCAGTAATCCCTGGTCCTGTCAGGTATTCACTCTGAGCAGTAATCCCTGGTCCTGTCAGGTATTCACTCTGAGCAGTAATCCCTGGTCCTGTCAGGTATTCACTCTGAGCAGTAATCCCTGGTCCTGTCAGGTATTCACTCTGAGCAGTAATCCCTGGCCCTGTCAGGTACTCACTCTGAGCAGTAATCCCTGGTCCTGTCAGGTATATATTCTGAATAGTTAAGAATTGCTGTGACTTGTTTAATATCTTTTTGTTCTTGAAAATTAAATGATGGTTTTTGGAACCTCTGACATCCTATTCCCTGCTCCCCAGTGAACTGGCTGTATCTCCTAATGACTGCTATGATTGAAGCCTGTCACTCAGGCCTTGACCCTGCTCTAGTGAACTGGCTGTATCTCCTAATGACTGCTATGATTGAAGCCTGTCACTCAGGCCTTGACCCTGCTCCCCACTGAAGTATATGTTTTAAAATCAACACACAACAGCATGTGAAGTCTGTTGTACTGTGCAGAACTAGTTATTAATTTGTATGTTTTAAATGAGTACTAACCAAGGTTTTTGAAATCTAAATTCTTTTCTATTAACTTTATTAATATTTGTCCAGCCCCACCCCCTTTTATTGTATTGCGTATATTGTTTTCAATATGACACTATAGATAGACTACTGAATTCTGGGACTGTTGATGTGAGTCACATGATCTGATTGCAGCTAGAACATTGAAGTGTCATGTGTTAAATGCTTTTTCAGTTTTTATTTGCAAGCAATTTTTTTTTGTAGTGGTTTAAAAGTTTATATTCAATTTAATGTAAAGAAGATATGCAAAAGTATTTTACTAAAGCTTTAGTTATGTTTAATGTTTCACTAAATTGGATAATGCTTTCACTCACAACAGACAATAAAACTGTAATGAAGCTAAATTAAATCACAAAAGGCTTCATTTTAAATAAATTATTTTTATATAGCTCCTTTCATAGTGGACCACCATCAAAAAATTCTTTACAAGATGCAAGACTAGGGTGTGTGAACTATGCATCAGCTGTAGAGTCACTTCCAACAATGTCTCACTGAAAGACAGAGCACAAGGAGGGTAAGTGACTTGCTCAGGGTCACACAGTGAGGCAATGGCTGAGCTGGGATTTGAACCGGGGACCTGCTGGTTATAAGCTTGTTTCTTTAACCACTGGACCCCACAGCCTTGAAAATATGTATGTTCTGTTATGACTGCAATAACAGACACACGCATGAATTCTCAAGCTAAAACAAATGTTAAAAAAGCAAGAAACATAAAATAAATCATAAACTTTGACACTTACTTAAAATAATTCTCCAAAAAAAAAAGTAATATCTCTACCACTCTGTTAACAAACAGTGTATCAATCTGTACAAAGTTATTTTTGGTTTAACCTTGTTAGCAATTACTTTTTTTGTTGAATAAACCTAAGCTCAATAAATAAATACTGTAAACAAATCCATATGCTTTAACAATGTGTCAGGGGCATATTATCATGCATAATAATGTGATGTCTTTTTGAAAATGAATGGTGCCATTCAAGGACATATAAATCAATGCAACTATTTGACCAAATGCTAACTGAAGCAAAGTTAGGTGTTCTATAGACGTGCTTTAGTGTATTCAGCTGTGTAAATCAAGCTGCCCAGATAAATGACCCTATTACAGTAAAAAATAGCATTGCCAGAGGAAATATTGCAATGCAAATGATCTCATTGCCTCTTTATTTCATTCATCAGTCTCTTGTGCTTCGCTGAAATATACCAGAAGGTAAGGTTTTAATATCCTAGCACACGTATGAATATTCCTGAGCCTAGTCTTCCATGTCTATTCTGTAGCGTGGATCACAATGCAATGACAAGAAAGGGCCGCTGTTATTTTCTGCATGCGAGGCAGCATGTTTTGTAATGACCTGAGTTTACTGTACATATGCTTATAAATATCCTTCGATTATTGCACAATGCAACAATGAACGACAGGCTGTGCATACAGTAGAGTCCACCGCACATTGCAATAATGAATGACAGGCTGTGCATACAGTAGAGTCCACTGCACATTGCAATAATGAATGACAGGCTGTGCATACAGTAGAGTCCACTGCACATTGCAATAATGAATGACAGGCTGTGCGTACAGTAGAGTCCACTGCACATTGCAATAATGAATGACAGGCTGTGCATACAGTAGAGTCCACTGCACATTGCAATAATGAATGACAGGCTGTGCATACAGTAGAGTCCACTGCACATTGCAATAATGAATGACAGGCTGTGCATACAGTAGAGTCCACTGCACATTGCAATAATGAATGACAGGCTGTGCATACAGTAGAGTCCACCGCACATTGCAATAATGAATGACAGGCTGTGCGTACAGTAGAGTCCACTGCACATTGCAATAATGAATGACAGGCTGTGCATACAGTAGAGTCCACTGCACATTGCAATAATGTGCATACAGTGGACGCTTGTTACAAAGGTTACATTGGAAACAAATGAATTGACCTGAATATTAATGCTGGGGGTTTTACTTAGAAATCTGTGTTTCTCTTCAGCTTCTTGCCTGTCCTGCAAATGTCTATCATGCGGAGAGCAGATTGAAAACAAAACAGATAAACTAAACCAATAAGCATTTAATCCAGGAAAGGCTGGCATGGTCTGTATTAGCAATGGAGAATCAATACATAAAAACTACATTTTTATAAGACACAATTTTTGGAAATTATTCCAAGTACTGCAGACATGAGACAATACTAAACAGTACATCTTTGACATTGTAAACGTTTTAACCTACTTTTCATCATTTGAAATGTGGTGACAGGATCACTGACCCTGTGGCCTTTTCACTTACTTGCTGGATAATTTGTTCGAGCATGGCATTTGACGACAAGCCCCGACATGTGATGCATTCTCACTTTCATCAAACAGCTTTATCACAGAATGGATGCTTGCTTGAGGGCTACAATATATCATGGGCAGCAAGTGATGAGCTTGACCCATTTATTTGATGGGAAATAACGGCTCATATTTGATGAAGTGAAACAGAGGATATTATATTGGGACTTGGCATTGACTGAATGAGAGCAGGTAGAGAAGCGACAGGAAACAGTATGCATGTAAAGGGCATTGTTTTATCCAGAAGTGGGTTACACTCTAGAGAACAGCTGGCACAAGCACCTACAGGTATTTGCCACATGTCTTCCAGGACTAATTTGGATTGGCTAAAGAAATCCAACAGTTAATATTTTATGATTACCAGGAGGAACTGATAAAGACAGATAGACACAGATAGACAGTTCCCATTTTTTCTCTTTTTAATTCTAGTTCTCCCGTGTAAGGTAGGTTTTGACAGAATGTATCTTTCTTTAGCAGCAGAACTGACCGCCCCATTAGATAGAAACACGCTTGTCAATCACACTTTTAAATAAACATGTCTTCTACAGAAACTAGAGGTCAGAACAGGGGCAGGCACCAGGGGGATAGTCTAGTTCCTACACAACTATGCTTCCATCTAGTTTAATTTCTGATTTACTGTGAAATCAAGACTCAAGGTGGTCTTTTTACTCATAGAAAATAATATAATAAACATTTCTGTATGCCTGAATCATTTATTTTTAAAAACTGATTAAAAACTGTAATTGTGTTATTGTTGCCGCTGTGGTGTATTGCTTTGGTATATTTAATGCAATAGAACTATAATTAGCTTTGTTATGAAAGCGAATGTAGCTTAGTGTTACACAGGAAAGGCATGGTTTCATGACAGTAAGCTAATAAAGAATTGCTAATCATATTAAAAAGGAATGACTGATACTCTTGGTACCACACATAGGATTCCAGTAATGATTCAGCAATGTGACTTGAAGTGGATAAGGTTAGGGTTAGGGTTAGAGTAAGGGTTAGGGTTAGGCTACTTACACATAATTACAATGTTATTATGCACTGCTACAATGTACTTAACATGTGCATCTTTTTGCATGATATATATAAATACACAATTGTATCAGAAAAGGGTAAGGTTTAGGTCTAGAATTAGGTTTGAGTTAGGATTAGGGCTATATCATGCAAAAAATGTGTTTATATTAAGTACATTGTAACTATGCGTAATAACATTGTAATTGTGTAAGTACACATATATTTATGAAGTAACTTCTATGTAAATATACAGCAACTTTTAATGCATATTTAAGCTATTCAGGTCTGAACAGAACATAATATTTTTTCCAAAATCAAACTGAACCATGTTTAAATGAAACCAATTCATCTACCCATTACAGTATGTGCTTAAAGTTAGCTTTTAGCAAGAACACAGTGGGGGTGCATTATAATTATTACAGTAGGGAGCTTGTTCATCTATCATCTGTGTGGCAATTTTCTGCACTGCTATTGGTAAACTGCTTATTTTTTAGAGATAGTCTTTAAAAACAAAAAGCCATGTCTGCTCATGTTTGTAGTGTGTTACTAGAATGTATTTAGTTTGTTTCAATGCATTATGAAAGCAACATGATTTTAGAAAACAATGCCAAAGGGAAAACAAGGGAGCCGAGTGCTTCAAATGAACCAAAGTGAATCGAACTGAGACCCCTGAACAGCACAGTTCAACGTGATCCCAAATCATCTGTGAGCAAGGCAGCTATGTCTGAAAAGTGCAAAGATACATTGGTTTCTTCTTTGGTATGCATCAGATTTTTTTTTCTGTGGCAGTAATTCTACAAAGCTGCTGCTGCCACACTCTCCTGCGTCGTTCAGTAAGATTGTAACCTTTTTAACTGCGTAATGATTCACTATCTGACTGTTCTAATGATACACGCCACACATATCCATTGTTACAAAACGTTTGATCAGAGATGCATTTCATAGGTCACGCACTATTGAAAAGATCAGTACCCATGTTAGCTCTGCTGAGTGCTCTGTGCATGCATTGCTCTATTAGGCATCCTCTAATAATTCACTGTGAGGGGGCATTTCAGAAAACACACAAAATGATAAAGACACTCTTTCTAGCGAGCTGGTGTGCTTGCACCCATGCTAGTCTTCCAGCACCATAGGGAGCAATTTAGCACATCTAATCCTCTCCAGCTCAACTGCTATCAGACCAACTCTTTAGAACACCGAGGAATTACCTCAGACTGGATCAAGTGCATTGCTTATCCAAATAATGAGAAAGACTGAATGGCCAGTGTTTCAGTTTTAATCTCAAACAATTAATTATCTAGTTATCTATTATTATTATTATTATTATTTATTATTATTATTATTATTATTTCGTCCACAACTTTGAACACTTAAATGTAACATTTGTAAAATACCAGTAGACGCTATCACAGTAACACACATTTTGGTTTAAAAAGTTAGTTATTCTAATTATTTGACTAAAACACACCCAAACTAAACTGATTTTGTGTGTGTTTGTGTGTGTGTGGGAGAGTGTGTATGTGTGAGTGTGTGTGTGTGTGTGTGTGTGTGTGTGTGTGTGTGTGTGTGTGTGAGAGAGAGAGAGTGTGCCTGTCCATATCTGCCTGAGCTGCTGGCTTCAGGTATATAATCTGGGGGAAGATCACATGCCTCCTCAAGGCATGAGCCAACATCCCATATCTTTCCATCTGGCGGCAAAAGCGCTGTATGATTATAGGGCCTGCCATAGAAAAACCTTGCTGAAATTCCTTGCAAAACATATTGTGCATTATAGTCATGCAAGTGCATCAATTGTATTAGACTCAAAATGAAAAAAATGCTGTTTAAAAGGTTATTTCTTAGTTTCCTCTACTAGAGTTAGTGCATGGGCCCATTGGTCTTTTATGTGTGGTGTATCCCTGGAGAGACATAACATTAAAATAGATGTGAACAAAATAATTAAGCGTGTTTTTTTTTTTTTTTAATTGGATTTCACATGACTCTGTCTACTGACTGCCTACAAATAGTATGTGACAGTAATTGCACTTTAATCATGTGAAAAAAATATATCAGACTTAAAATGACCACACTGCTGTCCCCACATGGACCTAAAGCATCCGTGACAGTTTTCAATCAGGCCTGGTGAATGGATGCCAAGTCTGTGTTCAAACAATGACAGACAGGGTGTCTCCTGTGCTTCACAAAACCATTTTAAGTGAAGAAAACCCCTAAAACAGTAAAATATGTATAGCCCTGTGGCAGAGCAAAGCTCTGCCCTTTAAATTGGCAGGGATGGGGTTAACTTCCCCTACCTGTCTGGGTTTATTATGTTCAGGTGGCTGGGGTTGATTAGTTGATTAGGTTGATTAACGATCAATCAGCGCCCAGCCACCTGATATAAAAGGAGGCCTCTGCTTCTCATTTGGGGAGAGGGAGCTGAGGAAGCAGGTTGGTTTTTTTTTGGTTGTTTGGAGAGCTTGAATCCAGTGAAGGCATTGCCCAGCCTGGAGATCGTTATTTTTGTAAATTTTGTTTTTGCTTTATTTGTGTTTGAGTATCTGTTATTTTGCCCTTGTGCACTTTATTTTTGTTTATTTATAATAAAATTGTTATTTTTTTGAACTGCAGACTGTCTCTGGGCCTCTATCCACTCGCCAGCCTGCCACATTTGGTGTCAGAAGTGGGATAGCGCCACCTAGAGGCTCAGAGCAGTATTTTTGTTTTGTTTTGTGGAATTTTTGGGATAATTTTTTTTTTTTTTTTGAAAAAAAAAAAAATGGGAAAGAAGAGCAGACAGTGGAAAAGGCAGGACAAGCAGCAGCTGAAGAAATGTAAGCTGCTGCAGCCACCGCTGGAGGACCCGGCCAGCCTCTTCCCCTGGTGTTCCTGGTGCGGGAAGGAGGACCATCGTTGGCGGTCCTGCCCAGACGTGCCACCGGCAAACTGGTGTGGCCGGTGTGAGGAGGACGGCCACAACTGGGCAGGATGCCCCTACAACCAGGCCCAGGAAGAGGTGCCGTGTTCACCCCGGGCATCAGGGGCCACCCCACTACCTCCAGCACCACCACCTTCACCACCGTCCCAGGAGATCTGGGACTGGTTGATGCACCCTGAGGCAGACCTCGTCCACGATCTCCCCATAGTTATCAACACGCTGTGGCGTCGAGATGGGGAGAGGTGGGAACAGTGGGAGGAACAGCACCACCCGGCCTCCTTCCCAGAGGTTGCCCTCATGGTGGTTAATTACCTGGCGGTAGACATGGGAGATCCACCGGTCACTCCAATAAAGAGAGGTGAGCCGCCTTCCCGGGAGCTAGAGAGGGGTGAGGAGCTGCCGTCGTCCCCAGAGCCAGAGAGGGGTGAGGAGCTGCCGTCGTCCCCAGAGCCAAAGAGGGAGGAGGATCTGCTGTCGCTCCCAGAGCCAGAGAGGGAGGAGGATCTGCTGTCGCTCCCAGAGCCAGAGAGGGAGGAGGAGCCTCCGTCGCTCCCAGAGCCAGAGAGGAGTGAGGAGCTGCCGTCGCTCCCAGAGCCAGAGAGGGAGGAGGAGCCTCCGTCACTCCCAGAGCCAGAGAGGGAGGAGGATCTGCTGTCGCTCCCAGAGCCAGAGAGGGAGGAGGATCTGCCGTCGCTCCCAGAGCCAGAGAGGGAGGAGGAGCCTCCGTCACTCCCAGAGCCAGAGAGGGGTGAGGAGCTGCCGTCGCTCCCAGAGCCAGAGAGGGGTGGAGGATCTGCCGTCGCTCCCAGAGCCAGAGAGGGGTGAGGATCTGCTGTCGCTCCCAGAGCCAGAGAGGGGTGAGGATCTGCTGTCGCTCCCAGAGCCAGAGAGGGGTGAGGATCTGCCGTCGCTCCCAGAGCCAGAGAGGGGTGAGGATCTGCTGTCGCTCCCAGAGCCAGAGAGGGAGGAGGATCTGCTGTCGCTCCCAGAGCCAGAGAGGGAGGAGGATCTGCCGTCGCTCCCAGAGCCAGAGAGGGAGGAGGATCTGCCGTCGCTCCCAGAGCCAGAGAGGGAGGAGGAGCCTCCGTCACTCCCAGAGCCAGAGAGGGAGTGAGGAGCTGCCGTCGCTCCCAGAGCCAGAGAGGGAGGAGGATCTGCTGTCGCTCCCAGAGCCAGAGAGGGAGGAGGATCTGCCGTCGCTCCCAGAGCCAGAGAGGGAGGAGGATCTGCCGTCGCTCCCAGAGCCAGAGAGGGAGGAGGAGCCTCCGTCGCTCCCAGAGCCAGAGAGGGAGGAGGATCTGCCGTCGCTCCCAGAGCCAGAGAGGGAGGAGGAGCCTCCGTCGCTCCCAGAGCCAGAGAGGGAGGAGGATCTGCTGTCGCTCCCAGAGCCAGAGAGGGAGGAGGATCTGCTGTCGCTCCCAGAGCCAGAGAGGGAGGAGGATCTGCCGTCGCTCCCAGAGCCAGAGAGGGAGGAGGAGCTGCCGTCGCTCCCAGAGCCAGAGAGGGAGTGAGGAGCTGCCGTCGCTCCCAGAGCCAGAGAGGGAGGAGGATCTGCCGTCGCTCCCAGAGCCAGAGAGGGAGGAGGATCTGCCGTCGCTCCCAGAGCCAGAGAGGGAGGAGGATCTGCCGTCGCTCCCAGAGCCAGAGAGGGAGGAGGAGCTGCCGTCGCTCCCAGAGCCAGAGAGGGAGGAGGATCTGCTGTCGCTCCCAGAGCCAGAGAGGGAGGAGGATCTGCTGTCGCTCCCAGAGCCAGAGAGGGAGGAGGATCTGCTGTCGCTCCCAGAGCCAGAGAGGGAGGAGGAGCCTCCGTCGCTCCCAGAGCCAGAGAGGAGTGAGGAGCTGCCGTCGCTCCCAGAGCCAGAGAGGGAGGAGGATCTGCCGTCGCTCCCAGAGCCAGAGAGGGAGGAGGAGCCGCCGTCGCTCCCAGAGCCAGAGAGGGAGGAGGATCTGCCGTCGCTCCCAGAGCCAGAGAGGGAGGAGGAGCCTCCGTCACTCCCAGAGCCAGAGAGGGAGGAGGATCTGCTGTCGCTCCCAGAGCCAGAGAGGGAGGAGGATCTGCCGTCGCTCCCAGAGCCAGAGAGGGAGGAGGAGCCTCCGTCGCTCCCAGAGCCAGAGAGGGAGGAGGATCTGCTGTCGCTCCCAGAGCCAGAGAGGGAGGAGGATCTGCTGTCGCTCCCAGAGCCAGAGAGGGAGGAGGATCTGCTGTCGCTCCCAGAGCCAGAGAGGGAGGAGGATCTGCTGTCGCTCCCAGAGCCAGAGAGGGAGGAGGATCTGCCGTCGCTCCCAGAGCCAGAGAGGGAGGAGGATCTGCTGTCGCTCCCAGAGCCAGAGAGGGAGGAGGAGCCTCCGTCACTCCCAGAGCCAGAGAGGGAGGAGGAGCTGCCGTCGCTCCCAGAGCCAGAGAGGGAGGAGGATCTGCCGTCGCTCCCAGAGCCAGAGAGGGAGGAGGATCTGCTGTCGCTCCCAGAGCCAGAGAGGGAGGAGGATCTGCCGTCGCTCCCAGAGCCAGAGAGGGAGGAGGAGCCTCCGTCACTCCCAGAGCCAGAGAGGGAGGAGGATCTGCCGTCGCTCCCAGAGCCAGAGAGGGAGGAGGAGCCTCCGTCGCTCCCAGAGCCAGAGAGGGAGGAGGATCTGCTGTCGCTCCCAGAGCCAGAGAGGGAGGAGGAGCCTCCGT
Organism: Polyodon spathula; assembly: GCF_017654505.1. NCBI lineage: Eukaryota > Metazoa > Chordata > Actinopteri > Acipenseriformes > Polyodontidae > Polyodon > Polyodon spathula. The sequence continues at coordinate 50,715,062 of NC_054542.1, read as the reverse complement.
CACTCCCAGAGCCAGAGAGGGAGGAGGAGCCTCCGTCGCTCCCAGAGCCAGAGAGGGAGGAGGAGCTGCCGTCGCTCCCAGAACCAGAGAGGGAGGAGGATCTGCCGTCGCTCCCAGAGCCAGAGAGGGAGGAGGAGCCTCCGTCACTCCCAGAGCCAGAGAGGGAGGAGGATCTGCTGTCGCTCCCAGAGCCAGAGAGGGAGGAGGATCTGCCGTCGCTCCCAGAGCCAGAGAGGGAGGAGGAGCCTCCGTCACTCCCAGAGCCAGAGAGGAGTGAGGAGCTGCCGTCGCTCCCAGAGCCAGAGAGGGAGGAGGATCTGCTGTCGCTCCCAGAGCCAGAGAGGGAGGAGGATCTGCCGTCGCTCCCAGAGCCAGAGAGGGAGGAGGATCTGCCGTCGCTCCCAGAGCCAGAGAGGGAGGAGGAGCCTCCGTCACTCCCAGAGCCAGAGAGGGAGGAGGATCTGCTGTCGCTCCCAGAGCCAGAGAGGGAGGAGGATCTGCTGTCGCTCCCAGAGCCAGAGAGGGAGGAGGATCTGCCGTCGCTCCCCAGAGCCAGAGAGGGAGGAGGATCTGCCGTCGCTCCCAGAGCCAGAGGGAGGGGTGAGGAGCCGCCGCCGCTCCCAGAGCCCGAGAGGGAGGAGCCGCCGCCGCTCTCAGAGCCCGAGAGGGAGGGGGAGCCGCCGCCGCTCTCAGAACCCGAGAGGGAGGGGCCGCCTCCGCCACCAGAGGGAGCCGGGCCGCAGTCGCCGCCTCCGCCACCAGAGGGAGCCGGGCCGCCATCGCCGCCTCTCCCACCAGAGGGACCCAGGCCGCCGTCGCCGTGCTACCTTGGAGATTCGGGGCCCCCTCAACCAAAGAAGGCTTGGGGGCTCCGACATCAACCCCGCCCACCACCACCCACCATAACAGCCCACCCAAGGGACATAATTGGACTCTTGGGGGGAGGGGGGTGGGGAGGGTGGGGGGAAGGGGGGAGTTGGCCGATTGCGGCCGGTGTACGTTGTACATGGGGGGAGGTGTGTGGCAGAGCAAAGCTCTGCCCTTTAAATTGGCAGGGATGGGGTTAACTTCCCCTACCTGTCTGGGTTTATTATGTTCAGGTGGCTGGGGTTGATTAGTTGATTAGGTTGATTAACGATCAATCAGCGCCCAGCCACCTGATATAAAAGGAGGCCTCTGCTTCTCATTTGGGGAGAGGGAGCTGAGGAAGCAGGTTGGTTTTTTTTTGGTTGTTTGGAGAGCTTGAATCCAGTGAAGGCATTGCCCAGCCTGGAGATTGTTATTTTTGTAAATTTTGTTTTTGCTTTATTTGTGTTTGAGTATCTGTTATTTTGCCCTTGTGCACTTTATTTTTGTTTATTTATAATAAAATTGTTATTTTTTTGAACTGCAGACTGTCTCTGGGCCTCTATCCACTCGCCAGCCTGCCACAAGCCCTCATACAGGTATAAATCACTCATCAGAAATCAGCTTACTTACCATGTAATTTAAATGAATGTGTACTGCATGATTTGACAGCAGTGCTTCTGAAACTGACCACAAACACAGTTTCTGATTTCCTACCCAGATCTGTGGGTCACCACTGCAGGGTTTTCTCAGATTATGTTACCATGTAAAAGTGCCATACTGTATTTACCATGGCCCAGCAACAGCACATGTGCTAGATTGGTGTGCCAGTCAAAAGTGCCATACTGTATTTACCATGGCCCAGCAACAGCACATGTGCTAGATTGGTGTGCCAGTCAAAAGTGCCATACTGTATTTACCATGGCCCAGCAACAACGTACATGCTGGAGGGGTGTGCCAGTCAAAAGTGCCATACTCTATTTACCATGGCCCAGCAACAAAGCACGTGCTGCAGAGGTGTGCCAGTCAAAGGGTTAAGGCACTACACCAAGATGATGCCAGATGCCTTAGTGTCTGAATTTGGCCCATAGTCTGTGTACCCTGATGAAGATAGTCATTGCCAAAACAAGCTTTCTACACAGATGTGTTTAATTAAAATATTCAGGAATCATCTGTTGAATTATACCAGTAATTCAGTATTGGAAGGGATTTTTGATTTGTTTGTAATTTGTGGCAGTAATGAATTGCTTAAAGAACATCATTTTTTATTTTTACAAACCAGCATTCCTTATACACCACAAAAATGAAATCAGGGAAACAAGGAATGGAAAAACACAAGCAACATCAGTGACACAATGGAAGGTCTCTTCAGAGCTCCCAGGACAATTAAAAACACAAGTAACATCAGTGACACAATGGAATGTCTCCCCTGAGCTCTTAGGGGGCAATTAAAGGCTGTTTCTAATAGTTTGAGTGTTTTAAGTTATATATAAATGCATGATGTAAACTTCCTGCAATAAGATACTGCTGTGTAGGGCTGTTGGAATATGTATTCCATGCACGGTGGGCCAAATCACTTTCAAAACCTGGTGGCCAAGTGAACTTTTACAATGGCCAACATTTTCAAACTGGGACAATGTGAGGAGACGTGTACATGTTGCACACATTGCTTTTGCATGCTTTGTTTTCATGTAACTAACGCCATCAAATTCCAGGGAATTATATACATTAAATTCCAGGGAACTATGTACATTAAATTCCAGGGAACTATGTACATTAAATTCCAGGGAACTATGTACATTAAATTCCAGGGAACTACAGTGAGCATTCGGATATCCTTTACAGTCCATTATAATAGAAATGCAAGAAGCTCTGTGGAGACAAGGGATTTAAAGTGTCAGGTCAGATAAATAAAATGATTCTTTATGCCACTGGTGGGTTATTTTAAAACCTTTTCTCTGTTTTATTGTATCCACTGTCACTGGAAACAGCAGATTTTAATTAAGCAATTATAGGGAGTCAGATAAGTGAATTACTTATATTTGAATCAGGTTTAATACAAATTAGCTCCACCACAGTGCACAGCTATTATTCACGAGTAGGGGCATGGGCAGCTTGGTTTGGTTGTTGTCCAGTAACTTGCGCATCATTTGTTTATTTTACCAAACCTGCAAATTGCAGAACAAGGCAATGCTTTAAGTCGTGAATGACACATTGCACACGATTCAGGTAGTGTGAATACAGTATATTGATTCCCTTCTGGAGAGGCATAAACCTCAGTTTACAATATCAGATTCTGGAGGTATATCACCAAACCAGCAAAACCAATCACAGGAAAAGTATAGGGCCCGATCTTTACCATTTACAAAGGGCTAAGCAACTTAGCTATTTGTTAGCAGCTGTGGTGGTTTGCAACAACTTAAAAGAAAGGCTTGGTAACTACAGGAGCTTTGAAAATAATGACGGCCTGCAACTAAATCTGAATCTTAAACAGGCATCTTTCTAATAAACTACAGTAAATACCCTATTATACAAACTGTGTCAGTAGACAGTAATGGAGGGTTCAGGGCCCCCTAGTGGTCAGGGTGCTTGATGCGGTTTTACCTCTTCTCTGAGTAGATACATAGAGATCTTTTATAAATATTGTTCTCTATGCAACATATTGGACAGAAGAGCAAGAAAGGGAAAACAAATAAGTAGGGAAATACAACCCCCTAGTATGCTATGAATACAATGTGTTGAATGTGATGTGTTTCCCAGTCCACTGGCTGGTTCCCATGGTGACATTCCATCTTGTGATTAAATGGAACCTGCCCCAGAGATCCTCAGACAAGCCAGCAACTGAATGTACCTGTGCCAGGGAGCCAGCCTGGAATCAATAAGAAAACACCTATGGGTTTTAAATACAACTGAATGTACCTGTGCCAGGGAGCCAGCCTGGAATCAATAAGAAAACACATGAATGGAAAATGGAAATTTTTTGCTTTGGTGGCCTTTCAACCATGTTGACTCAACCTCAGTCATAGTACAGTGCTGGTGAGAGCAAATCCATTGACAAACACATTTTATATAAAGCTTTCTATGAAGTCTTCTAGGCGTCTCAAAGCACTTTACAGAAACAACCAGCAATTGCAGTAGGAAGCAGCATTGAAAAAGTCTTCAGTAAAAACCCTGGAGCGGTGAATGAATGCTGGTATCAGGATGGTGCAGGGCAGATTTCTTTCAAGGTTAGGGTTAGGGTTAGGGTTAGGGTTAGGGTTAGGTTTAGGGTTAGGGTTAGGGTTTAGGGTTAGGTTTAGGTTTAGGTTTAGGGTTAGGGTTAGGGTTAGGTTTAGGTTTAGGTTTAGGTTTAGGGTTAGGGTTAGGGTTTAGGGTTAGGTTTAGGGTTAGGGTTAGGGTTAGGGTTTAGGGTTAGGGTTAGGGTTAGGGTTAGGTTTAGGGTTAGGGTTAGGGTTTAGGGTTAGGGTTAGGGTTAGGGTTACAATGACGTCGTCACTTACTACGCTCGAAGTCCTACGGGTTAGGGTTAGGGTTAGGGTTAGGGTTAGGGTTAGGGTTTAGGGTTAGGGTTAGGGTTAGGGTTAGGGTTAGGGTTAGGGTTAGGGTTTAGGGTTAGGGTTAGGGTTAGGGTTAGGGTTAGGGTTAGGGTTAGGGTTACCTGCAGCAGTGAATGAATGCTAGCATCAGGATGGGGAAGGACCCCGGATCAATGGGTACATAACCCCCCCCCTTACATCATGTATTACCAGTGTTAATGGGATTCTACTCAATACATGCAGTTGATTACATTCATACATGTCTCTGGTGATCCTATGGCCTATTCAAATAACGAGGGGGGAATTTCAATAGACGTCTCTTATTCAAACATGCAAATCAATTCGAAAGGATCCCCTGAATGCATCAAAACAATTTGTGGTGCTACTCAGCTAATCTGTAACTGTTACAGCTGTGTGTGATCTGATATAAGATGTTGTGTGCATCTCAAGAGTATTCTAGTATTCTAGTATTCTATCAAAAGCCAGACAAGCATCAGAAGGTCAAACTGGCTGCAGATAGTAATATCCTGTTCATTTAGCTGCATTTCTTTTCAAATGGTAGACTTCACTTTTTTTGTTTTTCAGTTCAGTACAATTTAAAGCCAAGTGTTGTTTTACATAACCTTGTAGGTAATGGGAAACTGTGTTAACTTTATTATTTATTAACTAAGTTATGATAATGAGTCAAATTACACAGCGTTTTCTTAATAGATGATTGTATCCAATACATGTTTGCATTGGTTATTCAAGATACAGAAACATCACAACTATTGCATCTCATTCTTCTAGACCTAATAATGGTAGTCACCTAACTTGCAGTCAAAATAGTACGTAGCCATTTAACTTCAACAGGGGATGCCTCTCAGGCAGGTTACAGAGGAGATGCCTCTCAGGTTACAGAGGAGATGCCTCTCCGGTTACAGAGGAGATGCCTCTCAGCCTCTCAGGTTACAGAGGAGATGCCTCTCAGGTTACAGAGGAGAAGCCTCTCAGGTTACAGAGGAGATGCCTCTCAGGTTACAGAGGAGATGCCTCTCAGGTTACAGAGGAGATGCCTCTCAGGTTACAGAGGAGATGCCTCTCAGGTTACAGAGGAGATGCCTCTCAGGTTACAGAGGAGATGCCTCTCAGGTTACAGAGGAGATGCCTCTCAGGTTACAGAGGAGATGCCTCTCAGGTTACAGAGGAGATGCCTCTCAGGTTACAGAGGAGATGCCTCTCAGGTTACAGAGGAGATGCCTCTCAGGTTACAGAGGAGATGCCTCTCAGGTTACAGAGGAGATGCCTCTCAGGTTACAGAGGAGATGCCTCTCAGGTTACAGAGGAGATGCCTCTCAGGTTACAGAGGAGATGCCTCTCAGGTTACAGAGGAGATGCCTCTCAGGTTACAGAGGAGATGCCTCTCAGGTTACAGAGGAGATGCCTCTCAGGTTACAGAGGAGATGCCTCTCAGGTTACAGAGGAGATGCCTCTCAGGTTACAGAGGAGATGCCTCTCAGGTTACAGAGGAGATGCCTCTCAGGTTACAGAGGAGATGCCTCTCAGGTTACAGAGGGAGATGCCTCTCAGGTTACAGAGGAGATGCCTCTCAGGTTACAGAGGAGATGCCTCTCAGGTTACAGAGGAGATGCCTCTCAGGTTACAGAGGAGATGCCTCTCAGGTTACAGAGGAGATGCCTCTCAGGTTACAGAGGAGATGCCTCTCAGGTTACAGAGGAGATGCCTCTCAGGTTACAGAGGAGATGCCTCTCAGGTTACAGAGGAGATGCCTCTCAGGTTACAGAGGAGATGCCTCTCAGGTTACAGAGGAGATGCCTCTCAGGTTACAGAGGAGATGCCTCTCAGGTTACAGAGGAGATGCCTCTCAGGTTACAGAGGAGATGCCTCTCAGGTTACAGAGGAGATGCCTCTCAGGTTACAGAGGAGATGCCTCTCAGGTTACAGAGGAGATGCCTCTCAGGTTACAGAGGAGATGCCTCTCAGGTTACAGAGGAGATGCCTCTCAGGTTACAGAGGAGATGCCTCTCAGGTTACAGAGGAGATGCCTCTCAGGTTACAGAGGAGATGCCTCTCAGGTTACAGAGGAGATGCCTCTCAGGTTACAGAGGAGATGCCTCTCAGGTTACAGAGGAGATGCCTCTCAGGTTACAGAGGAGATGCCTCTCAGGTTACAGAGGAGATGCCTCTCAGGTTACAGAGGAGATGCCTCTCAGGTTACAGAGGAGATGCCTCTCAGGTTACAGGTTACAGAGGAGATGCCTCTCAGGTTACAGAGGAGATGCCTCTCAGGTTACAGAGGAGATGCCTCTCAGGTTACAGAGGAGATGCCTCTCAGGTTACAGAGGAGATGCCTCTCAGGTTACAGAGGAGATGCCTCTCAGGTTACAGAGGAGATGCCTCTCAGGTTACAGAGGAGATGCCTCTCAGGTTACAGAGGAGATGCCTCTCAGGTTACAGAGGAGATGCCTCTCAGGTTACAGAGGAGATGCCTCTCAGGTTACAGAGGAGATGCCTCTCAGGTTACAGAGGGAGATGCCTCTCAGGTTACAGAGGAGATGCCTCTCAGGTTACAGAGGAGATGCCTCTCAGGTTACAGAGGAGATGCCTCTCAGGTTACAGAGGAGATGCCTCTCAGGTTACAGAGGAGATGCCTCTCAGGTTACAGAGGAGATGCCTCTCAGGTTACAGAGGAGATGCCTCTCAGGTTACAGAGGAGATGCCTCTCAGGTTACAGAGGAGATGCCTCTCAGGTTACAGAGGAGATGCCTCTCAGGTTACAGAGGAGATGCCTCTCAGGTTACAGAGGAGATGCCTCTCAGGTTACAGAGGAGATGCCTCTCAGGTTACAGAGGAGATGCCTCTCAGGTTACAGAGGAGATGCCTCTCAGGTTACAGAGGAGATGCCTCTCAGGTTACAGAGGAGATGCCTCTCAGGTTACAGAGGAGATGCCTCTCAGGTTACAGAGGAGATGCCTCTCAGGTTACAGAGGAGATGCCTCTCAGGTTACAGAGGAGATGCCTCTCAGGTTACAGAGGAGATGCCTCTCAGGTTACAGAGGAGATGCCTCTCAGGTTACAGAGGAGATGCCTCTCAGGTTACAGAGGTGATGCCTCTCAGATTACAGAGGAGATGCCTCTCAGGTTACAGAGGAGATGCCTCTCAGGCAGGTTACAGAGGAGATGCCTCTCAGGTTACAGTGGAGATGCCTCTCAGGTTACAGAGGAGATGTCTCTCACACAGGTTAGAGAGGAGGTGTTTTCTGTACATTTCTCCCAAAAAATGCAGCATCCTTTAAGCTTGTATAAAGTGGGCTGAACATGCACAACTTAATTCCTAAAGATTCTATAGTCTAAAACATCTGGTTTAAACTAGGCTGATATAGCACATTCACATAGAATGGGATTTTACTATAAGCAACCTATACGTTCTTCTCCATTCAACCCTGTACCCCTGTGGGAACAAGTCTGACATTGGACTTCCAATCTCACTCTCTCACACACACACACACTCACACACATGCACACAGACAATATGAAATGTGTATTTTAATCCTTACAACCTGAGATACGGAAGCAAGGCAATTCTTCATTAAAATGCGCAATGTAAGTCACACTGTCTCTTTGTAATTACAGATGGGTACCCTAGAGACGAAATAGTTTATAAGTGGAGAAAAAACTCAGTGGAAGCATCGGACCAAAAATCCTGGCGACTTTACCAGTTCGACTTTATGGGTCTAAGAAACACCACTGACATTGTGACAACAACTGCAGGTAATGATGGCATCACTTTCTGTTTTTATCAGTTCTTGCAAACAAAATGGACAGCTCCAGCAAGTCACGAGAGCTTCTCCTCACAGTTCTCCCAGTGCCCCTCCATTCTGACCAGTCATAACCACCCCATTTCCCTTCAGCCCTGGGCCACTGTCAAGTAGACATTACGAATGCAGAGCTGTTGTGTGATTTTTGTGATGTGGTCTAATGTCCACTGGGAGCTCCGTTCACGCCTGGTCATGCTGAGCAAACACGAGAGGCATGTGAAACGGTGCTATCAAACTGGGCTTGCCTGGGGTTACACTCCTGATTGCCTTTAGCGTGATGTTGTCTTGACAGCACATTCAATAAGCAGTACTTCACATGCAGTAGTAAACAATACACGATACGCTGGCCAATAACAAACAAGCAAGCTGAAACAAAAACTAGATCACTTAAGGAAAAGTTATTTGATTCTCTGGTGGAGTATTCAGAAAAACATATGGCAGATTTGAATACAATACATCATAGGAAACAAACAAGGCACTCTTTAATGCAGTCCACACACGAGTCTCTGGGCTTTCATTTGGCAGGAAAAGCCTGGAGCGAACCTCGTTGCACAGTGGAGGCTGTTCTTCCCTAACAGTGACTTGCACACACAGATATACCAGCACTTGCACAGCAGCTATATAAAGACAAACACAACAGGAAAGCCAGCCTTTGAGCTAAATAAGACTAGTTTCTTTCATATGAGTTATTTGCTATTGCAATGTAATACACAAACATAAATACAGTGGTAAAGAATTGAAACTGGTCAGCTGTTCAATGTTAGTTTATATAGATTTTTATATAGATTTTTCCAAATGATTTTTAATAGTAAATTAAACAGAGACATTCACAAATGTGAAGGTGGCAGATTAATTATGGCTGAAGAGTAACAAACATTACTAGCTATTCAACAGGGCCTTGATGCCCCTCAAAAGACACCTTTTAAATGGTTCAATTGGAGTATCTCCGCTCCAATAAGCGAATACATGGATAGAAGAAGAATTCTTCGATCACATCCAGTGTGGATGCAGCTTAATCCTAACCCTAACCTTAACTCTAAACTTTAACCAAACAACAACAAACCCTAACCCTAACCCTAACTCTAAACCTTAACCAAACAACAAAAACCATAACCCTAACCCTAAACCTAACTCTAAACCTAACCCAAACCACAAAAACCCTAACCATAACCCTAACCCTAACCCTAAACCTAACCCTAACCCTAACTCTAAACCTAACCCAAACCACACAAACCCTAACCCTAACCCTAGCCCTAACCCTAAACCTAACCCTAACCCTAACCCAAACCCCACCACTAACCCTAAATCTGAACCTAACCCAAACCACACTCACCCTAACCCTTTTCTGACACAATTGTGTACTTACATATATCAAGTATATTGTAATTATGCATCATAACATTGTAATTCTGTGTAAGTATACATGTATTCACTTAATAACTGTAATTAGAGATGCTTAATGTAAAGCGTTACCGCCTAGACTGTAAAGAATATTTTGTTGAGTTCCATTAAACACGTCATCATAGCCCTCTCTGTTACTTTTAGCAACAGCAGGCTGTAGTAGGAGTGGATGTCTCTCTGCTTAATGAATTACCTGCAATAACTCTACAGTGCTACAGATGATAGCATTTGAATCATAGCAATGAGCAGTTGTTGTGTGTATATTAAAGAGGGGGGCTAGAGACAGTACAACCATTACTGAACATAGCAGTACAGTGTCTCTTGCTAAACTTCAAAATCTCACACTTTTGTCAGTTTTTCAAAAGTATATGGAAATTTACAAAGCGGTATGTAATTCAATATGTTAATGTAACATTATTCAGCAGGTTTCATTTGACTTTATGAAGCAAAATGAGTTAATTCTATAGGGTAATACAAAACTTTTGGCCATAGCTGTAGAATATTGATGTACAGGTAATCCACTAGCAGTATTGTTGTATGATATTCCCCATGTAAATAGAGGATACACCATGAACGTTCTTAGAGTGCAGTAGCTATTCCACCAACAGGGATAGATGAATCAATCAAGCCCAGGTGGGTTGTTTACACCTCTCGTCATGAATTAAATAACCTCAGCACTCTAGGAATATTGCTGCAGTCTTCTTTTTATAGCAGTGTAACTGTGTGCGAAATACAGAAAGTTATATTATATTGCCATTGGTTGCCACTGATGTCTCCTCTTGGGGTTTTCACATGCTTTGCTTGTTTGTTCCTTTTAATTCTAGCTATACATCTATTATCATCTATCTCTGCAGTGAGGTGCTGCCTCACTGCTGAGATTGCTTTTAGAGGTCTCCCCCTCCCCTCCCTAGCCTCTGGTAACCACTTCAGTGGTACTATTGATCTGCAAGCGATTGATTTTCCCTTGCAGGGATTGTCACTCTTCCCTTTCCCCAAGGCTGAGCATCTTTTGTCAGAATCAAACAGAACGGGAGGAAAGTGATTTTAAATAATCGTGTAGTGCACTAGAGACGGTGTATTTTGTGAAGAGTTGGATCACATCTCCATGGTAATTATATTGAAATGTTATCCCGTGCAGCATAGAGCAGTATTTGGTGTTGTTGCTTTACTAGCAGAATTAGCTTTATCCCATAATTTTAATTTATACTTCCTGTACTGTGGACACAAACCAAGAACCACAGTGCAATGCATGCCCTAGAGCAACTGGGCAGTGCAAATTAGATGCCCCTAGAACAACTGGGCAGTGCAAATGAGATGCCCCGAGAGCAACTGGGAAGTGCAAATGAGATGCCCCTAAAGCAACTGGGCAGTACAAATGAGATGCCCCTAGAGCAACTGGGCAGTACAAATGATTTGTTTCCCCAAAATGATATTTATGATATATAAAGTAATCCATAAGGCACTTCAACTAACAGAACTACATAGGGCTTTCCAGTACATTTTTACAAGGCTCCCTGGTAAAGGGGTGTTCAGATCCTCATTGAAACCATTGCAGTGCCCTGGTAAAGGGGTGTTCAGATCCTCATTGAAACCATTGCAGTGCCCCTGGTAAAGGGGTGTTCAGATCCTCATTGAAACCATTGCAGTGCCCTGGTAAAGGGGTGTTCAGATCCTCATTGAAACCATTGCAGTGCCCCTGGTAAAGGGGTGTTCAGATCCTCATTGAAACCATTGCAGTGCCCCTGGTAAAGGGGTGTTCAGATCCTCATTGAAACCATTGCAGTGCCCTGGTAAAGGGGTGTTCAGATCCTCATTGAAACCATTGCAGTGCCCTGGTAAATACATTCTGATATGATGCTGTCCTGCATTTGCATCTTCCACATGTCCCCATACAAAGACCAGAATAGAGGTTTTTATGCATGAAAGTGTTAAATCCCATTTGAAAAGTAAATGTATATAATTTACTGTAGAATGCTTAAGTCCCCATGGAAAATGTAATAAAACCAAAGCCCTCAATATCCAAGTCAGAATATGTTGTTGAAATGAAAGAATTTAAAAAAATGTAAAGAGAAAGAAAAAGTTGATTTAAAAATGATGCTGCCAAAGATAATTTACTCCACTTAGAGACTTATTGTTTTTATTTATATTTGTTTGGGCTCAATTCAGTTCAATTTTTAGCTGGAGGAATTCACATGAATTGTCCATAGAATTGTATTATACATATAGACATGTGATGACTGACTGGGTGACTTGAGCAACTGAATATCTAGACACATTGGCATCAGTCAGGCTTTGTTTGTGAGTTGGTAATGCAGTATGTATGTTGTGTAATATCCATTTTAATATCTCTGAAATGGTTGACTGATATTAAGACATTTTGCAATATTTATTGGGTAAAGGTTGGTCTAAAATTGTGTGTGTGTGTTTATATATATATATATATATATATATATATATATATATATATATATATATATATATATATATATATACTAACACTAGGGAAAACAACATCCCACCCGAAACATATCACTTTTATAACACATTTATAAAAAAAAAAAAAGAAAAGGTATATAAATGATAGACATTTGCGAAATGGTTTTGGTTTCTTTTTAATCACTCAATCATTCATCCTTGACCATGACACACTTGAGTGACTATGACTGAAGCACATGCACTTAATCACCTAATTAGTGAGATAGTTGATTGGACACTGAATATGGAGTGATTTCAGCTGTTGCATTGCAAGCCTGAATAAAAGCAATGAAGAAAATCACAGAAAAACCCCAATATGCCACGTCTGTCAAGAGAGCAGCGCCTTCATGCAATCAGCTGAGGCGGCGTTCTCTGGCTCTCTGTCTAGGGAGCTCACAGCCAGCAATCTCAAACCTGGCGAGACGGTATAACCAGACACACTCTGTCATCAACTGGGAGACGTGTGGCTTCTAGGGCTCGGAGACCACTGAACAGGCAGATGCTTATCCAGGCACTACAAGAGGAATGGGCCAGGATTCCACAAGACAACATCCGAAACCTGGTGCAAAGCATGCGTCACAGATGCACTGCTTGTATTGCTTCCAACCCGAGCCACACACATTACCAGCCTGTGACTTTCACAGTATCCCCCGTCCCACCCATAACTTTAGACAATAAAATGCCAATTGTTAATCAGCACAATAAAAAGTCACTGCACCTCCTCTAAAACAGAGTTTGTCATTTTTTTTAAATCACATCTAGTGAATTTTATCCAAATATAAGTGATATGTTTCTTTTGATGCTCAAATATAAATGATAAGTTTCTTTTGATGCTCAAATATAACTGATACGTTTCTTTTGATGCTAAGTATATATTATTCCTGTTCAAATGTGTGAATGTTTAAAAGGGAATATTCACAAGCTGTCTTGTTTATCCTATCATAACATACCCATATGTATTAGACAAAACTGCTTAATTAAATCAGTACTATCTTGCATATGTCATCCACTGTCTTATTGATTCCTGTATATTCTCCTTGTTTCCAGATAGCAACATCGACGACTTGATCCATATAGCCTCCCCAATACATCCTCTATATCCACATAATTACACTGTTATTTGCACAGTTACTGCATATAGAATGCTCTGTTCTACACATACGGTTAATAAACACGGAGTGTTAAACTCACATTGTGCTACAATATTGATTGAATCAGCTTGCTATTGTCATTACCATTACTGGCTATCGGTTTCCCTGTGTGTAAAACATGAATACACATTTGCTTTTTCTTCTTAATTTCTTTTCAGGTGAATATGTGATAATGAGTGTGTACTTTGAATTAAGTAGAAGGATGGGATACTTCACCATTCAGACCTACATTCCCTGCATACTGACTGTGGTCTTGTCGTGGGTCTCCTTTTGGATTAAGAAAGATGCCACGCCTGCCAGAACAGCACTTGGTAAGCTGGGAATCTTTTTGTCTGTTTATTAAATAATTGTTTTAATAGTTGTTAATATGTTGTATATAGTGTGTCTGTTATTGCAGTCTTGTACCATTTCTGGAAGTGCAAAATGACATCTCTTCCAATTAGATACACCCTACACACGACGTATTGACTCCTCATAGATCACACAGACAGAGACTGTACTCAGGCTACGTATTGACTCCTCATAGATCACACAGACAGAGACTGTACTCAGACTACTATTGACTCCTCATAGATCACACAGACAGAGACTGTACTCACACGACGTATTGACTCCTCATAGATCACACAGACAGAGACTGTACTCAGACTACGTATTGACTCCTCATAGATCACACAGACAGAGACTGTACTCACACGACGTATTGACTCCTCATAGATCACACAGACAGAGACTGTACTCAGACTACATTTTGACTCCTCATAGATCACACAGACAGAGACTGTACTCAGACTACGTATTGACTCCTCATAGATCACACAGACAGAGACTGTACTCAGACTACGTATTGACTCCTCATAGATCACACAGACAGAGACTGTACTCAGACTACGTATTGACTCCTCATAGATCACACAGACAGAGACTGTACTCACACGACGTATTGACTCCTCATAGATCACACAGACAGAGACTGTACTCACACGACGTATTGACTCCTCATAGATCACACAGACAGAGACTGTACTCAGACTACGTATTGACTCCTCATAGATCACACAGACAGAGACTGTACTCACACGACGTATTGACTCCTCATAGATCACACAGACAGAGACTGTACTCAGACTACGTATTGACTCCTCATAGATCACACAGACAGAGACTGTACTCACACGACGTATTGACTCCTCATAGATCACACAGACAGAGACTGTACTCAGACTACATTTTGACTCCTCATAGATCACACAGACAGAGACTGTACTCAGACTACGTATTGACTCCTCATAGATCACACAGACAGAGACTGTACTCACACGACGTATTGACTCCTCATAGATCACACAGACAGAGACTGTACTCACACGACGTATTGACTCCTCATAGATCACACAGACAGAGACTGTACTCACACTACGTATTGACTCCTCATAGATCACACAGACAGAGACTGTACTCAGACTACGTATTGACTCCTCATAGATCACACAGACAGAGACTGTACTCAGACGACGTATTGACTCCTCATAGATCACACAGACAGAGACTGTACTCAGACTACGTATTGACTCCTCATAGATCACACAGACAGAGACTGTACTCAGACTACGTATTGACTCCTCATAGATCACACAGACAGAGACTGTACTCACACTACGTATTGACTCCTCATAGATCACACAGACAGAGACTGTACTCACACTACGTATTGACTCCTCATAGATCACACAGACAGAGACTGTACTCACACGACGTATTGACTCCTCATAGATCACACAGACAGAGACTGTACTCAGACTACGTATTGACTCCTCATAGATCACACAGACAGAGACTGTACTCAGACTACGTATTGACTCCTCATAGATCACACAGACAGAGACTGTACTCACACTACGTATTGACTCCTCATAGATCACACAGACAGAGACTGTACTCACACGACGTATTGACTCCTCATAGATCACACAGACAGAGACTGTACTCACACGACGTATTGACTCCTCATAGATCACACAGACAGAGACTGTACTCAGACTACGTATTGACTCCTCATAGATCACACAGACAGAGACTGTACTCAGACGACGTATTGACTCCTCATAGATCACACAGACAGAGACTGTACTCACACGACGTATTGACTCCTCATAGATCACACAGACAGAGACTGTACTCACACGACGTATTGACTCCTCATAGATCACACAGACAGAGACTGTACTCACACGACGTATTGACTCCTCATAGATCACACAGACAGAGACTGTACTCACACGACGTATTGACTCCTCATAGATCACACAGACAGAGACTGTACTCAGACTACGTATTGACTCCTCATAGATCACACAGACAGAGACTGTACTCAGACTACGTATTGACTCCTCATAGATCACACAGACAGAGACTGTACTCACATGACGTATTGACTCCTCATAGATCACACAGACAGAGACTGTACTCACACGACGTATTGACTCCTCATAGATCACACAGACAGAGACTGTACTCACACGACGTATTGACTCCTCATAGATCACACAGACAGAGACTGTACTCACACGACGTATTGACTCCTCATAGATCACACAGACAGAGACTGTACTCACATGACGTATTGACTCCTCATAGATCACACAGACAGAGACTGTACTCACATGACGTATTGACTCCTCATAGATCACACAGACAGAGACTGTACTCACACGACGTATTGACTCCTCATAGATCACACAGACAGAGACTGTACTCACACGACGTATTGACTCCTCATAGATCACACAGACAGAGACTGTACTCAGACTACGTATTGACTCCTCATAGATCACACAGACAGAGACTGTACTCACACGACGTATTGACTCCTCATAGATCACACAGACAGAGACTGTACTCACACTACGTATTGACTCCTCATAGATCACACAGACAGAGACTGTACTCAGACTACGTATTGACTCCTCATAGATCACACAGACAGAGACTGTACTCAGATGACGTATTGACTCCTCATAGATCACACAGACAGAGACTGTACTCACACGACGTATTGACTCCTCATAGATCACACAGACAGAGACTGTACTCACACGACGTATTGACTCCTCATAGATCACACAGACAGAGACTGTACTCAGACTACGTATTGACTCCTCATAGATCACACAGACAGAGACTGTACTCACACGACGTATTGACTCCTCATAGATCACACAGACAGAGACTGTACTCAGACTACGTATTGACTCCTCATAGATCACACAGACAAAGACTGTACTCAGGAACTACTCCTGCTTGCTCATTACACATTCTCAGGCTAAAATCCCAAACCCCCTTTTTAGAGGACTTTTATTGGACCCTTATTCTTCAGAAGCCAGACCTTTTCCTAGTTTGCATAGTGTCATGAAAAATGGCATATTATTATAATGGTAACACTTTAAATTAAGTGTCTGTTTGTGATTATTTCATGTGTATTAAGGGAAATGTTAAGAAGTCATGAAAAGTATGTCATGAACTCATGCTTGTGACTTTTGAATTCAATAGGAATTTCATTCGAAATCAGTAGGAAATGTGATTACATTAGAATTAGAGACACTTGTGTTAAGTGTTACCATTGTGAGAAATTGCATGTAAAGTAAGAACCTGTGATCACTTCTGAGCTAGAATTCTGGTGGAAAGTGGTTTTATCATGCAAAAGGGGGTTGGTAAATCAAAATCTAGCATCAAACATCTATTTTAACAGTGTTACTGTAACCCTGTGTGTATGACTTGTCTAGTGGGACCACTGTGCAGAGATGTCTATTGCGAGTCTTAGCCCTGCAGTGCCGTTGTGTTGGTTAATAGTCCTGTTGCAAACGCCACCACACTGCCACACTGCCATTGCATCATGCCACCATTGTATGGCATTGCTGGTGGTGCTATTGGGTTAAACAGTGCTTGTTTTTTAACCAGAACCCAGCTAACGAAATGTCAACATTTAATTAGAGAACAACTTCAGAAAATGAAACAGCTGCAGGTGCAGCAATAGTGCCATTTTATACAATGATAACCCCGTTCATTATAAACAGAGCTCTGCAGGGCTATGGGGTTGTGCCTTTCAGGATGCAGTGCCAGTGCCACTGTGTATAAAATCAACACAGTCCAGAAATATCAAATTATAAATACATTGTAGATACGCTTTCAGACCACAAGACATGCCACCCTAACCCTAACCTTTTATTATACAATTCTATATTGCCCACAAATATTTCCATGTTAAGTACATTGTAGCTACGCATAATAACATTGTAATTATGTGCAAGTACACATGCATTGACTAAGTAAGTACTATGTAAATACACAGTCATTAGAAACACTTCATGGAAAGTGTTACCTAAAGCTACAGGTATTTGGGCACCAATTTATTGTTCAATGCATCTGCATTATCAGAATTCAATCACCCATGTTTGACTACTAATGATAACCCAATTATGATATCGCGCCCCCCCTTGGCATTTAGGTAAAGCATCTCAAAGCACTTGAATCAGCTATTCTACTACATGCACTGACTCCGAAAGCAGTCATTTTCTCTTGAAACATCTATTGAAACATCTTTCACCAGAATTGAAGTAAATGCTTGACATGCATGAAATGAATGACATGTTGTTTTCGCTATACGGACTATTTCCTAGAAGCTTTCTGCCATGAATTAAACATTTATTGCAGTAGTTAATGTGAGGAACATAAATAAGGCGCACAACAAACAGACCAAAGCTGAGCTAATCTTTCATGAATGCCTTTTCATTCATTTCAGGTTGCATGCATTGAATTTGGTAGTCTAGTTTGAGCGTGTGTTATGTACAGTATAGCCTAGTATGCTGGCCCCTTTTTACCTGCTTTTCCCCTCCCGTCATTCACTGGGACCAAATGAGTTTCATGGTATTTCACAAATGATTTTACACTGCTTTACATTACACTGTGGGGAACATATATCTAGCTGTTGAAGTCAGACTGCACCCTCCACAGAACCAATCAGATGCCAGTTGGCTGGGTGCCCTGTGTTTATACAGGCATAGCTAAGCCAGACTGATTTGACACTTGCCTCATCACCTCATCTCTGTGAGCACCATGGAAACAGGACAGCCTTTGAAAAGCCCTGAGTAAAGAAAGACTTCTAATAACTTCTTATAGCAACGAGTTAACCAGGTACCGGTATTGCTAAAGAAAGAGACGATTCATCTTTCTCAGTCTGTCCATAGCTTGCTCCTCCACTGGGTTCAATTGTTGATTGTACCTGCCATTCATAATTCAGCTAGTTCTTACCACCTCGTACTGCATAGGCTTCATCTTCACATATACATCACTGATGTTTAAAGCTCATGTGAATACCACTGCTTTATTATTTGAATTTACAGCTCTTTAGTGTTTGTGTTGTTTTTAATTACATGCTCTCCAGTTCTATGTGCACAATTGTGTGGAACATTTTTGGTTGAGGTAATTCCATCAGTTATTTATTTATCTTTCCATGTTAATTCCCATCCATCTTCTCACTCAGTTGAATTTAGAATTGCATTGCTGTTGTTACACACATACATGCAGTAAATGTCCTTTGCTTAACGTGTTTACTTCCTGCTCCGTGTTTACTTCTTGCTCTGTGTGTACTTCCTGCTCCATCTCCTTTTCCTTACTTAACTACACGTGTCCTCACTCTGCAGCTGACAAACATATATCTGTGTGATGGCTGGGAGCCCTCACATCAAACTGGGGCAGGACAAAGCCCTGCCATAAAAAAAAAAGTTGTATTAGTTATTTTGTGTGTGTTTATTTAATGACTGTGAAACCCTGTGTTTGTTTTGATTTTAAAAAATACAATGATTTGTAGTATAATTTAGTATGTGTATATATGACGGCGAAGTCATATATTTGTTGTTTTTATTTGAACGTGTTCTGGCAGAGGCGAGGTTGGCAGCTTGTCCTCTGCCAGTATGTAATTAGGAAACGCGTGCAGATTGTGGCCGAAGGGTGATGAGATAATTGATAGTTAACCCCTCAGCCATAGTAAATAAAAGTCTGCAGCTTGCTGCCCTCTGGGTGGGTTGTTCAGAGAAGAGAATGAGAGTGAGAGAGAGAGAGCAGAGTGAGTTTAAAAAGTAAAAACGCAGGATCAGTGAAAGCAATCTGCCCAGCCTGACCTGTGTGTTTTGGTGTTCGTGATTTTTGTTTTTGTTTACATCTTTTGTTTTGCTCTGTGAGCAAGTGTGGTTTTTATTTAAACCTTTTATTTTATTTTATTTGAAAATAAAACGGCCCAAGTGCCATTGCACCAAATCCTTGCAGTGCCTGTATCTCTGATTCTTCCAGCACGCCACCTCACGACTAGCCTGTCACAATCTGTTATTCTAATTCTTCATGTTTGGGTTTGTGTGTTTGTTTGTTTTGTTTGTTTGCTTTAAGTATAATTTTCAAACAGTTTTACAATAATGGGATTCATTGGGTTTTTAGTGGTAGATCTCAATAACGGTTCCCTAATCCACCATTGCTTAGATCATTCAAACAGTGCTTAGTAGCACTCCACTTAGCCTGCCTTGTGCATGTTAAAGTCAATATGGGGTGTGTACAGATCCAGGTACTGTATCACACAGGCAGTCCTGTAGTTAGCATTGAACGCCCTGTGCTTATGGGGTGTGTATAGATCCAGGTACTTTATCACCCAGGGTCCAGGTACTGTATCACACAGGCAGTCCTGACCTGTAGTTAGCATTGAACCGCTTGTGCTTATGGGGTGTGTGCAGGTCCAGGTACTGTATCACCCAGGTATCTTTGTTCATCCATCAACAGTCCAAGGCACCTTTGACCATTGTTTCATTGTCCAATTTCTGTGTTCTTGTGCATATTTTAGCCTTTTAGTCTTGTTCTCCTTTCTTAACAGAGGTATTCTTACTGCAACACATCCTGCAACAAGTTATGAACTGAGTTGGTCTTGAGAAGAGGAGACAAGGGTTTGATAGCCATACAGCATGTCTCTAACATCATACACATTATACTAAGAACTGCCACAGTCCAGCAATGTATCAAAATGACATGTCCACACAACTCTAAATGCTGTGCTCAGGGATTCAGGCACTACAAACATGAGCACACATAGCTTTTTGTTCCTGAACACTGTATCTGTAAAAGGAAGCCGTTTAACAATAGCACAACAGAGAATTGCCACACAGATGATAGGGAACAAGCTCCCTGCTGCAATAATTATAATGTACCCCCATTGTGTTCTTACTAAAAGCTAACTTTAAGCGCATACTGTAATGGGTAGATGAATTGGTTTATTTAAAAAAATGGTGCAATTTGATTTTGGAACAAACTTGTATTCAGTCCAGACCTGAATATCTTAAATGTGCATTAAAAGTGATGAAGGAAAAATAAATGGTAACAGTTTGAATGAAGAGTCTCTGATTACTGTATATTTACATAGACATTACATAGTGTACACCTGTTAGCACAATTTAACCCTAACCCTAACCCTAACCCTAACTCTAACTCTAACCCTAACCCTAACCCTAACCCTAACCCTAACCCTAACCCTAACCTTTTTCTGATACATTTCTGTACTTACAAATAACGTGCAAAACGACTTACACACTAGGTGCAGTGTAACGGTGCACAATACCATTGTAATTATGTGTAAGTCCACATGTATTCACTAAGTAACTGCTATGTAGTGAAGTGTTACCAGATATAAATACACAGCATGCCTAATCAAGTCAAATAGTGCTACTAAGCTGGAACTAAAATAATGTATCTCTATTATTTCTAAGACTTGGACATACATGGATCAGGTCTAACTAAAATGCAATCTCTGAACTCAGAAGATGAACTGTAGCAGGAGAAAGAAATGCAATTAATCTAATCTAAACCCATAAATCATGATCCCTGGAATACAAGGTTATTCCCTATTCATGCCACAACAGGTTCCCCTGTTGAACAATAGGACTCGGGAAGTGAGATAAGAGTGGGATTGACTGGATAGCAGCTAGCATGTCAATGCCTATAGCAGTGATGGTTGAGAACAAAGCAATGCTGTGCCAGGCCTGTGCTTGGGAGATCCAGTGACAAGGATTGCTGAGCTGCTCAGTGCAGAGAGCAGATCCACAGTGTGTGGAGAGATTGAAACAGTATCACTACCAGAAAAACAACAAAGAACTGTCAACAACTGCAGAAACCTTCTCACAAACTGCGCTATGTCATGTATAGCTCATTAATAAGTAAATAAAACAACCAGCACTTCAAGGTAACACTTTACATCAAGTGTCACTAATAACTGTGTATTTACATGGTAGTTACATAGCGAATGCACATGCACTAGCACTTGACAATGAATACAAATTATTACCAGTGAGATATATATACACACACACACGCACACAGTGCCTATAGTAAGTATTCACCCCCCTTGGACGTTTTCACAGTTTGTTGTATTACAACCTGAAATCTTGATGCATTTAAATTTTTGTGTTTTTTTTTTTGTTTTCCTTTTTCCTGTTTTGAAAGCTGCTTTGTCTTCATGGTAGTATCTTTGCTTTGAATGCACTACCCAACTATGGGACCTTACAGAGAGACAGGTGTGTTTAATCTGAAATCATGTGAACCACTTTTATTGCACACAGGTGGACTCCATTTAACTTACTGTGTTAATTCTGAAGGCAACTAGTTGCACCTGAGCTTGTTTAGGAGTGCCACAGCAAAGGGGGTGAATACTTATCTAATGAAGACTTGTCAGATTTGTATTTTTAATTGATTCGTTTTTTCACACATTGAAAGTGTTGAGTATGTTGTGTAAATCAAAGGGAAAAAAATCCCATTTAAATGCATCAAGATTTCAGGTTGTAACACAACAAACTGTGAAAACGTCCAAGGGGGGGGGTGAATACTTCCTATAGGCACTATACATACACACACACCCACACACACATGCACGTCCACACACACACACACACACACACACACACACAAAACATAACAAAATCAAACAAATAAGGGAAGAGCTCTTTAGAAGGATGTGTTAAACTATCTGGAAACTGTGACAGTGAGGTAAATGCATGTTGAGATGAAGGCCCCTTAGGAATATGCTGAAGAAATGTGCCTGGTTTGTTTTTCAGGCATAACCACAGTGTTGACCATGACCACGCTGAGTACAGTAGCACGGAACTCGCTGCCCCGAGTCTCCTACGTCACAGCGATGGATCTGTTTGTGACAGTGTGCTTCTTGTTTGTGTTTGCGGCGCTGATAGAATACGCAGCTCTCAATTACTACAGCAGTGTAGGGAAGCCCAGAGGTACAAAGAAGAAAAAGCAAGTAAGACCTTTTAAACATTGTGCACGTCTCAAAAAAATATTTTAATTTAAATCAATTCAAAAGAATAGCCAATCTTCATTTGTAAGAATGTTCCGTTTTTTAATACCCAGACACATAACCAAAAAAATTAATAAAACAAAATTTTATAGTGGCACCTCTTACATTGCAGTGGCTAATATTGTGCATGCTGCACTGTATAGAGTGGGTCCTGTTCATCACAGTGTTGATATTGTGCATGCTGCACTGTATAGAGTGGGTCCTGTTCATCACGGTGTTGATATTGTGCATGCTGCACTGTATAGAGTGAGTCCTGTTCATCACAGTGTTGATATTGTGCATGCTGCACTGTATAGAGTGAGTCCTGTTCATCACAGTGTTAATATTGTGCATGCTGCACTGTATAGAGTGGGCTCTGTTCATCACAGTGTTAATAATGTGCATGCTGCACTGTATAGAGTGGGTCCTGTTCATCACAGTGTTAATATTGTGCATGCTGCACTGTATAGAGTGAGTCCTGCTCATCACAGTGTTAATAGTGTGCATGCTGCACTGTATAGAGTGAGTCCTGTTCATCACAGTGTTAATATTGTGCATGCTGCACTGTATAGAGTGGGTCCTGTTCATCACAGTGTTAATAATGTGCATGCTGCACTGTATAGAGTGGGTCCTGTTCATCACAGTGTTAATAGTGTGCATGCTGCACTGTATAGAGTGGGTCCTGTTCATCACAGTGTTAATATTGTGCATGCTGCACTGTATAGACTGGGTCCTGTTCATCACAGTGTTAATATTGTGCATGCTGCACTGTATAGAGTGGGTCCTGTTCATCACAGTGTTAATAATGTGCATGCTGCACTGTATAGAGTGGGTCCTGTTCATCACAGTGTTAATATTGTGCATGGTGCACTGCATAGAGTGGGTCATGTTCATCACAGTGTTAATATTGTGCATGCTGCATTGTATAGAGTGGGTCCTGTTCATCACAGTGTTAATATTGTGCATGCTGCACTGTATAGAGTGGGTCCTGTTCATCACAGTGTTGATATTGTGCATGCTGCACTGTATAGAGTGAGTCCTGTTCATCACAGTGTTAATAGTGTGCATGCTGCACTGCATAGAGTTGGTCCTGTTCATCACAGTGTTAATATTGTGCATGCTGCACTGCATAGAGTGGGTCCTGTTCATCACAGTGTTAATAATGTGCATGCTGCACTGTATAGAGTGGGTCCTGTTCATCACAGTGTTAATATTGTACATGCTGCACTGTATAGAGTGGGTCCTGTTCATCACAGTGTTAATAGTGTGCTTGCTGCACTGTATAGAGTGGGTCCTGTTCATCACAGTGTTAATATTGTGCATGCTGCACTGTATAGAGTGGGTCCTGTTCATCACAGTGTTAATAATGTGCATGCTGCACTGTATAGAGTGAGTCCTGTTCATCACAGTGTTGATATTGTGCATGCTGCACTGTATAGAGTGGGTCCTGTTCATCACAGTGTTAATAGTGTGCATGCTGCACTGTATAGAGTGGGTCCTGTTCATCACAGTGTTAATATTGTGCATGCTGCACTGTATAGAGTGGGTCCTGTTCATCACAGTGTTAATATTGTGCATGCTGCACTGTATAGAGTGGGTCCTGTTCATCACAGTGTTAATATTGTGCATGCTGCACTGCATAGAGTTGGTCCTGTTCATCACAGTGTTAATAATGTGCATGCTGCACTGTATAGAGTGAGTCCTGTTCATCACAGTGTTAATATTGTGCATGCTGCACTGTATAGAGTGGGTCCTGTTCATCACAGTGTTAATCTTGTGCATGCTGAAGTTATTTGACTATCGTTTGGACTAGAAATCATCAAGTAATACCATATAGCCATATATACTGGATCATTCACATATCCATAGCACGGGTGTTGGGGAAGTCTAAGGAGATATGTAGTAGATTGCTCTCATCAAGTGATCCACTGACAACTCACTCACTCACATTGGATTGTGTATTTTACACAGAAATTGAACTCCATCTGCTCCATGTATAGTATATTCTCATTTACTTACAGAACTACTCGGTGCTTGACCTGGGACCTCCTTCCACAGTCATCACATTGAACAATTCCATGTACTGGCAGGAGCTGGAGGAATCCTGCATGTACGAATGCCTGGACGGTAAAGACTGTCAGAGTTTCTTCTGCTGCTACGAGGAATGTAAATCAGGCGGCTGGCGGAAAGGCCGAATCCACATAGACATCTTAGAATTAGACGCGTACTCCAGAGTCTTCTTCCCCACGTCATTCCTGCTGTTCAATATCGTCTACTGGGTGGGCTACCTCTATCTTTAACTGTATCTCTTGTACTGAAGAACACTGCCGTGGTACACACTGGTCATGGGGATAGTATGAAAAACCCTTCAAGGTAAAACTCACAGGGTTTTTTCCAGCCTTATAGTAGACCCTGTCCTTTGTAATCTTTTTGTAACTGCTGTAAATTATTGCAATTCCTTTGAGAGAGCCTGCAGCTCTTACCTGGCCAGGGTTTTCACAGGTAGCTGCTTTCACAAGTAACCCCGTCTTTTAGTTCAGGTACCAAAAAAAGAAAACACATAGATAGGCTCTGTTCAAATACTCTGTGCTTTCCTGATTCATGCAGTGTATTACCAGGGGTTTAGAAGATGGATTCACTGGGTTGAATAAAGATAAACATATCCTTTTCAGGTAGTAGTCAAAGAAGGATTTAAGTTGTATGAGTGCCATTCAGCAACATTCAGTGCCTACTTTGGAAGGAGCAACTGTGATCTGTTGCTGGGGTGCAACATATCATAAACAAGGGGTACCCGTTGTTTTTGACTGGTTGCTGATGCTTATTCATTACTTTTTCTGAGGAACTCCCACGATAATTGCAGATTAAGTCAGTTAAGCTGCCTGCAATGTAATCAAAGAATGTCATGATGTTATAATGGAAAAATACAAGGTAACTAAATGTCTCTAATTGCTGTGTATTCACATGCTAGTGACATAGTAAATAAGTGTGTACATACACAAAATGTTAATATGCATAGTTACATTGTACTTAAGGTGTAGATCTTAGCAATATATGTAAGTACACAATTGTATCAGAAAAGAGTCAGGGTTTGGGTTAGGGTTACAGTTAGGATTAGGGTTAGAGGGTCTGGGTTAAGGTTAGAGTTAGGTTTAGTGTTAGGGTTAAGGTTAGGTTTAGTGTTAGGGTTAGGGTTAGGGTTAGGGTTAGGGTTAGGGTCAGGGTCTGGGTCAGAGTTATGTTTAGTGTTAGGGTTAGGGTCAGGGTCAGTACACATGTAAGTACACATGTATTTGCTAAATAACTACAATGTAAATACACAGTAATTAGAGACACTTGATGTGAAGAGTTACCATATACAAATATCACAGATTCAGAACATATATTCATTGATTGGGACCAGAGGAACAATATTCTGCTTTCCAATACAAAACTTCTGAGATCTGAGCTCAAATAAATACATAAAACAAATAATTATAATTAGGCATATTTTGCCATTTTATAGTCTATTTTGTGGTGTTACAAATAGCTACTCTTTGCCTATATTTGTAGCAAAATATTTCAAGGGGCATAAAAAACAAAACTAGTGCTTATTAGTAAATTAATCTTTTCATATTATGCTACAAAAAGTTTCAACATCAAAAAGCAATTGTCTTTAATACGAAAATCAATTGCATGACTAAACAATTATGTTAGTAAAATATATAAAAGGATTTTGCTGTTTCAATTGGGTTAATATAGATTTGTCTTGGAAGCAGCTTGGATATAAATATGTTTCAGTACCATACATCAAACCCAAAACAGGATTGCTTAGACCGGGATGAAAAGTCCAGTTGTGTCTCCACTGTACTGGAAACAGCATTCTTCAGGGGGTTCACTTTGGTTCTGAGGTACATATCACCAAAGTATAGGTTGAAACTGATCAGTGTCGATGTGTCGCAGTGGATTTGCTGAAGTGCCAAATTTTGTAAGGTATATTTTTACAGTTTGAAATACTGGATGATTCTGCCGATTTGACTGTTATCAACTCATTGAATAGGTCCTAACCAAGGAAAAGCACCTTGTTTGTATGGGCCAGTTGGGACTATCTACCTGCATTTGCAGTAGCTCGTTATCCACTTTTCCTGTGGATGGCCGGTACTTCCTACTACTCACATTTATTTTTCACATTTCAGTTGCCGGGCAGGATGCCTGTTGTTGCAGTGACATCACAATAAGGGCCTTGCCAGTGTTGAGCTACATTTCTTCTGTGGTTAACTATGCGTGGGGCAAACAGAAAACGCAATGGTTCTTCGTTATTAATTAAAAATAATAATCAATTCATGAGTAAAGACAGACTGTAAACAATTCGTCCCTCTGTGTTTAATGTCTCCCCGTTGTCTGGTTGATTATTTTTGTGTTACAAATTTAGAACCATGGTGTTGTGATGTGTGTGGAAGTTTTGCACCCTAAGAGGTGAGTAGCTTTTATGGTTCAAGCCTCTGGACGGGATCCAGTGTGCAGCCATGTTCGTGCTTCGAGGTGAAAAGTCATGCTGCATAAACAAACCAGTGGAAACCTACTTGGTGACTGAGAACTGTCTTCTTCTAATAGAGTGGGGCTTGTGTAACAGGCGGTGTTGTTACTGATTCTGTCCTGTCCCCTGGCAGTAAGATGAGACCAGGATGAAAGTTATAAACCCAGCTCTGTAATCCAGCCCTTCAGTCCTTCCACTGCTATTGACTTTGTAACTTATTAAATGCATTTTAAAAAGTGCATGGGCTGAACCCAATTCATTGGATAAGTGATACTGACCTGTTAGCATGGAAAGATGTTCCCCACTGGCCCAGATGAAAGGGTGATATTCCTTGATAGTGTGCCATACAATGGGTTAAGAGCAATCAGATCAGGAGGAAGATTATACAGCAGAATTAGTCTTATTATTATTTCATTTCTTCTGCCTTGTTACAGGGCAACACTTTAGTACAATTTTATAATACAAAGTATTTCTTAGGGGGCTGTGTGTGTGTGTGTGTGTGTGTGTATGTGCGTGTGTGTGTGTGTGCGTGTGCATGTGTGTGTGTGTGCGTGCGTGTGTGTGCGTGTACGTGTGTGTGTGCGTGTGCGTGCGTGTGCATGGGCGTGGGCATATGTGCGTGTGCCTTGTGTGAGTGTGTGTGTGTGTGTGCGTATGCGTGTGTGTGTGCGTGTGCGTGCATGTGCTTGTGTGCGTGTGTGTGTGTGCGTGTGCGTGTGTGTGCGTGTGTGTGCGTGTGTGTGCGTGTGTAGATTAGATAATCTGATACTTAGTTGCTTGTAAAACTGTAAATAACAAATGATGAAAAACTGCAATGCCTTTTTTAAAGAAGTTCATTGTTCTCTCATGCAGTATGAGGGTCTCATTTTATTTAGGGTTTATTTCCTGAATTGTCAAACTGTTTAAACTCTTGTTTCAGTTGAGGCAAAGATGCCAATTTAATTAAAGGAAATCAACTGATTTGAAATGTCAGTTCTGCTGTAAACTCGATATTAAGGAGCTGACTGCCTTGCTAGTGTTTCAGGTGGGTGTCTATGGAGGGACTGTATGATTGATGCTTACTTTTGCATTTTATTATTCTTTCCTGTATAGTTTGATGTATTCTCTGTATTTTCACTTTTGTTATAATAACACTTTACATGTAGTGTCTTTAATTACGGTGTATTTGCATGGTAGTTACTTAGTAAATAAATGTCTACTTACACATAATTATAATGTTATTATGCATACTCACAATGTACTTAATGCATAAGACTTTTTGCACAATATTTTTAAGCACACATTTGTATCAGAAAAGGGGCAGGATTAGGTTTAGGGTTACATCATGCAAAAGCCTAATCCTGACCCGTTTCTGATACAATTGTGTACTTACAAATATCATGCAAAAAGACTTACACATTAAATGCATTGCAACTATGCACAATAACTTTGTAATTGTGTGTAAGTACACATGCATTTAATAAGTAACTACGATGTAAATACACAGTAATTAGAGGCACGGCGTGTTTGTTAACCATTCTTGGCAGTTTCACAGATATGGGGCAGCTATTTGCTTTGCTGCTGGATTTTTCTACCCTCTGATTCTTTGCAGTTTACAGTGCGTATGTCATGTTATTGTGTGCTCTGTAATTGAGGGAGCAATTGTATAGCCGCCATTTTGTGTCTGAAGCGTCCAGACACAAAGAATGAAGCACAGAAATGCAGACAGCATCTAAAAGAAAGAGAGCAGAAACAAACAAGAACTAGAAAATAAAAACAATATACAGCAGATCATTCTAAACACACTGACGAGAAGAACCAAGCAAATCACTACAGAGTTCAAAGCTGTGATCGAGGGAAAGGGGAGTCATTTTAGGTAGATTCGTTTGTCTAAATGATTATGATAAATATTGTTTTGTGAATACAGTATTTCAGCTCTAATCATTCTTAAAGTGCTTAGAACAAAAACAATGTTGTGTTAGAGGTGCTTTTTTGAAAACAGTTTGGTGTTAATTGTAGGCATCGTATGTATTTTTGATTTAGTATGTCACTATGTCACTGCTGAACGCAGCACAATGCTTTCATTGATGACCAGTGTCTGGTGATAGGAAACAATTCCTTCTTTTATTCTCCACAAATGTACTATTTGCCCTGCACCTCAAAAGTGCAATGATGAAGCTTCTAAGCTACTCTTTGTATTGTTTATTTATGGTAATTATCTGCCTGCCTGTACATCTATGTAGTCATTTTCATATTTTGTTATTTTCATTCATATTGTTTAACTTTATTTTATTATTACTATTATTTTGGTGTCTCTAATTACTGTGTATGTACATAGTAGTTACATAGTTACTACATGTGTACTGACGTCTAATATAAAATCTGATGTTAGAAACTTATATTTGATTGTGGTTTGAGTTTTGAGGCACATATTTGAAAAATTATAAAAGTGTCTTTTTATCGCCTATGTAACATTGCTAAAATGAGGTTTTTTCTTTCTTTGGCTGATGCTGAGAAACTAATTCATACTTTCGTTTCATCTAGACTTGATTATTGCAATGCTTTATTTGCTGGACTTCCACATCATGCCTCATCATGTTTACAGCTTGTTCAGAATACAGCTGCGAGGGTTCTCACTAGAGCAAAGAAACGGAATCATAGAACTCCTGTGCTGGCCTCATTGCACTGGCTTCCAATACATTTTAGAATTGATTTTAAAATCTTGCTACTAACATATAAAGCACTAAACAGCTTAGCACCAGAGTATCTAGGAGAGATTCTGTCCTCATATAAACCTCTGTGCACTTTAAGGTCGGCTAACGCTGCACTTTTGTGCCTCCCAATGGAAAAACTGAAAAGGAGAGGAGAAAGTAGTTTTGTTTTAAGGCTCCCAAGCCATGGAACTCGTTGCCTTCCTCTATTAGAGGTGCTGCTTCAGTCAACATTTTGAAATCAAGATTAAAGACTCATTTTTATAGATCAGCTTTTTGACCTACTCTAGATATCAAGTTGCTGTTATCTATTTTTATCTGCTAACTTTGTGTTTCGTTTGTTATTCTTATTTATCTTATTTTTGTCCTATAGATATTTGATATTTATTGTCATTATTAATATCAGCGTATTTTGTTAGTTGGGTGATTATACTGTTCTGTTGTGTTTCTTGATCATGATACATATTGTCTGTAAAGTGCTTTGAGATACCATGGTATGAAAGGCGCTGTATAAATAAATAAATAAATACATAATAAGATTAATATACTTACAATGTTATTGTGCTCAGTTACAATGCACACGTCTTTCTGCATGATATACAGGGTGTACACAATTTTACCTGAAAAGGGTTAGGGTTAGGGCTAGGGTTAGGGCTAGGGATAGGGTTAGGTTTAGAGTTAGGGATACGGATCGGGTTAGGATGAGGGTTATATCATGCAAAAAGATTTACACATTAAGTACATTAATTACAGTAACTATGCATAATAACATTGTAATGATGTGTAAGCGCACATGCACTTACTAAGAAACAACTATATAAATACAAAATAATTAGAGACACTTAATGTTTCCTGGTTTATGATCATCATCTCATGTAACCTTCAGACCAACATGAAGTTAGTGTGTTTTAAAAAAGGGTTCATTTTCCAATGATGAATAAGGTATTTGCTGAAATCCAATTCTAATGACCATGTGTCTCTCTTTGTATTGTCTGAAATCCCATTCTAAGGACCATGTGTCTCTCTTTGTATTCTCTGAAATCCCATTCTAAGGACCATGTGTCTCTCTTTGTATTTGTTGAAATCCAATTCTAATGACCATGTGTCTCTCTTTGTATTGTCTGAAATCCCATTCTAAGGACCATGTGTCTCTATTTGTATTCTCTGAAATACCATTCTAAGGACCATGTGTCTCTCTTTGTATTTGTTGAAATCCAATTCTAATGACCATGTGTCTCTCTTTGTATTCTCTGAAATACCATTCTAAGGACCATGTGTCTCTCTTTGTATTTGCTGAAAAGTAGAATTCCATTGCATGCAAACACATTGGCTGTAAAGCATTCTTGAAACTGAAGCTATTTCAAGTTTATATGAAGCAGCCAGAATACACTTTGCTAGGAGCTTTTTGTGTTCTCACGCGTGCATTTGCATTTTTCATGAATGAAGTCGTATCATTATTTCATAGCACAGTTGTTTTTTATTATACCATTCTTTATAACATTATCCCTTCTTAGGATACCTTGAAACAAAACTCACTCTCTACAGCAGTTACTACATGTTGTAATATTTGTCAATGCTTGTCATTTAAGGTTTAACTGAAGTGTTATATTACAGTACTCAACTGAGTGATACATGCAGAAGGTACAAAGCTTTCAATATTTACAGCTTTCTTGTTTATGGTGAATTGGTTATAATTGATCAGTTATTTTTTAAGGCTTACTTTGTATTCATAAATGTATCATGTACCGATATGTATACATTTTAAAAGTATCTATTCATTGGCACTCAAATTGTCTCAAATATTAAAATGTTTACACCCCGGCTGTGCATATGAGTACCTGCACTTGTTTTGTGGAGAATTTCACCCCTGATCAAACCCTTAATTGAACTAATAATGCTCTTAATTAAAACTTTTTCATTGTTCTCAGCTTCTAAAAAGTTGCCAATCTTCAAGTTACTTTAACATTGTATAGTTTACTTGAAATCTCCAACTGTTGAAAAGCTGAAAACAAGGACCAGCAGACACAGGGAGGGGTCCCCAGGACCAGCAGACACAGGAAGGGGTCCCCAGGACCAGCAGACACAGGGAGGGGTCACCAGGACCAGCAGACACAGGAAGGGGTCCCCAGGACCAGCAGACACAGGGAGGGGTCCCCAGGACCAGCAGACACAGGAAGGGGTCCCCAGGACCAGCAGACACAGGGAGGGGTCACCAGGACCAGCAGACACAGGGAGAGGTCCCCAGGACCAGCAGACACAGGGAGGGGTCCCCAGGACCAGCAGACACAGGGAGGGGTCCCCAGGACCAGCAGACACAGGGAGGGGTCCCCAGGACCAGCAGACACAGGGAGGGGTCCCCAGGACCAGCAGACACAGGGAGGGGTCCCCAGGACCAGCAGACACAGGGAGGGGTCCCCAGGACCAGCAGACACAGGGAGGGGTCCCCAGGACCAGCAGACACAGGGAGGGGTCCCCAGGACCAGCAGACACAGGGAGAGATCCCCAGGACCAGCAGACACAGGGAGGGGTACCCAGGACCAGCAGACACAGGGAGAGGTCCCCAGGACCAGCAGACACAGGGAGGGGTCCCCAGGACCAGCAGACACAGGGAGGGGTCCCCAGGACCAGCAGACACAGGGAGGGGTCCCCAGGACCAGCAGACACAGGGAGGGGTCCCCAGGACCAGCAGACACAGGGAGGGGTCCCCAGGACCAGCAGACACAGGGAGGGGTCCCCAGGACCAGCAGACACAGGGAGGGGTCCCCAGGACCAGGACTGGGAAATCCTGATTGTTTCTCTGTTTCAGCATCATTACATGTATTGCTGAACATGCAAACTGTTTTATATGCATTAATGGCTGTTAGCCACAGTTCATGATACTCATAGAAATTTTGTTAAAAAAAAAATAGTGGTCATGCTTGTTTTTAATTGCCATTATTGTCTATTTGGAAATGCCCAAATACATACATTCTTGAAAAATGTTTGTCGCATGAAAAACACCTGCAAGTGATACAAAAGGTAGTATTAAATAAAAAAATATAATACAAACGACATGGGGGTAACTTTTAAGATGTATGTAATTAATTCTACCAAAAGCTTAATTTGTGTTTTCAAAGGCAGCGTTCGTGTAAGTGTTGAAGGCTGTGGAGTGTTGAGTAACACATTTCTGAATTCTGTTGAATACAGAGCAGGTCCAGTGCCTGTCTTTCTCTGTTAAACCATTAAACTGCCTGAAAACCAGGTTTGAGGAAACTCTTCATATTTTTGTCAAGCATTACAAAAATCCCATTTTCACCCTTCTGAAACAAAAAGTCATTGTATATTTAAAGATTCTGAGAATGTGTGTATGACATATTTCTACAGGTTTGTAAATAACAAGGGTGTGAAGTTGTCTGTTTTTTTTTCTTCAAGATACTGTGTTGTCTTGTAAATAGGGCTGTTTTTACAGTGTAGATGACACTTGTGTCTGCCTCTGCAATCCATTTCTACCCCCCCTGCTATTTTCATCATTCCTTTTTATATTTAAAACACACATGCAGCCTCATCACGGATAATAAACCTTGTCTTCTCATTTCTGTATGTCATTGCAATCTTAATCTTGCACTTTATAAGTGTCCTGGTTAAAAGTATTTACAATAAATTAAAATGTATTTATGAGTAAAGCATACGTGTGAAGAGTTGTGTTATTAAATCTCATCATAATGCTGAATCCTGTAATGTGATTTCAGGATGAAACTGGTGGAGTCTCTGTTTGCTAGCATTGATAGAGAAAGAGTAATACATAGAATTGGTGAAAGATCAGTGCAGTATACAGCAGTAACGTTTGCACAGTGTACTGTCAACGTGGCCTGATCCCAAATCAACACAAGCTAGTGAAACAGCAAGAGGCAAGAGGGGATTGTTACTCTGCCAACTTGCAACCTGTGTGACAATTATTGACTGATGTTTGTCAGCCTTTGTCTTTTCCTTGGTTGTGTGTTCATTACTTGCTAAGGTGACTGTAGGGAGCAGCTGAGCACTGCTTACAATATTGGGATGCAAGGTATTAGTAACAATATAGGACTATCCCAACATTGCACTTTCACATGCCCCAAAGCCTCTGGCTTATCATATACCGCACAACATCCGTGTTAATAGGCATTCTGTCCTCATCTGGACAGCAGTACAGGCCTAAGTTAATACACATGAATCTAAAGAGAGACCAAGGGACTGACAGGTAACAGAGAGTAAACCTATTATTCCATTCCCTAGTGTGCAGGCTTGATAGATTTCAGAGGAATTAATAAGGATGAACACATCAGTTAAAGGATACTGGATGAAGATATCAGTTACAATGGTAACTGTTCAGCATCTCATTACAATAAGAGTCTCTGGGTTATGGATATTACAGAAGGAAATAAAACAATCTCCATGCTTGCCTTTGACCCTCAGTCCTCTCTCGCAGTGTTTTGTTTGAAATCCTCAGCAGATTCAAGGTGTTTGGGGGTTTCACTCTGTTGAACTCCACTTGTCTGCTGAAGTTAATAGAGCTTTACTCTAGCTGTTAGTATCACTGGGACCGACAATGGTTTCTGAATTGACTCCCACTTGAATTTCTAGACCAAGATGTCAGGGTGATGATAACCCTGCACAAATATAGTTCTGTACAGTACATCCATATATTGTTCCAGGTGATTTATAATATGGGTTTCCTTTTCATAACGTGTCTCACAAATTCCAGCTCATAACTTGTGACGGCTCATCCAGAACAGTGTCAGCTCTTCAATGTCAGCTAGAGTAAAGCTTTATTAACTTTAGCAGTCAAACCGGGTGCAAAAGACAGCAATAACATACATTATATACAATGCCTATCTGAGCCTTTGGATCCGTTTAACTACTATTGCAGTACCTAGAGAAGCAAGTGAAAATTGTGTTGCTCCCATTGGTCTCCCACACATGAATCATGTGTTCTCTTCCTCAGCAATGTATTGCCATTTTAGTATAGTATATATATATATATATATATATATATATATATATATATATATATATATATATATATATATATATATATATATATATATATATATATATATATATAATACATACATATAGTTGTATATTGGAAGGCATAAGGGAGGGGATTACATCCATGTAATTATTACATGACCAAAATGTATCCTGGTTCCTCTTCATTGTGATAAAAGGCTATTTTATTATTAGTATTATTATTTAGCTATTAAATTATTATTATTATTATTTATTATTATTATTATTATTAGTAGTAGTAGTAGTAGTAGCATTAGTATTAGTAGTAATATTGGTTCATGGCATGGTCCTGTGCTGTAGGTCACACAGTCAAATTGAAGCAAGACCACTGCCGTCAAAAGAGATTGAGAAACAGCAGTCAATTTTTGCTTAAAGTCTGCAAACCAAGCGAAGAACCGAAATATAATCAAAACATGGGAAAAAGGGGGCCAGTGATAATGCTGCTTGTGCTAATAAGTGATAAGAGATGGATTTAAAGTCTTGGTTATCAATCTTTCAACAGACCCAAAGAACAAAAAAGAAGACATTTTATAGAAAGTAACTGCTATATACAGTACTATGCTCAAGCAAAGGACAGTGAGGTTACATGGTACCAATCTATTAATAGTGGGCAGAAAATCTCCTGCTTTTCAAAATGTGTTATTTGACAAATCCCATTGTAACCCCAGGAAGCCAATGTGCGCTTTCTAATAAAACAGGCTGTCATATTTAATCTATACACTGACAGCTGTGGAAATAATGTTGTCATGAGAAACAAAGGTCTTTTGTGCACCTCAGCCTGAAATCCAGAATGAACAATGAACTTGAAAATAAAGGATAAGCAAGTTGCTTTTTATCTTCTTTTGTAATGTTTATGAATTTCTGTTTAAAAGAAACAACTTGTATTACGAAAGAAATAAAAACACCTAAAAACATCTAAACTCTGTTTCTCCTCAGACTAAGCAGCAGCTTTTAAAACCTGCTGTTCGGTGGAACTTTGAGCATGCAGTTTAGCAGGAATTGGGCAATTGTATAATAACCCAATGCTTTTAATTTAAAGAGTGTGCATTTAAAAAAGAGTAATGTATCAGATAAAAAAAAATATTGCAAGTTTTCAGAAGTAACACCATTTGTCATAATAGTCCAGTAATCCCTGGCTAAGAGATCAGTGATGTGTTCTCTTAGCCAAAGTGTTCTCCAAGGTAGAATTGACCACCGGACACAGTATGCCAAGGCCAACCATGATATGACTCAATAAATATAAATGTATTTATTACTTATGACATGACGCACGTGCATCAGCATATGAAATGAACAGAATAAGTAAGAGAAAAGCAACAAGCAAACGCATGTTAATAAACTATAACAGTAAACTAACTAAATTAACAAAGCGTCCCTACATATGGTGAAAATGCAGCAGCGGCTCAAAGAGTAATTATGAATACGAGAGCACATTTCAAGACGAGCATGAATTTGAACACAATGGTTATTAACCCAGCATCCCTCCACACATAAATAAAAATATCTAAGACATGCATAAAAATGCAGAAGCAGAAGAGTGTAGCAACTGACCAGAGCATTAGGGAATTCCTCACTTTGTCATGCATGACAGGATGGAAGTCTGTCTTTAGTGCTTTCAAATAAAACCTGCTGCTTCAGTGAAATAGTCTTGTGTGAAAGTCTCTGACTTTGAATGAATATACAAATTATGTTCAAAGCCTTTAAAGTTTCTGCTTTTGATGGTGGTCAGAATAAACAATGAGACAATGATAAATGACACCAGTTATGGAAAGACTAAATAAACCAATCAGTGTGCCTCAAGACACTCTCACCATGACATCAGTTTTGAAAAGATTGAATAAACCAATCAGTGTGCCTCAAGACACTCTTATGATGACGTCAGTTTTGAAAAGATTAAATAAACCAATCAGTGTGCCTCAAGACACTCTCACGATGACGTCAGTTTTGAAGAGATTGAATAAACCATTTGAATTTGAGTTTGATGATGATGAGTTATCAAGTTACAAAACAGTACTGTATCAGTTTTCAATCGTTTAGCAAATAATCGCTGCCTGGGCTAAAAAAAGGTGTTCTTTTAAGCAAAGTTTCTGTTCCATTAGGCGGAATATTTACAATGGTAAAATTCCGTTTCACCACAAGTTTGTTCCATAAGTGTTCTCTTAGGAGGTGGTCCTATACGTGGAGGTGACTGTATCGCTTTAATTAGAACACACCTGCCATTGTTAAAATGAAAGTCATACTTTATAGCAGCTGAATTTCATTGCTATTTCATTTCCTACTGGTTTACTACCTTATCATGTGTGTTTTTCGTCATTCACGCTGGTCTATCTGCTTATACCATTCTTCACCAGGATCACAAACAAATGTAAGCCACTGAAAACACAGAATATGTCACTGTGGCAACTACTATATGGGTTAATCAACATCAAATCTCTTTACAAACTCTCAGAGGCCACAGAAATGACATCTGCACACCCCTAGTGGTCAGACCACCTCACTTCAGAAATCCAGCTGTTGTCGTGGTTGGCAAAGTGGATTTCTTATAAATAATGATCCCTTTAACTGCTAACACATACAGCTGGCAGGATGAAGATGAGCGAACAGAAAACTGAGCTAAACAAAACAAATAGTCCAAGGGGACTGACCCTTCCGCACATCGGGTAGCACGCTCACTTGGGAACTGAAACGCAGCTGGGGTAATATATTATTTTGACACAATATTGTTGACTTGTGACCTGTAAGAAACATCACTGTAAGAATGTGCAAATGGCTAGTACTGCACTATTTACTTTGGGACACATCTGGCCATCACAAATAAACTACTTGTATTAAAAAGACCGTTTTAATTATGTTGTTGAAACTGTATAAATTACACCTTAAACGAGTCTTCCAGGAATGCTAATCAAGATTTGAAAACCCATTTTCTTGTAGTGTAATAGCACCAGAAATATCATCACTGGCCCCCTTATCTAGGGTTCAACGTTCTTGCGGTTGTTCGTTTGTTGTTTTTTACTCTTCAGTCTGGAAAATGCTGGTGCTCATAAGAAATACAATGGATTTTAAAATGCTGGTACGCACTCCTGTAAGATGAGTGATTACATGTGTATTTACACATAATTACAATGTTATTATGCATAATTAAAATGTACTTAGCATGTGAATCTGTTTGCATAATAAATAAGAGTTAGGGGGGTAGCGTTAGGGTTAGGGATAGGGTTAGGATTAGGGTTGTATCATGCAGAATTTTTTATGTATATCTGATCTTTAACTCAATTTCACTTAACTAAATTAACTACACTTCACATTTCCCTGCACAGTGATCCATCCCTCTTATTAACACTACATACAATCACAGTGGAAAGAGACTTGTTGTGTCAGCATTGTAGGAAATAGGCCACTGTTTAGATCATCAAAGTAGACTCCATTACTGTTCCATTGCTAACATGCATGCTGATGAGTGTGAGCAGGAGAGCAGTGTGTGTTCTGAAAGTCCCTTTACTGTTCCATTGCTAACATGCATGCTGATGAGTGTGAGCAGGAGAGCAGTGTGTGTTCTGAAAGTCCCTTTACTGTTCCATTGATAACATGCATGCTGTTGTAACAAACAGTTTTTTTCTTGATTGCTACCTCAAGCCAGATATTTAGTGTTACTGATAGACAGGTACACCTAGCCAGTCTGGTGTTATTGATAGACAGGTACACCTAGCCAGTCTGGTGTTATTGATAGACAGGTACACCTAGCCAGTCTGGTGTTATTGATAGACAGGTACACCTAGCCAGTCTGGTGTTATTGATAGACAGGTACACCTAGCCAGTCTGGTGTTATTGATTGACAGGTACACCTAGCCAGTCTGGTGTTATTGATAGACAGGTACACCTAGCCAGTCTGGTGTTATTGATAGACAGGTACACCTAGCCAGTCTGGTGTTATTGATAGACAGGTACACCTAGCCAGTCTGGTGTTATTGATAGACAGGTACACCTAGCCAGTCTGGTGTTATTGATAGACAGGTACACCTAGCCAGTCTGGTGTTATTGATAGACAGGTACACCTAGCCAGTCTGGTGTTATTGATAGACAGGTACACCTAGCCAGTCTGGTGTTATTGATAGACAGGTGTTACAGGTACACCTAGCCAGTCTGGTGTTATTGATAGACAGGTAGCCAGTCTGGTGTTATTGATTGACAGGTACACCTAGCCAGTCTGGTGTTATTGATTGACAGGTACACCTAGCCAGTCTGGTGTTATTGATTGACAGGTACACCTAGCCAGTCTGGTGTTATTGATTGACAGGTACACCTAGCCAGTCTGGTGTTATTGATAGACAGGTACACCTAGCCAGTCTGGTGTTATTGATAGACAGGTACACCTAGCCAGTCTGGTGTTATTGATTGACAGGTACACCTAGCCAGTCTGGTGTTATAGCCAGTGATGATGACAGGTACACCTAGCCAGTCTGGTGTTATTGATTGACAGGTACACCTAGCCAGTCTGGTGTTATTGATTGACAGGGTCACCTAGCCAGTCTGGTGTTATTGATTGACAGGTACACCTAGCCAGTCTGGTGTTATTGATTGACAGGTACACCTAGCCAGTCTAGTGTTATTGATAGACAGGTACACCTAGCCAGTCTGGTGTTATTGATAGACAGGTACACCCAGCCAGTCTGATGTAACTGATAGACAGCCTGTGCCAATGCATTGAACAGTACTTTGTGTGTTTGGTTTTGTTCTATTATTTTAACAATTTATGAAAACATACTTTTTTTTTTTGGAAGATAAGTAGTTTCTGCCCTATCACAGCTAAATACTTAACTAAATGTGCCCTACAAAGAGTTTGAACTGAAGATGTTTTCTTGCAGGGTTTCATTGTGCCGGGTTGACTACATCACTCCTTTTCAGAACCTAGGGCCTATTTTGTTTAGAATATGTTATTCCTCTCAAATCAAATTAAACTCGTTGTAAAGAAAATAAATAAATGACAGCCACCCTTAATTAAAACATCTGTAACAGGCCTTACCTTAACTAATAAAAGACCTTTCCCTTGCAAAGCAAACAAGAGACAGACTTACAGTTTACTGATGCATGGTGTCACAAAGAAAGCTACTACTGTAGAAGAGCCAGGACATGTTACATGTTACAAAAGAAACCCCTAAATGTACTACAGCTTTAAACACTGCCTATATCTAGATTGAATAGAAAGGTTAATATATACACTAAACATCTAAGGATGGCCAATCCAGAACATTCACGAACAGGGCAGCTTTACAACGAATGGCTCCTTTTTATGAACTTCAGCAGGTTTGACATTTTTATTACGCATCTGAAGTGCCCATTGTCCAATTAAATTTACCATGGGAAAGGTCGATCCAGCAATAAAAAGGCATCTAAGCTGTACTAGGCTGTACCCCTCAACTATAAATATTTTCATCCCTTCAGGTCAAACCTGACCTCTAGAATCTCATTTTTGACAGGCGGTCTTCTTGTTGATCCAAGAAAAAAAATGACTGTTTATGTCAGGGGTTCCCCAAGCAATTAAATTCATTTTTGTGTGTTTTTTATAGTGTAATATATCTGAAAAGGATGGGAATTACACTTCCTCAAACTAGCCAAGCCTCCCAGTAATTTGTGGCTATGTTCTTAAATGAAGACGCTTATGGTAACACTCAGACAGTTTACTCAGTACCTCTGTTGCCTGGTTTATGAGAAAGGGTCCAAATGGATGAATATTGTGGACTTTTTACACTTTAATATCTGTGCAGCTTTCACATATAATTATTGTATTAAAAAAAAAAAAACATGCAAAACATAAGTATTACAGAATAGACTAGATAGAAGAAAAAATTAGAACCAGTTTGATCTTAAAGCATAAATTTATATTAGGTTACCAAACCTGAAATCCATCTCCTAAATACAAAAAATACCTAAACTTTCTCCACTCAAAAACTGTTGGAATTCAGTCATGCACTTAACTGCACTTTATATATTGGGCAACAATATATAAAGTGCAGTTAAAAACAAGTCTGTCTCTCTCTCTCTCTCTCTCTCTCTCTCTCTCTCTCTCTCTCTCTCTCTCTCTCTCTCTCTCTCTCTCTCTCTCATAGGGGTCGTATATGAATTTAAAAATTCAGTTTTTCAGCAAAAACTTTATGTTCTGTAATAATTCTGTATGAGTATTTCATGATCTACCATTATTAGGATATCCTCTCTCTCTCTCTCTCTCTCTCTCTCTCTCTCTCTCTCTCTCTCTCTCTCTCTCTCGTGGAGGATTGTGGGAAGGGCTCACAGAGAGGTGGAACGCCGATGCGGTAGGACCGGGAAATTTAAAACTTTATTTATTTATCTATATATCTATTTATTTATTTATTTATTTTTTTGTCTGTTTGATAGTTACTTAGTTGTTCGTAGGTTAGTGGTGTGTGTGTGTTTGTTTGTTTGTTTGTAGGGTGTTTGGAGATCCCGTTATGGGGTCTCGTTCAGGAGGGCTGGGGGCTCTCACCCGCCGACACGGGGTCCGTTGCCTGCCTGACCCCGGGGTTTTGGTGGAGGAGTGCCTGCTGGCAGTAGGAGAGGTGGTGGGGTTTGAAAGTATTATGTCGGCGTCAAGAATGAATAAAGCGCTGGTAATATTTTTAGTGGAGGTGTCTCTGGTACACAAGCTGGTAGAGGAAGGATTTACTGTGAAAGGTGAATTTGTTCAGATTTCCCTTCTAGTAACCCCGGTTACGAAAGTTATTATTTCTAATGTGCCTCCGTTTTTAAAAAATGAGCAATTAGAAAATAATTTAGCTCGTTTTGGTAAACTGGTGTCCCCGATTAAGGGAATCCCGCTGGGGTGCAAAAATAACAGTGTTAGGCATGTCATGTCGTTTAGAAGGCAGGCGTTTGTCTTACTAAATGATCCTAATCAAGTCATTAATGTTGCCTGGAATTTTAACGTGGAAGGGATGAATT
Organism: Polyodon spathula; assembly: GCF_017654505.1. Classification (NCBI taxonomy): domain Eukaryota; kingdom Metazoa; phylum Chordata; class Actinopteri; order Acipenseriformes; family Polyodontidae; genus Polyodon; species Polyodon spathula. Next base: position 50,673,277 of record NC_054542.1, on the reverse strand, counting down.
GTGTGGTGTTCGTCAGTTCCGAAACGATGAGGTGTTTTTACTGTGGAGAACAGGGACACCAGAGGAAAGCCTGCCCGAGAAAGGAGGCTAGAGCGGAGACAGGGCAGGATCAGGGCGATGCTGGCGGGGAGGAAGTTGGGGGTGTTGGGGGTGAGCGGGAGGAAGAGTCGGCTCCTGCACCGCAGCCGCAGAGCGAGCCCGTGCTGACCAAGGAGGGGGCGATCCAGAAGGAAACCGGAGCAGAACCACCAACACCACGGCCTCGCACAAAGAGACCCAGCCGCAGCCTGTCACTGACGGGTTCGGAGGATAATACCGCTACTACTGAGAATGGTGAAGAATCATTCAAGGTAGTAGCGAAAAAGACACGATTTCAACGGAAGGCTGCAGAGCTGCCGGATGGCAGAGCGCAGCCAGTGCAGAACTCCGAACCCGTGCAGACAGGGAGACTGCGGGCTCCAGGCGGGGCGTCAGTCCCTCCCAACGCGGAGGAAGAGAGCACAGCGCAGGGTGAGCCAGGCGCGGTGCAAGACTCTCCGCTAGCTGAATCTCAGCCGCCTGAAATAGTGACGGCTGTGGCAGAGACCGGTGTCGAGGAGTCGGAGGGAGCTGCGGAGGAACGGATTCTCGGGGGCGAGCGAGAGGACAGCGCGGATGAGATGGAGGGGGAGCTCTCTGACTCCTCGCTTATCTCAGACATCCCTGATAGCCAACCCGTCAGTAAGAAAAAGTTATACACGCTTGAGCAGGTAAATGATTTTATGATAGAAACAAAAGGGAAAAGGGGAGTAGAAATAGAGAGTTTTTTCCCTGATCTAAGGTTATTTCTCCACTCCGCTCACGTTATAACAAGGAAAGCCACAATAGAAGAATTTGATCAGCCAAAACGTTATAGATTAAAAAAAATTGTTCAGAAAATTAAAAAGGATCTTAAAAGTGGTTCAAAATCTCTTGTTTAAAAATGGCTGTGTTTTGTGAAACTTCTTTTATTACTTGTTTTAGTGTGTTAGTTTTTTTAGTTATGATGGAAAGGTGCGTTTTTATTTCTTTTAATCTAAACAGCTGCAGACAGTCTTTTAAGAGGGCGCAGCTAGTCGGGTTTTTAGAGCAGAAGCAGGCGGGGGTGGTGTTTCTGCAGGAAACGCACTCGGATCAGGAGAATGAGGAGGCGTGGCGAGCGGAGTGGGAGGGGCTGTGCGTGATGAGTCACGGCGTATACAGTGTATGTTTTTATTAATATTTATGCCCCCAATAGAGGGGGGGAACGAATTTTATTTTTTAAGAAATTAAAGCAAGCTCTTTTTAATATTAATAATAATGATGTGGTGGTAGTAGGAGGAGATTTTAATTGTACTGTTAATTTTAATATTGATAGAAATAATGATGAACCACACCCTCAGTCCTCCAGAGAGTTGGCTGCATTGTTAGAGTCCAGTGACCTGGTTGACATATGGAGATGCCTGCACCCCAGTTCAAGACAATACACCTGGTCTCAGTATCACACAGACTGTGTATATAGAGCAAGACTAGACCGGTTTTATACTTCTAAAAATGATTTAAATAAATTTATCAAAGCAAGAATCGTCCCCAGTAGTCTCTCTGACCACCACTGTCTATTAATTACAGTAATAATTCAATCAGAACCCCACAGAGCATCTTACTGGCATTTCAATGTAAAATTATTACAAGATATAAAATTTAAGCAACAATTCAAACTTTTTTGGATAATTTGGAAAAAAGAAAAAGCACAATATAAAGATTTAAGACAGTGGTGGGACATTGGCAAAATACAAATCAAATGTTTTTGTCAACAATATACTATAAATGCAACCAGGTCACTGAACACAGCCGTGAGAGAACTGGAGTCCAAAATCCTCCTCCTAGAGGAAAGTTTAAATTCAGAATTTAAAGAACAGACCCTGGAGAACCTAAAAGAGCAGAAAATCGCGCTGGGGAGCTTGCTGAAGGAAAGAGTGAAGGGGGCGATTGTGCGTTCCAGATTCATGGAGTTGAGAGACATGGATGCCCCCACTAGTTTCTTCTTCAACCTGGAGAGGAAGAGAGCGGACAGTAGACAGCTGTGTTGTATCAGGACTCCTGGTGGGAAAGAACTGCACACCCGGGAGGAAATCAGCAGAGAGGCGGTGCGTTTTTACAAGGAACTTTATAATAAAGAACTGTGCAACATAGAGGACACTGAGCGGCTGCTCCAGGGGTTACCCAGCCTCAGTGAGAAGGAGCAGATTCAGCTGGACGCACCGCTGACCCACCAGGAGATGACCGCCGCTGTCAAGCAGCTCTCCAGCGGAAAGGTTCCCGGGATCGATGGACTGCCAGCAGAATTTTATAATAATTTCTGGGATATAATGGGGGAGGATTTGCTCCAGGTTCTGAGAGAGAGCCTCAGCCACAAGGAACTGCCTCTTAGCTGCCGTAGGGCAGTGGTTACACTGCTGCCCAAGAAGGGAGACCTTTGCCAGCTTAAAAATTGGAGACCTGTGTCAATTTTATGTTCTGATTTAAAGATTTTATCCAAAACAATCGCTAATAGATTAAAAAGTGTTATTGGAACTGTAATACATATGGATCAAACATATTGTATACCGGGTCGCTCTATTTTTGATAACTTATTTTTTATTAGAGATTTTTTAACTGTAAGTGATATTTGTGATTTTAATGTAGGAATGGTCTCCCTGGATCAAGAGAAGGCTTTCGACAGAGTCGACCACACCTACCTCTTTCATACACTGGAAGCCTTCGGGTTCGGTCCTGGTTTTATTTCTTATATTCGGCTTTTATATTCCAACATTTTTAGTATTTTAAAGATCAACAATGGGCTGAGTCAGCCCTTCCCAGTGTGCAGGGGTATAAGGCAGGGCTGTGCCCTGTCTGGTATGCTGTATTCACTGGTTATAGAGCCCCTGCTGCACCTGCTGAGGGTCAGGCTAGCTGGATGGACAGTGCCCTCCTCGCCCTCCACACCCTCCTCTGCCACAGTGAAGGTGTCTGCCTACGCAGACGATGTGACTGTGTTTGTGAGGGGGGATGCAGATGTCCAAGCGCTGCAGCAGACTCTAAATGAGTTCCAGAGAGCATCTTCTGCCAGAGTAAACTGGGCAAAATGTGACACCTTCCTGTCAGGCAGCTGGGATGAGGGCACCCCTCCTTTCCTGCCTGAGGGGCTGAAATGGAACAGAACAGGTATTAAAGTGTTGGGGGTGCACCTCGGAACAGAAAACTACATGAAAAAGAACTGGGAGGGTTTGTTGGACAGGGTGAGGGGGCGGCTGCAGAGGTGGAAGGGACTGCTGGCTCAACTGTCCTTCAAGGGCCGGGTGCTTGTTATTAATAATCTGGTGGCCTCTAGCTTGTGGCACAAGCTGGTATGCCTGGACCCACCCCAGGGCCTGGTGAAGGAGATCCAGAGAGTGTTGCTGGAGTTCTTTTGGAGCGGGAGACACAGTTTGAGGCCGGCAGTCCTCTACCTCCCTAGTGATGAGGGGGGGCAGGGGCTAGTCAGCATTGCCAGCAGGGTGGCAGCCTTCAGACTGCAGGCGGTTCAGAGACTCCTGTACACTGAGGAGGAGGCTCATTGGAAGAGGCTGGCCTGTTTCCTTCTCAATAGAGTTGGGGGGCTGGGGTTAGGAAAACACCTGTTTTTAATTGAGAACACCAGTTTTAGTAAAGCAGGACTTCCTCCTTTTTATCAAAGTATTTTAAAAGCCTGGCAGCTGGTGAGGGTGGAAAGGGATGTGGAGTCCTTGACAGGGCAGGACCTGTTTGAGGAGCCCCTATTTTTTAATCCACTCTTTCCAGTTAAGTTCCTCCAGTCGATGACGCTCTGTGCCAGTTTTTTAAAAGCAGGTGTAACCAGGATGGTCCACCTGTTAAACCTTGAGCTCTCCTGCTGGCTAACTGCCTCCCAGCTAACTGCACAGCTAGGCTGGCACTCAGAGAGGCTTGCAGAAAGACTGATGGGTGAGTTGAGGGGCTGCCTCTCCCCGCGGCTCAAGGCAGTCCTGAGGGAGGAGTTGTCCAGAGGCACAGAGCAGAGACAGCTTTCCTTATTTCCAGGGATGATCGTGTCACCAGCAGTAGGTGAGGAAGGTGAGGGCGGTGGAGAGAATGGAGGGACTTTGCTTAAATTGCAGAATGTGGAGGAAATTATCTTTCACACAATGAATGGAAAACATATATACAAATTGTGTGTTAAAGCCACAGAGTATAGTAGGCTAAGGGGTCTGGTAGACTCTAAGTGGCGAGCTTACTTGGCTGTAGAGGAGGGGCACAGGCCGGTGTGGAGGGTGCTGTACAAGCCGCCTCTCGCCAAGAGAGTGGGGGACCTGCAGTGGAAGATTCTACACTGCATTGTGTCCACAGGCAGGTTTCTCCATAGAGTGGACCCCAGCATCAGTGAGCAGTGCGCTTTTTGCTCAGCAGAGGAAACTCTCTTTCATGCCTACAGTGAGTGTGAGAGGCTGCGGCCACTTTTTAATTTACTGCAGGGAATCCTGAATAATTTAGGGGTCGTTTTTAGTAAGGAGCTTTTTATTTTTGGGGTTCTATACAGTTTTAAAATGAAAAACAGGTGTGTTCTTATTAATTTTTTAATTGGACAGGCAAAATTGGCTATTTTAAAGACAAGGAAAAATCAACTCTCTGGTTCTGGACTGACCAGTTTAGTGGTTCAGTTCAGGGTGCTCGTGGTCAGCCAGATCAGAGTAGAGTTTGAGTATTTTAAACTGGTCAGTAACCTGGAGGACTTTCAGGAGAGGTGGTGTGTGGGAGACGCCTTGTGTGCTGTGAGTGAGGAGGGGGAGCTCCAGTTTTTGTTCTAATTTTATTTAATTTTTGTTTTACAGTGTTTTATTTTGGCTTTTATCTGTTTTCAACAAAGAAAAAAACACTGTTTAATATTGATTTTTTAATGATCCTTTTATTTTGTTTAAAATCTGTTTTTAAGGAGAACACGATGTATTTTAGGATTTTTTAAATTTTGCTCAGGCAGTAGGAATCTTAACTTTTGTTGTGTTTTACCTTTATTTGAATTTTAATGGATTTTATTTGGAATATTTAAATAAAGGATCTTAAAAGTCTCTCTCTCTCTCTCTCTCTCTCTCTCTCTCTCTCTCTCTCTCTCTCTCTCTCTCTATATATATATATATATATATATATATATATATATATATATATATATATATATATATATATATATATATATATATATATATATATATATATATAAAAATAAACTCATCTCCTAACCCTAACCAAACCAGTCTCCTAACAAATATGGTTGTAACACAGATCACTATGGTTGTACAGTGTATGTGTCTGGACCACACTCACTCGAAGTAACAGTTGTATAGATTATATAGATTTTTACCCCTCATGGTCATTAAACTCCAGCAAAGATTCCCTTCAGTTAATGAAAGACATGCCCCGATGGAGCGGTTTATTAAAACCGAGAAACTTCAAATTGAAAAGACAACAATGTGCAAATAAAGCAACTTCTAATGCAAACAATACTCTTCTGCAACACTAGATCGGTGTAATACTAAGATATCATATTACAAACACGAGGTATGTTGTGCTGCCATAATATGTTACATAGACTTTCCTGCCCCGTGTTGCTTTCTTCTTAGATGTGGTCTCAGGTTCGGCTGAGTTCTGCTCTCTCGACCACATTCTGCAACATCTCGCCTTGCTGATCACTCCTGTACCCTTTGGTGGTCTAGGTTTTTGGTTTTTGAGTTTGATCACATCTCTCATGATGAGGGAGGTATGCAGTGTGGATAGTGCAGTGATGCAGGAAACCTAACCCAACCAGTATCCTAAACCTAAACCTAACCCTAACTCTAACCCAACCGTATCCTAAACTTAACCCTTGTCAATAAAGTGAATACACAGTCACTGAATCGGGTGCTGCGGCATGTGCCTGTAATCACAGCTACAAGGAAAAGTGTTGAGAATGGTGGATCGCTTAAGTACTGGAGCTCTGTGATGCAACGGGCTGTGTCGTTCGGGAGTCCGCACTAAGCGCGACATCGACATGGCATTTTTGGGAGAGCTGGTGAATGCCAGTTTGTCAAACGAGGGGTGAACCGGTCCACGTCGGGAAAGGAGCAGGTCAAAACGCCCGTGTCGCTCAGCATTGGGACTGTTCCTGTGAGCGAACATTGCAGTGCAGCCTTTGCAAAACAACAAAACCCAGTCTCCTTTTTTCTATTTACATTTTGAAGTACATGTTGACTAACTCTCCCATTCCAAACATATCAAAATGAAATCCCACTTAAACTACTTTCATCATTTTTTATAGCGACAGATTCTCGATGCCTATCGAAACGCCAGCCACCCGTTAAAAGCAGTCAAGCGGCAGTAACAGACTTTTTTTTTAATTAATGATTTGTTTATTAAACACTTTCAATTCTTATGCATTTCTGGTAAGCGCACTCAAATTCCATGAACAACAATATCACAGCGACCAGGGGCTCATTGCACAATGGTTAAACCGAAACTGAAGTCTGTTGAAATTGCAAAGCAAGTGCTTAAGCATTAAACATATTTCTGACGCAACAGACTATAAAACCATTCATCTTAGAGTTTCTGTACTTTATACAACAATGTTTATTTTTGTAACGCATGTGATTGTTTTGGTGTGTAGTCTAAAGCAACCAAAAACAAGCATACAATTCGGTGTCAATATATTCCATTTTACAAGGCATGTTACTGCAACGCATTTATTTCTTTTTTTTATGCGGCACGGCTAACAAAAGGAAGACATCAATCCTTAAAGTTGAGACTTTCAGCCAAAACTTAATATCAATATTTGCAGTTTCCTCCACAGCTCGTTGTCAATGCATGACCACAAATGAAGAACTTTTTTTTGCTGGGGCTTAATGCAGTAATGGACATCAAATAGTATGAAATCATAATGAGGCCAGATGATATAACGACTATTGTAGTTTGATCAACAAACAAATTGCTCGTGTAAATCAAAGTAGTGGAGAAATGCATTAAGCTTTCTTCTAATCTTTAAAGAAAAAAAGCGTAAATTGCAAAACATTCGCGGAGGCAAGGAATGAAACCCGGTCCAACTGCTTGGAAGGAAACTATGCCACCGTTATAACACCAATACCCATAGATGCGCAAATTAAGCCACAGAAATACATGCGGCATCGCGTTTTCCCTCCAAGACCGCCGACCGATTCCAAAAGCTGTCTATACAGCTACAGGGGAGAATTGGAGTGCGAAGCATCCGAACCCAACCCCAACTCTATCCTAACTGCTATCCTACCCTAAAACCAACACCAACACAAGCACCTACATCAACATCAACACCAACACCAACACAAACACTAACCCTACCCTAACACTAACACTAACACCAACACCAACACCAACCCTAAGTCAAACATACCCTAACACGAACACAAACACGAACCCAACCCCAACCCTACCCTAACCTCAACCCTACCCTAACACCAACACCAACACCAACCGTACCTCAACCATACCCTAACACGAACACAAACATGAATCCAACCCCAACCCCAACCCTATCCTAACCTGAACCCTACCACGAACACAAACATGAACCCAACCCCAACCCTATCCTAACTGCTACCCTACCCTAAAACCAACACCAACACCAACACCAACATCAAAACCAACACAAACACCAACCCTACCCTAACCTCTACACTACCCTAACACCAACACCAATACCAATACCAACCTTAACTTAACCCAACCCTAACACGAATACAAACACTAACCCAACCCCAACACCTACACTAACCTTTAAACTACCTTAACTCCAAAACCAACACCAACCCTATCTTAACCCTACACAAACACAAACAAAAACACAAACACAAACCCAACCCCAACGCTATCCTAACCGCTACCCCTACCGTAAAACCAAAACCAACACCAGCCCCACCTCAACCCTACCCTAACCTCTACACTACCCTAACACTAACACCAATACCAATACCAACACCAACCTTAACCTTACCCTAACACAAACACAAAAACGAAAACCCCAACCCTATCCTAACCTCTACCCTACCCTAACACCAACACAAACCCAACCCTACATTAACCCTACCCTAACACAAACACAAACAAAAACACAAACACAAACCCAACCCCAACGCTATCCTAACTGCTACCCTACCGTAAAACCAAAACCAACACCAGCCCCACCAACCCTCCCTAACCTCTACCCCCTAACACTCTACACTACCCTAACAAACACCAACCTTAACCTTACCCTAACACAAACACAAAAACGAAAACCCCAACCCTATCCTAACCTCTACCCTACCCTAACACCAACACAAACCCAACCCTACATTAATCCTACCCTAACACAAACACAAACACGAACATGAACCCAACCCAAACCCTACCCTAACCTCTACCCTACCCTAACACTAACACGAACACCAACCCTGCCTTACCCTACCCCTAACCCTACTCCTAACCATAATCCTAACCCTAACCTTAACCTCTATCCTACCCTAACACCAACACCAACCCTACCTTAACCCTACCCTAACCATAACCCTAACCTCTATCCTACCCTAACACCAACACCAACCCTACCTTTTGAAATTGCAACCCTACCCTAACCATAAAACCCTAACCTCTATCCTACCCTAACACCAACGCCAACACCAACCCTACCTTAACCCTACCCTAACCCTAACTTTAAACTCTATCCTACCCTAACACCAACACCAACCCTACCTTAACCCTACGCTAACACGAACCCTAACCTCTATCCTACCCTAAAACCAACACCAACCAGAAATCAAAACGACCAACAGATTTGAGTCACTTCAGAATTGTGATGAGCAGAACCAACAACAAGAGAATGAAAGGAACAACATCCAGGACCCTATTGACAGTGGTGACAAGACAGTAAAAAGAAGGGAGGTCATGATTGTTGGGGACTCCATATTGAGAAACACAGCAAGTTCAGTTCGCAGTTTGGACCCCCTTACTACAACAGTGTGCTGCCTTCCGGGAGCCTCGGTCAAGCACATCACTGAAAACGTGGACAGGCTCCTAGAACGAACAGGAGACGACCCGGTAGTAGTCGTCCACATCCGTACAAACAACATTGGAAGAGACAGACCAAAATCCCTGCAAAACAAATTCAGAGAGCTAGGAAGGAAATTAAAAGAGAAAACCAAAACTGTGGTATTTTCTGGTATACTACCCGCACCTTGCAAAGGACCATATGGACAGCTGGAAATAATTAATCAAAACGCATGGTTGAAGACGTGGTGCACACGGGAAGGCTTCACCTATCTTGATCATTGGACCACTTTCTACAACGAGGACTATCTGTATAGACGGGATGGACTGCATTTAAATAACAAGGGAACTAGTCTACTCGGAGAAAAAATCCTCGAGCAGGTTCGGAAGCATTTAAACTAGAAAGGAAGGGGGGAGAAATCAACAAAAAAACAGAAGGGAGACCGCATCAAAACAAGAACAACAACTCAGGTAAGACAACCATTAAATGTATTTATCTAAATGCTAGAAGTATCAGAAACAAAATTCTAGAACTTGAAGCTACTGCACTAACAGGTAACTATGATGTGATAGGTGTTACAGAAACGTGGTTATCTGAGAGTGATGGGGACGAATATAATATTTGTGGGTATACACTGTATAGGAAAGACAGGCAGGACAGAAGAGGAGGAGGGGTAGCGCTATACATAAGAAACAGTCTTGAAGCCCAGGTGTTAAACCTGGACAAAGAAAATAAAACCGAATCAATATGGGTCAGAATAACAGACAAAAATTCAAAAGGCATAATAATAGGAGCATGCTATAGACCGCCAGATTCAGACGGTGAGCAAAATAATCTGTTATACAATGACATTAGAAATGTGTGTAGCAAAGGAGAAGCCATACTAATGGGGGATTTCAACTTCCCCCAAATAAAATGGGAAAACCCGGTGGGTAGCGCGAAGGATGAAATAGAAATGGTGGAAATGACAAATGACTGCTTCCTAACACAATTTGTGAAGGCACCCACTAGAGGGGAGGCATGCCTTGATTTAGTCTTTTCAAATAACGAAGACAGAATAACTAAAACAGAGGTCAGAGAACCACTGGCAAACTCAGACCATAACATGGTCTCATTTGAAGTGTTTTTTAAATCCTCAAAAGTAAAGACTAAAGCTAAGGTTTACAATTTTAGAAAAGCAAACTATGAAGGCATGAAACAGAGACTAACAGAAGTAGATTGGAGTAAAATAGAGAAAACACCCACAGAAGAAGGATGGTTGTTCTTCAAAAACGTAGTACTAGAGGCGCAAAACAATTATATCCCTAAAGTAGACAAATCTAAATGTAAAACTAAATTGCCAAAATGGTTTAATACATCAATTAAAAAAAATATTCAGCGAAAAAAGGCACTTTACAGAGCATTAAAAAAGGACCAAAAAGAAAGTACACAGAAAGAGTACACAGAACTGCAAATGCAAGTCAAAAAGGAAGTTAGAAAGGCCAAGAGAGAAATAGAAATGAACATTGCTAAGGGAGCTAAAACCAATTCCAAAATGTTTTTCCAATATTACAACAGCAAGAGAACATTCAAAGAGGAGATTAAATGTTTAAGAGATACAAATGGCAAAATCGTAGAGGAAGAAAAAAAAATAGCAAATATGTTAAATGATTACTTTTCACAAGTTTTTACAAAGGAAGATACTGACAACATGCCCCACATGTCATCCAGTTCCTATCCAGTTTTAAATAACTTTAGCATAACTGAGGCAGAAGTGTTAAAGGGACTAGGAGCTCTTAAAATAAACAAATCCCCTGGGCCGGATGAGATCCTCCCAGTAGTACTCAAAGAAATGAAAGAAGTAATTTACAAACCGCTAACCAAGATCATGCAGCAGTCTCTTGACACAGGGGTGGTACCGACAGACTGGAAAATTGCAAACGTAATACCGATCCACAAAAAGGGAAACAAAACTGAACCAGGTAACTACAGACCAGTAAGCCTGACTTCTATTATATGCAAACTTATGGAAACTATAATAAGATCCAAAATGGAAAATTACCTATATGGTAACAGGGTACTGGGAGACAGTCAACATGGTTTTAGGAAAGGGAGATCGTGCCTAACTAACTTGCTTGATTTTTTTGAGGATGCAACATCCATAATGGATAATTGCAAAGCATATGACATGGTTTATTTAGATTTCCAGAAAGCTTTTGACAAAGTCCCGCACAAAAGATTAATTCTCAAACTGAACGCAGTTGGGATTCAAGGAAACACATGTACATGGATTAGGGAGTGGTTAACATGTAGAAAACAGAAAGTACTGATTAGAGGAAAAACCTCAGAATGGAGTGTGGTAACCAGCGGTGTACCACAGGGATCAGTATTAGGTCCTCTGCTATTCCTAATCTACATTAATGATTTAGATTCTGGTATAGTAAGCAAACTTGTTAAATTTGCAGACGACACAAAAGTAGGAGGAGTGGCAAACACTGTTGCAGCAGCAAAGGTCATTCAAAATGATCTAGACAAGATTCAGAACTGGGCAGATACATGGCAAATGACATTTAATAGAGAAAAGTGTAAGGTACTGCACGCAGGAAATAAAAATGTACATTATAAATATCATATGGGAGATATTGAAATTGGAGAAGGAATCTATGAAAAAGACCTAGGAGTTTTTGTTGACTCAGAAATGTCTTCATCTAGGCAATGTGGGGAAGCTATAAAAAAGGCTAACAAGATACTCAGATACATTGTGAAAAGTGTTGAATTTAAATCAAGGGAAGTAATGTTAAAACTGTACAATGCACTTGTAAGACCTCATCTTGAATATTGTGTGCAGTTCTGGTCACCTCGCTATAAAAAAGATATTGCTGCTCTAGAAAGAGTGCAAAGAAGAGCGACCAGAATTATTCCGGGCTTAAAAGGCATGTCATATGCAGACAGGCTAAAAGAATTGAATCTGTTCAGTCTTGAACAAAGAAGACTACGTGGCGACCTAATTCAAGCATTCAAAATTCTAAAAGGTATTGACAGTGTCGACGCAAGGGACTTTTTCAGCCTGAAAAAAGAAACAAGGACCAGGGGTCACAAATGGAGTTTAGAAAAAGGGGCATTCAGAACAGAAAATAGGAGACACTTTTTTACACAGAGAATTGTGAGGGTCTGGAATCAACTCCCCAGTAATGTTGTTGAAGCTGACACCCTGGGATCCTTCAAGAAGCTGCTTGATGAGATTTTGGGATCAATAAGCTACTAACAACCAAACGAGCAAGATGGGCCGAATGGCCTCCTCTCGTTTGTAAACTTTCTTATGTTCTTATGTTCTTATGTTCATACCTTAACCCTACTCTAAGCATAACCCTAACCTCTATCCTACCCTAACACCAACACAAAACCAACCCTACCTTAACCCTACCATAACCATAACCCTAACCTCTATCTTACCCTAACACCAACACCAACCCTACCTTAACCCTACCCTAACCATAACCCTAACCTCTACCCTACCCTAACACCAACACCAACCCTACCTTAACCCTACCCTAACCATAACCCTAACCTCTACCCTACCCTAACACCAACTGTATTGTATGTAGTGATGCTGATAGTACTGTTGCTGACTCAGAAACCTCAAAACATTATCACCCGTTTCATCCAGTTCAGTACACAAATACAACTCAACCCAATAAAAATAACCAATGAAACTGTACATGTTACAAATAAGAATACAAATTTGGATTTGTGCTAAACTTATGATGATGTATATGAATATGTAATAACAAAAGTGAATATCTGGGTGGAAATTGACAGTACTTAAGTTAATGCCCACCGTTGTGTATAGAGCTGCATTTCATCGGAATTGTTATGACAGGCCAGTGAAACACCTGTCAATAGGACTCAACAGCACACCTGTACAGTGCATCGATCAGACTGACTGATCTGTGATTAAATCTCAAACAAATGTGTATTTGTGATGTAGCTCTTACTTTAGTAGTGTGCCTTTATAACTTATAGAAAAGCTGGCTTAATTAAAGAAGCAAAACAAGTGTTTTTGTTTTAATGATCCACATGAACACTATTTAACCCTGTACTGGACCAACAGAGACCCAAGTCCTCCATCCGTTGTTTCACACCCACATGGCAACACCAAACACATGTTCTTTTACCAATTATTCTAACTGTAGTTGAGTGATTAATGGCAGACAAGTCAGTCAATTAAGTCAAGTCCCACCAAATCCCAATTAAAACCAAAAGACAGCTGAAATGGAGGAACAAGCAAGTGAAGAATTCTCTCAATAGTGTACACTGTAATTAGAAGCTGATACAGCAGCATAATGTGAGATAAACTCAAACTGGCAACACATTTAATTCATGTTTTAGTCACCCTGAAGCTAGAGTAACAGAAGCAAAGTCTACCTCCTCATGAAATAAAATACAATCTTCTTTTTTGTTTTGTTGCACAGTATAAGAATATGCAGGTAGTGGAGTGCTGAAGGAGTGCATATTTCATAATACAATCTTCTTTTTTATTTTGTTGTACAGTATAAGAATATGCAGGTAGTGGAGTGCTGAAGGAGTGCATATTTCATAATACAATCTTCTTTTTTATTTTGTTGTACAGTATAAGAATATGCAGGTAGTGGAGTGCTGAAGGAGTGCATATTTCATAATACAATCTTCTTTTTTGTTTTGTTGCACAGTATAAGAATATGCAGGTAGTGGAGTGCTGAAGGAGTGCATATTTCATAATACAATCTTCTTTTTTATTTTGTTGTACAGTATAAGAATATGCAGGTAGTGGAGTGCTGAAGGAGTGCATATATCATAATACAATCTTCTTTTTTATTTTGTTGCACAGTATAAGAATATGCAGGTAGTGGAGTGCTGAAGGAGTGCATATTTCATAATACAATCTTCTTTTTTGTTTTGTTGCACAGTATAAGAATATGCAGGTAGTGGAGTGCTGAAGGAGTGCATATTTCATAATACAATCTTCTTTTTTATTTTGTTGTACAGTATAAGAATATGCAGGTAGTGGAGTGCTGAAGGAGTGCATATTTCATAATACAATCTTCTTTTTTGTTTTGTTGTACAGTATAAGAATATGCAGGTAGTGGAGTGCTGAAGGAGTGCATATATCATAATACAATCTTCTTTTTTATTTTGTTGCACAGTATAAGAATATGCAGGTAGTGGAGTGCTGAAGGAGTGCATATTTCATAATACAATCTTCTTTTTTGTTTTGTTGCACAGTATAAGAATATGCAGGTAGTGGAGTGCTGAAGGAGTGCATATTTCATCACCCTTTCATTGGTTTTTGATTATACTGTATTTTGAGAATATTCAGGAGGCTGATCTCACAAGGATAATCTGAAAAGAAAACACAACCTGTTCATTAAGCCCTTAGTGATGGGGCGTCTGACTATGGCAATGGTGTAAAATCTCTGCATAGACACCAGACACAGCTCTCAGATCCAGATTTCATAGAGGAATGGAAAATGGTCACTTGTATCCTCTGCTGTTTTCAGTGGGTCCACGAAGGGTTAATTAAAGCCTCTCATATTATGTTGTATGAAGTAAATGTAATGTTGTTGATAGCGAGTCCACGAAGGGTTAATTAAAGCCTCTCTTATATTATGTTGTATTTTTCACATTTTGATAATTTTGTATCTACAATGGTATCTGCCAGTTCCAGCTTCTCCCTATTCCAGCTTCTCTGTGCAGACGTATTACACACACAGTATTACAGATGCTTGTTTTGGAGGCAAGACCAGTGTCACATGACATAGTAGTGTGGAAGTCACCATCCAGCCCAGCGCCTGTTTACCATGCCTGTGTGCACAATGTTACCATCCCTAGACCAGCATGCACCAGTCTGAATTACCTCCCAACTTGAGCAGCTCAACTTGTGAAACTCCAACTTCAGTTACTTTATAGAAATGAGATATTAAATCCCCGCTATGCCGTCGTGTTCTATAACATGATGTGCCAACATCAGTGCCCAAATAGGGCAGAAGTTTTTTTTATTTTTTTTAAGAACATGTGATATGACACTGCCGCTGCCTCAGGGACTTTTCATTAAGAAAAGGCAATCAAAAATGCTGTTAAAGAAGTCATTGACCTTTAAATTGCCTTTTTGTAGGGTTACTCAATCATGGCATGGTTTAGGCCTAAAACAAAAGCTTTTGGAATTGTCAATCATGAATTGTGAATTTCTCTATACAACATATAATGCAATAAGATGCAGTATTACACCTTGGCTCTGGTCACAGCACTGGCATTGCTGTGCATTTCAAAGAATAGACAAAACATTCACAATTGTCAGCTACCACTTTCATCTCATGAGCGCATGTCGAATGCATAGGATAGCATGTGCTGATATTGCAAAGTACTGTGGTCTTACCTCAGCTTGTACTGCGTTGCCTTCCTTGTTTGGGGTTGAATTTCCATGATGAATGTTGAAATCTCCTCTTAATTTCCAACTGTAGGTTGTCTGGTCCTGGTTTCTGTACTGCGTTTGAAATATTGGTTTGGGTTATGTCAGCTCCTTTTAAAGACTTCAGTCATTCCCGCTCTTTGTTCTAGGCTAAACAGATTTCGTTTTTTCAGCTTAAATCTATTAAGCTAGATTCTGAGTAGCTCAGCTGCTTTACATCATTACAAAGCTACACAGGTATTCCACAGATTAACACATTATCTGACTTGCTGTATCTGTACTATCCATTTGCAAACAGGCTGTAAGGGGGTGGCTTCATGTAAGAAACACAGGCCTCTATTATTATTATTATTATTATTATTATTATTATTATTAAGATATTAATCATAACATCCTGAAGTGATACAACAACAAGCCATAAGGGCAGGAAGAATTTTGAATATCAATATTCAATTCTTGATGTTCAACGTGATTCCTAATCCAGGAATGCATTTGGTATAAGAACGCATGTTTTATATATATATTTTTTTTACTGTAGCTATGACCTGCCTGCATCAATGCCATTTTCAACTTGTTGTTGAGTTTTTGTTATTTATCTCACGGTCGTGTTTAATTGTGGATTTGCACAAACCACACCCTTTCTCAACATCTGAAAGCAGTCCAGCAAGAGGGACAGATAAGACAAGTGTAACCCTGATCACTACAGACAGGCCAGCTAACGTAGTTGTGGATGATAACAAGTCTAGCTTTGGAAAGCATGCTGAATGTTCTGAGACACATCTCTGTGTATTCTGTGCTAAAGCCAGCAGACTTCTCAGAAGCCAGCACATGGTATATTTAGTATCGGCTGGGCCCACAGTCCTTTTAAACCTGCGTTCCTCTCAAGAGCGCTTGCAAAGGAGACTAAGACCCTTATTAGCAGAAAGAGCACACAGGGCTTGGTTTAGAATTCAACTAATTATTCGTGTCATCCACGCTACACAGTGCTGCTGTATTACATTTAGAACAGCATGATTCAGTCTAACTTGTCATTTTTAAAATAACCAAGCCTTCAATACTTTATAGATTTCACACAGGCCTGTATGTCAGTAGAACATGCTTTTTATTAGGCACACGATAATAGTAAGGTACTTCCTATGAGTCTAGGTGCAGGGAATAGCATTGGTGAGCTCAGGTGGACACCTGCAGGACTGGTCTTCATGCTCCAGAGGCCAGTAGCTCTCTGACATCCACTCTCGAGTTTCTGGGTGTAAGAGGAAACTGGCTTGGTCTGGGAAGCTTCAGTCCTCCTGAGCAGCTGTGTAGGAATTGCTGCTATGAGGGAACATAACTGGACAGTCTAAATTGGGGGAGAAAATCGGGTGTAAAATAATTGGGCACACTGTATTTAAAAAAAAAATAGAATGATTGCCTTTGCTCGGACACAGACATATGTAGTGAGCAGGGGGCTGAATGGGTACAGGTAAGCAATAAGTACAAGGTGTATGGAATGCACAAGGACAGACAAACATCTGTGCTGAGTAAACATGAGCCAGAAGAGTTTTAATGTGTCCTCCAGTCACAGCCACAGTATTAGAAATCAGTTACGACTGTGAGTCTGAGCAAATCAGACATTGTTGACATGCTGCTAATAATGAACTGTCAACACAGCATTCGTGGCGCTTGCTCTTGAAACTGTACCATGTCATGTGATCAATACTTTCCCAGCCATCATGCATGCTCAGGGTTACCAGATGTCCCAGGAAAATGAAGATTGTCCCAGTTTTTTCTCAAAAAAAATTCTAAAGGATTTCGTTTTAATTTTTTCTTTTATTTTTAGTTCATACTGGGCTTATTTTGGGGATTTGATCCTTTTTCACAGTTATTGTGAATCTAAAATAAAGCTTTATTATTAAACTAATTCATTATCCCGCTTTTAATTCAATCAGCAAAAATACGTATAAGCCACAAAGAGGTTGTTAGTGAAATAATATGAGCCAAATGAACATACTGTGGGTCTTATAAATGAACAAAGTCAAAAAGAAACAAATTATTTTTTGATTAAGAATACCAATCTTTTCATTAGATTGATTAGGTTCAGCTGTACAGGGCTTCATTATCCACCCCTAATCCAAGCTTTCACTCAGAACGTTGCTCAATAAACAATGCCAATGTGATATTTAAACCCCTAATTCACTATCTACACAGTGTATACAAGGGAAACATCAATGTGTACAACAGCCCGTTGCCCCAAACCTCTGTCAGGGCAAATCAATTTACGTGTTTTGCCTTTTAAATGGGATCTTTAACAAACCTGTGAATGCACTCAAGCTGAACTGCATATACATAATTAATATCAATGTACTGAAAGGGCTGCAGATGCCATATAATCTGTCTCTAACTGCCAGCCCGGCTCCAGTTGTGTGGGAACATGGCCAAGATCATTCTTCTTTATAAAGGAGGCAAGCAGTCGTTTCTAAACCATTGTTGTCACATGTTTCATTGATTTGGGGGAAGAGAGAGAGAGAGAGAGAGAGAGAGAGAGGGAGAGAGAGAGAGGGAGAGAGAGAGAGAGAGAGAGAGAGAGAGAGACTTTGACTTTTAAAATCCCTTTATTTTATAAAATAGAATACTAAATAAAAACTAAATAAAGCCAAAACAAAACAAAAACAAACAAAAATACACTGGTGCAAAACACAAAACATATCCAACATTTCTCATTCCAGTTTCAAAAGTTCCAGTTCAGTGGGATCTCAGTCTTTCAGAATGTTTCTCACATGAGCAGAACAGACTGCCGCTCCTGACTCACAGCCCCCCCCCCCCCCCCCCCCCCACCCCCCCCCCCCCCATGCACCACGTCTCTCAAAACTGCCCCTCCTCATTCACGGCACACACCCCCTCCTCAATGCACCGATGTCTCTCAAAACACTCCCTCCTCACTCACGGCACACGCACCCTCCCCAATGCACCAACGTCTCTCAAAACTGCCCCTCCTCACTCAAGGCACACACCACCTCCCCAATGCACCAACGTCTCTCAAAACTGCCCCTCCTCACTCACGGCACACACACCCTCCTCAATGCACCAACGTCTCTCAAAACTGCCCCTCCTCACTCATGGCAAACACCCCCTCCCCACTGCACCAACGTCTCTCAAAACTGCCCCTCCTCACTCACTGCACACACACCCTCCTCAATGCACCAACGTCTCTCAAAACTGCCCCTCCTCACTCACGGCACACACACCCTCCTCAATGCACCAACGTCTCTCAAAACTGCCCCTCCTCACTCATGGCAAACACCCCCTCCCCACTGCACCAACGTCTCTCAAAACTGCCCCTCCTCACTCACGGCACAAACACATAAGAACATAAGAACATAAGAAAGTTTACAAACGAGAGGAGGCCATTCGGCCCATCTTGCTCGTTTGGTTGTTAGTAGATTATTGATCCCAGAATCTCATCAAGCAGCTTCTTGAAGGAACCCAGGGTGTCAGCTTCAACAACATTACTGGGGAGTTGATTCCACACCCTCACAATTCTCTGTGTAAAAAAGTGCCTCCTATTTTCTGTTCTGAATGCCCCTTTGTCTAATCACCATTTGTGACCCCTGGTCCTTGTTTCTTTTTTCAGGCTGAAAAAGTCCCTTGGGTCGACACTGTCAATACCTTTTAGAATTTTGAATGCTTGAATTAGGTCGCCACGTAGTCTTCTTTGTTCAAGACTGAACAGATTCAATTCTTTTAGCCTGTCTGCATATGACATGCCTTTTAAGCCCGGAATAATTCTGGTCGCTCTTCTTTGCACTCTTTCTAGAGCAGCAATATCTTTTTTATAGCGAGGTGACCAGAACTGCACACAATATTCAAGATGAGGTCTTACTAGTGCATTATACAGTTTTAACATTACTTCCCTTGATTTAAATTCAACACTTTTCACAATATATCCGAGCATCTTGTTAGCCTTTTTTATAGCTTCCCCACATTGTCTAGATGAAGACATTTCTGAGTCAACAAAAACTCCTAGGTCTTTTTCATAGATTCCTTCTCCAATTTCAATATCTCCCATATGATATTTATAATGTACATTTTTATTTCCTGCGTGCAGTACCTTACACTTTTCTCTATTAAATGTCATTTGCCATGTGTCTGCCCAGTTCTGAATCTTGTCTAGATCATTTTGAATGACCTTTGCTGCTGCAACAGTGTTTGCCACTCCTCCTACTTTTGTGTCGTCTGCAAATTTAACAAGTTTGCTTACTATACCAGAATCTAAATCATTAATGTAGATTAGGAATAGCAGAGGACCTAATACTGATCCCTGTGGTACACCACTGGTTACCACACTCCATTCTGAGGTTTTTCCTCTAATAAGTACTTTCTGTTTTCTACATGTTAACCACTCCCTAATCCATGTACATGTGTTTCCTTGAATCCCAACTGCGTTCAGTTTGAGAATTAATCTTTTGTGCGGGACTTTGTCAAAAGCTTTCTGGAAATCTAAATAAACCATGTCATATGCTTTGCAATTATCCATTATCGATGTTGCATCCTCAAAAAAATCAAGCAAGTTAGTTAGACACGATCTCCCTTTCCTAAAACCATGTTGACTGTCTCCCAGTACCCTGTTACCATATAGGTAATTTTCCATTTTGGATCTTATTATAGTTTCCATAAGTTTGCATATAATAGAAGTCAGGCTTACTGGTCTGTAGTTACCTGGTTCAGTTTTGTTTCCCTTTTTGTGGATCGGTATTACGTTTGCAATTTTCCAGTCTGTCGGTACCACCCCTGTGTCAAGAGACTGCTGCATGATCTTGGTTAGCGGTTTGTAAATTACTTCTTTCATTTCTTTGAGTACTACTGGGAGGATCTCATCCGGCCCAGGGGATTTGTTTATTTTAAGAGCTCCTAGTCCCTTTAACACTTGTGTTGTTCCTTTCATTCTCTTGATGTTGGTTTTGATCATCTCAATTTTGGAGGGGGCTGTTGTTGGATGTTTTGATTTCTGGTGGTTGTGTTTGACGAAGTTTTTTCAGCTGTTTTTACCCTTGTCAGGCTTCCTGGTGGCTTTCTGTCTGTCAGGGGTGCAAAATTCCAAGAATTTCAGGTGTTATTATGCATAGTTACAATCTACTTAATGTGTACAGTTACTAAGTAACTACTATGTAAATACACAGTAACTAGAGACAATGTAAAGTGTTACCAATATTTAAATGATTTTTGAGTAATTACAATAAGAAACACTCTAAACTATTGAAATTAGGTAAGGGGCAGTAAAAACAATAATCATAAAGTTATTATAATTAACTTGAAATCCATTTGAAAAGCTTTTCTAATAGATCCTTGATCTAAAGTGTGACCACGGTTAGCAGCTACTCCTTGAAGCATCAATATAATATGCCAGTTCCAGTTAGTTCCTTCATGATGCAAACTGCATGTGCCACACAGCCAAAAGACCAAAGTGTTGAGCTTCTCTTTTATCTGCGCTGCTTCAAGTCCCTAATGATATACCTCCTAGGGGCAAGGGATGAGATTACCCATCAGACTGCTTCTTACATCATCATATATATATATTAGAGGTGCAATCCTATAAGACCAACTCTGAACAGCATATATATATATATATATATATATATATATATATATATATATATATATATATATATATATACACACACACACACACACACACACACACACACACACACACACACACACACACACACATACATACATACATACATACATACCACACACACGCACACACACACACATAATGATGCATGTGTCAGTCTCTATCCTGTGCAGTCGAAGACAGCAGCGCTACAGATGGGAGGATTCATTTCTTGGTCTGAGCAGCAGAAGGATGTAAAATTAATTCTCCTCACGCAGTTACTTTGTGAATCCCAGGAAACATATTTAGACTCAGTGAAACAAACGATTGTGAAAGACTTTCTGAAGGTTCAGAAGAATGACTTGAAGCAGTGAATTGTTTAGAAAGCTGTTAAGAAATAAACAAAGCACTTCTGTTAGTAGGTATTTTGTTGAAATGTAAGAAAAATGTAAACTACACAGCAGGCTTGTTTATTTAGTTTTAAAGAAAAAACAAAACAATATAATTGTACTTTTTGTTTGAGATCCTAGAAAACTAGTAACGCTTAATTACCATTATGTAATATTATTGCGTGGAATAAATGAACGAATACCCTGTGATAGTTCTAGCTGCTAGACGCGCAACTTAGTGTACAGGAAAACTGTGAGCTCTGATGGGCTGAATAGCTTATTCCCATCAGAAAATATCTTATGATCTTGTAGCTTTGTAGTATTTTGATTTATTTTTATCGTTAGTATTTATTTTTAACAGAAAAAGCTAGGGAAAACAGGGCTGGAGGTGTACCACATTTTGAATAGATACGAGTAACACTGTCAAAGTAAGCTCATTTTAAAACACTGTTCTGTCATTGGAATATATTGTATTACATACATCTCCAGTAAATGCTCATTTGGTTTACTTTACTAGTTTCTGTGTTTTATTCATTCATTCTAGTCACACGCAATAACACCTCATTTACATATCAGTGGATTTCACACATTCATGGACCTTTTTCCCCCCAAGCGCATGGATAAACGGAGGTCCGCTGTGTATATACATATATTAGAGGTGCAATCCACAACCAATTCCCTAATGTAATATCAGACAGTTATCAATGCACTGGGAACACTGTATTATTCACAATAACCATGACAGCGATGTGTCGGCTCTTCACATATCATCATGCAGAGTAATATAATATATGCATTAAGAAAACATTATACAGCGTAATATAATATATGCATCGAGAAAACTTAAAAAGCAACTTAAAACATGGATGTGCTAGTAATATATATGTGAGGCTCCAACATGGCACCACATCTGTCAATGCTCAATGACTGATAATCAATCGATTCATTGTTGCATCTCTAATATATATATATATATAGATATATATATAGATATAGATATAGATAGATAGATAGATAGATAGAAAGAAACATAGATAGATAGATAGATATACTTAAAACAGCTGTTGTCAAAATGAAGCCTCACACACATTTTCCTTTCACCCGTTGTACTTTCTACTTCACTCACATTATCATTTCGATCTTGTTCATCATTAAGCTGTGGATTTTTAGATTGCTTTGTTCTCTGAGGCAGTGAAGTATGCTAAAAGCATTAGCAGAGCCAAGAAAACAATAAGGAGCTTTTTATTTGTTATGATTGATAAAATAAAGAGAGAAGGTATAATTTAAAGGCCTATATTTTCAAAAGACTTAGTGATGTGTAGTGAGGATTCATTAGAATTATCTGTATTTGCATTTCACTGTAGACAGTGGTGTGGTGCAAGTATTTACTCATCATACTTATTAACTGTGTAGTCTGATGTTGCTGAGTTCAAATGCATGACCAATAAATGTTTACAAACTTTTGACAAAAGCAGTGCAATCTTTTATGCAAAACATGTGAACCTTAACGCAGCACACAGTTTTAGATGATGCAAGTTAGATTGAGCGTGAGGTGTGACAGTGTGCTAGCAGAATGGAGAGAGCTGAAAGGAAGGCAGTCACACAGTTTTAGATACTCACTGGTGGAGCGTGAGGTGTGACAGTGTGCTAGCAGAATGGAGAGAGCTGAAAGGAAGGCAGTCACTCAGTTTTAGATGATGCAAGTTAGATTGAGCGTGAGGTGTGACAGTGTGCTAGCAGAATGGAGAGAGCTGAAAGGAAGGTAGTCACTCAGTTTTAGATACTCACTGGTGGAGCGTGAGGTGTGACAGTGTGCTAGCAGAATGGAGAGAGCTGAAAGGAAGGTAGTCACTCAGTTTTAGATACTCACTGGTGGAGCGTGAGGTGTGACAGTGTGCTAGCAGAATGGAGAGAGCTGAAAGGAAGGCAGTCACACAGTTTTAGATACTCACTGGTGGAGCGTGAGGTGTGACAGTGTGCTAGCAGAATGGAGAGAGCTGAAAGGAAGGTAGTCACTCAGTTTTAGATACTCACTGGTGGAGCGTGAGGTGTGACAGTGTGCTAGCAGAATGGAGAGAGCTGAAAGGAAGGCAGTCACTCAGTTTTAGATACTCACTGGTGGAGCGTGAGGTGTGACAGTGTGCTAGCAGAATGGAGAGAGCTGAAAGGAAGGTAGTCACTCAGTTTTAGATACTCACTGGTGGAGCGTGAGGTGTGACAGTGTGCTAGCAGAATGGAGAGAGCTGAAAGGAAGGCAGTCACACAGTTTTAGATACTCACTGGTGGAGCGTGAGGTGTGACAGTGTGCTAGCAGAATGGAGAGAGCTGAAAGGAAGGTAGTCACTCAGTTTTAGATACTCACTGGTGGAGCGTGAGGTGTGACAGTGTGCTAGCAGAATGGAGAGAGCTGAAAGGAAGGCAGTCACTCAGTTTTAGATACTCACTGGTGGAGCGTGAGGTGTGACAGTGTGCTAGCAGAATGGAGAGAGCTGAAAGGAAGGTAGTCACTCAGTTTTAGATACTCACTGGTGGAGCGTGAGGTGTGACAGTGTGCTAGCAGAATGGAGAGAGTCACAGAAGGTAGTCTTATTATCCACCACAAGAGATGCAGATCTGTAGAGTTTATACAGGGCCAAGCTCCCAGCCCCAACATGATCCCTGGAAATATGAACTAAAAAAGCAGACCATATTGTTTCAGGGGGAATCTTGGTAACACTTTACATTGTGTCTCTAATTACTGTGTATTTACATAGTACTTACATAGTACATGCATGTGTACCTATGCATAATTACAATATTATTATGTATGGTTACAATGTATTTAATGTGTAAATCTTTTTGCATGATATATGTAAGTACACAGTTGTATCATAAAAAGATTAGGTTTAAAGTTAGGGTTAGGACTGGGGTTGTATAATGCAAAAACATGTCTACATTAAGTACATTGTAACTATGCCTAATAACATTGTGATTATGTGTAAGTGCACATGTATTTACTAGGTAACTACTATGTTAGTACACTATAATTAGAGACTCAGTGTAAAGTGTTACTGGAATCTGTATGTTGCTTGCACAGAAGTCCCTGGAACTTGGCATGTCCTTGTTCTAGACAGTACAGAACACACATCGGTTCAAATGGCCTTTGATAAAAAATAAAAATAAACTGTGTGCAGATGCTAGGATGTTAAAAGTAAAAACCAGAAGAATGACAGAAAGGAATATAAAGAGCTGGAGCAGCAAGTGAGCAAACATAACACAGTGTGCTTGTGCTGTCACCCACTGGGTCTTTCATTTAGGGTATTACATTATGGTTTGTTTAAGCAAAGGCTTAACCTGGCTTAATGTGAGATTTAATTAACAGCTTGTTTAAATACACAACTACATTACGCTTATTTTACACTATAGACTAGACAACACAGCTACATTACGCTGATTTTACACTATAGACTAGACAACACAGCTACATTACGCTTATTTTACACTATAGACTAGACAACACAGCTACATTATGCTTATTTTACACTATAGACTAGACAACACAGCTACATTACGCTTATTTTACACTATAGACTAGACAACACAGCTACATTACGCTTATTTTACACTATAGACTAGACAACACAGCTACATTACACTTATTTTACACTATAGACTAGACAACACAGCTACATTACGCTGATTTTACACTATAGACTAGACAGCACAGCTACATTACGCTGATTTTACACTATAGACTAGACAACACAGCTACATTACGCTTATTTTACACTATAGACTAGACAACACAGCTACATTACGCTTATTTTACACTATAGACTAGACAACACAGCTACATTACGCTTATTTTACACTATAGACTAGACAACACAGCTACATTACGCTTATTTTACACTATAGACTAGACAACACAGCTACATTACGCTTATTTTACACTACATTAGTTGGCCTGGCCTCACTTTTCGAGGTACACCTACCCATATATTAGCTTGCAGATAAGTGGAGAGGCTGACCGTAAGGAATCCGTGGGCAAGGGGGCAGGATAGCTGCCCTCCCCGTTAGACAAAGCCAAAAAACAGGTGGAGACTGTGGAGGAGGAGGCGAACTCTGACGCACTGCAGGGATGTAACTGATTGAGGGAATGTAATCCTTTCCTTGCTGATCATTTCAGGTATTGTTTATTGAAGGACAAATAAGATTCTATCTATATGATTGGCAGCTTGATCTGGTATTGGAAGCATGCTTGATAAATGAAACATACTTGATAAATGGGGGATGGATATACTATACACTAAAGATGCATCACAGCAACATGCTCTAATGCTGCCATCATGTATTGTTACAATACTTTCAGCGTCCTCTCCATGCTGTCTACCTGGCCTAACTGCACTCCCCCTATTAAAGAAGAACCTGTGTCAAGGGCTAAATTGAATTCCCAAGTTTTAGTCTCATGGAGAAACTCCTTGAAGTGTTTATCATTAATTGAAGGAGGCATATCACTGCGGCCTGGCTTGGCAGTGTGTTTAAAAGGACCAGACTGCATGTAATTGATTATGTGCAGTGAATCTTAATAAATTAGATTAGGTGGATCCCAATGGCTTGTGATGCTCCTTGACAGATCATCAAAACCGAAACAAATTGAGAAACAGAAAAAATAATTAACTTGTCAAATGAATGAGCAAAGAACACAACATTGGGTTCCTCACATAATCGTAGTGCAGAGACACATTTCCAGTTTCATTATTTGTGTATTAAACAAAAGCATTTGTTGTGTGGGTCAAGGAGCTTTTCTTCCCAATTCAGAATGGATGGTCAGGGTGAAACCTTTCCTACTAGGATGGTCAAAACTTATGAACTAATTAACCATTACTGAGCATAGGTTGCATTGTTTAAAGTTTAAAGTCAGCTAGATAAACTTTCTATCTTTTATGAATAACATCTTTTGGTCATGTTTCCAAGACCAGTGCCCAGGGTCGACGCACACCTTCACCCCCAAATCAAACACATGTTCCTATCAAAAAGGTTTTCTTAATCAGCAAGTCCCTCATTAAACCTTACATGACTGGAGGGAGACATGAGTTGTCCAGTTTAAAGCAAATGAAAAAAAATATAATCATTGTGTAATAATCACAGCAGTAAAATCAAATTAATACCTGCAGTGCACTTTCTTTTTACTTTAGCCTACTTTGTACACAATTAACAGAAAACAGAACACACACTTTACAGAAATAATCATTTTTAAATTTACATAGAAAATTTCACAGTGTGCTTATTGCAGTTTTTTTTAGATGGTCTTAATTGTTCCGTTTTTGACATTCAGATTTGTGTTTCTTTTTATTTGCTGGTTCCAGTGGTTCAACAGGTTTAATTTTTGATGGTTTAAAATCAAATAATTATAATAGGCGTTAAGGTGTTATGACAATAATAGAGGTCATGATAATGAGGATCGGCAAAATGCTTGTCAAATGAGTTTTGATTGTTGGAAAGTAAATGTGCCAATCACAGAATGTCTTTAATTGGCACATTTGTATAATTGTATGTCGAGATCAGCCAATAGCTTTTGGCTTTACGAAGACCTTGGGAGGACGGAAGCCAATAGGGAGTGAGAAGAGGCGGGACTAAAGGAACAGGATGCAAACAGGAAAAGAGAAAAGAAAAAAGGGGAGATCTGAAAAGTTTATGCACTGCAGACAAACAGTTTAGTTTAGTTTAGTGAAAACAAAACATTTCAAGCCCTAAAGGCTGCTTGAGTAGGCTAGCTGGCACAGAAATAGTACACTTACTCATATTTGCATTGGGGCCCCATGACTGGGTGATGGCACCAGCCCTGCCAGTGCCAAGTTGAAACCAACAGATAATCAAGCATGTTACTGATCCTGTCAGCTTCCATCACATATGAAGAGTGCTTTTTGTTTACAGAATGGTGCATTCGGACAACTGGTAGTCTCTGCTTGGGAGAGACTGGGAGAGAGTGCTAGAGTGATGTTCAGAGGCGCCCTCTATAGGTGTTCTGGATACTCGCTGTGACAGTTTGGAGAATCTAAGACATACATCTGTGTCTTGTGTTTGCAATGCCCTTGTGTATGCAACATATACAATCACATTCCATATAAGTGCCAAATAACTCTATCCAAATGGTTAGGTTTAGAGGAAGGGTTAGTTGGGATACGGTTAGGTTTCTAGTTAAGGATAGGGTTAGGGTTAGGGTTAGATTTAGAGGAAGGGTTAGTTGGGATAGGGTTAGGTTTCTAGTTAGGGTATTCTGGGTACCAACATTTAAAAATGGTTACATGCATTGTGTTAGGAATTGGGGAAGAACCAGCATTACATTATATTACTTTTCTCCAGATAATGCCATTCATGAGGGGCTTAGCTGTGAGGTTTCACCAAATCCCTTTTTTCTTTGGTTTAATAAAAAGCCTAACATGGATAAGATAACATGAAAAGAAGATGGACTCTGAATCTCACACCCCACCTTCACATTCATGAATCCTGCTGTATGTAATTATGCAACGTTGATATATTGTTTACTTAAACTGCTTATTAACGCACCTCACCAAACCAATTTCCAATTAAGATACATCCATGTCCATAGTTCATTTATCTTGTATGCAAT
Source organism: Polyodon spathula (assembly GCF_017654505.1). Lineage (NCBI taxonomy): Eukaryota > Metazoa > Chordata > Actinopteri > Acipenseriformes > Polyodontidae > Polyodon > Polyodon spathula. Next base: position 50,645,206 of record NC_054542.1, on the reverse strand, counting down.
TTTAATTATATTGAAGTGACAGAATGTGATAATTGATGCCATTAGAAATGCAAGCAGAGGCTTTGGAAGTAAATCCAGCTTTACAGGAATACTCAGCAGGAGTAAATAGGAAAAGATAATCCATCTTTATAGGAATATTCAGCAGGAATAAATAGGAAAAGGTAATCCAGCTTTATAGGAATATTCAGCAGGAGTAAATAGGAAAAGGTAATCCAGCTTTATAGGAATACTCAGCAGGAGTAAATAGTAAACGGTAATCCAGCTTTATAGAAATATTCAGCTGATGTAAATAGGAAAAGGTTTGTTAATTGTATACATCACTGTGAATAATATTTATCAAGAAAAGAAAACATGTCAATTAACAGTCATTGCTTTAGGAACCCCCCCCCCGGTGTGAAGATAAAAACTTCCCCCATAGCTCACACCTAACCTCCACCTGCATGCACGACACCCTGTGTGGACCTTCCTGTGAAACACAGCACAACATGGGGCTCTAATGGACCAAGATGCTTATTTATGATCACTTAGAGGTCAGTAAAGGCAACAGGGCATCTATATTATCCAGTAATGTAACTCCGGCTTTCAGAGGAACTTTGCCATAGGGGTTAGCTTTGATTAATAGCTATCTGAATTTAGATAGATATTTCTGAAAATTATCTCTTTTTATTGCTAATTTGTTATTACATTAACTTACATGCTTGGCTCATAATTTTCCTTTTTTTTAAATTAAGTTGTCCCTTTATTAATGAAAAAACAAAAACAATAATAATGGAGCTTTTTTTCCTGCAGCAGTGTAAATAGTTCCTGTAAATTGAAAACCAGCAAACCACAAGCTCTGAGCAGCGCCGGCAGCTCCTGCACTAACACCGGCTCTCTGAACCAGCAGCAGCAACCAGCAAGCCACAAGCTCTGAGCAGCGCCGGCAGCTCCTGCACTAACACCGGCTCTCTGAACCAGCAGCAGCAACCAGCAAGCCACAAGCTCTGAGCAGCGCCGGCAGCTCCTGCACTAACACCGGCTCTCTGGACCAGCAGCAGCAACCAGCAAGCCACAAGCTCTGAGCAGCGCCGGCAGCTCCTGCACTAACACCGGCTCTCTGGACCAGCAGCAGCAACCAGCAAGCCACAAGCTCTGAGCAGCGCCGGCAGCTCCTGCACTAACACCGGCTCTCTGAACCAGCAGCAGCAACCAGCAAGCCACAAGCTCTGAGCAGCGCCGGCAGCTCCTGCACTAACACCGGCTCTCTGGACCAGCAGCAGCAACCAGCAAGCCACAAGCTCTGAGCAGCGCCGGCAGCTCCTGCACTAACACCGGCTCTCTGGACCAGCAGCAGCAACCAGCAAACCACAAGCTCTGAGCAGCGCCGGCAGCTCCTGCACTAACACCGGCTCTCTGGACCAGCAGCAGCAACCAGCAAACCACAAGCCCTGAGCAGCGCCGGCAGCTCCTGCACTAACACCGGCTCTCTGGACCAGCAGCAGCAACCAGCAAACCACAAGCTCTGAGCAGCGCCGGCAGCTCCTGCACTAACACCGGCTCTCTGGACCAGCAGCAGCAACCAGCAAACCACAAGCTCTGAGCAGCGCCGGCAGCTCCTGCACTAACACCGGCTCTCTGGACCAGCAGCAGCAACCAGCAAGCCACAAGCTCTGAGCAGCGCCGGCAGCTCCTGCACTAACACCGGCTCTCTGGACCAGCAGCAGCAACCAGCAAGCCACAAGCTCTGAGCAGCGCCGGCAGCTCCTGCACTAACACCGGCTCTCTGGACCAGCAGCAGCAACCAGCAAGCCACAAGCTCTGAGCAGCGCCGGCAGCTCCTGCACTAACACCGGCTCTCTGGACCAGCAGCAGCAACCAGCAAGCCACAAGCTCTGAGCAGCGCCGGCAGCTCCTGCACTAACACCGGCTCTCTGGACCAGCAGCAGCAACCAGCAAGCCACAAGCTCTGAGCAGCGCCGGCAGCTCCTGCACTAACACCGGCTCTCTGGACCAGCAGCAGCAACCAGCAAACCACAAGCTCTGAGCAGCGCCGGCAGCTCCTGCACTAACACCGGCTCTCTGGACCAGCAGCAGCAACCAGCAAACCACAAGCTCTGAGCAGCGCCGGCAGCTCCTGCACTAACACCGGCTCTCTGGACCAGCAGCAGCAACCAGCAAACCACAAGCTCTGAGCAGCGCCGGCAGCTCCTGCACTAACACCGGCTCTCTGGACCAGCAGCAGCAACCAGCAAGCCACAAGCTCTGAGCAGCGCCGGCAGCTCCTGCACTAACACCGGCTCTCTGGACCAGCAGCAGCAACCAGCAAGCCACAAGCTCTGAGCAGCGCCGGCAGCTCCTGCACTAACACCGGCTCTCTGGACCAGCAGCAGCAACCAGCAAACCACAAGCTCTGAGCAGCGCCGGCAGCTCCTGCACTAACACCGGCTCTCTGGACCAGCAGCAGCAACCAGCAAACCACAAGCTCTGAGCAGCGCCGGCAGCTCCTGCACTAACACCGGCTCTCTGGACCAGCAGCAGCAACCAGCAAACCACAAGCTCTGAGCAGCGCCGGCAGCTCCTGCACTAACACCGGCTCTCTGGACCAGCAGCAGCAACCAGCAAACCACAAGCTCTGAGCAGCGCCGGCAGCTCCTGCACTAACACCGGCTCTCTGGACCAGCAGCAGCAACCAGCAAACCACAAGCTCTGAGCAGCGCCGGCAGCTCCTGCACTAACACCGGCTCTCTGGACCAGCAGCAGCAACCAGCAAGCCACAAGCTCTGAGCAGCGCCGGCAGCTCCTGCACTAACACCGGCTCTCTGGACCAGCAGCAGCAACCAGCAAGCCACAAGCTCTGAGCAGCGCCGGCAGCTCCTGCACTAACACCGGCTCTCTGGACCAGCAGCAGCAACCAGCAAACCACAAGCTCTGAGCAGCGCCGGCAGCTCCTGCACTAACACCGGCTCTCTGGACCAGCAGCAGCAACCAGCAAACCACAAGCTCTGAGCAGCGCCGGCAGCTCCTGCACTAACACCGGCTCTCTGGACCAGCAGCAGCAACCAGCAAACCACAAGCTCTGAGCAGCGCCGGCAGCTCCTGCACTAACACCGGCTCTCTGGACCAGCAGCAGCAACCAGCAAACCACAAGCTCTGAGCAGCGCCGGCAGCTCCTGCACTAACACCGGCTCTCTGGACCAGCAGCAGCAACCAGCAAACCACAAGCTCTGAGCAGCGCCGGCAGCTCCTGCACTAACACCGGCTCTCTGGACCAGCAGCAGCAACCAGCAAACCACAAGCTCTGAGCAGCGCCGGCAGCTCCTGCACTAACACCGGCTCTCTGGACCAGCAGCAGCAACCAGCAAACCACAAGCTCTGAGCAGCGCCGGCAGCTCCTGCACTAACACCGGCTCTCTGGACCAGCAGCAGCAACCAGCAAACCACAAGCTCTGAGCAGCGCCGGCAGCTCCTGCACTAACACCGGCTCTCTGGACCAGCAGCAGCAACCAGCAAACCACAAGCTCTGAGCAGCGCCGGCAGCTCCTGCACTAACACCGGCTCTCTGGACCAGCAGCAGCAACCAGCAAACCACAAGCTCTGAGCAGCGCTGGTTGTTTCTGTAAATCCCCAAGGGGTTCCCTGTGCAGATAATACTCTAGTCTAGCATATCTAGATGAAAAGGCATGAAAAACACATTGTGTTATTAATAACCTGACAGACTTTCACAAAAGCCCTGCTAGAATGCACTTGCAGCGATTATACTGTGTTTCAGCAAGGAGCACTTACTGACTTGGCAATTGGATTGCATGGGCTTGTGTGAGATTTCTCTGTTTCACTCATTAGGTGTATAAAAATAGAATAAGTTTGTACCTTTCTGAAAGCAGAGTTTGAGAGACCCTGAAACAGTCAGTCACACAGTATACTGTAGCTAACTGTACTGCAGTCTGATCAGCACATCAGTTTAAGAGGATTAGTTTGTAAGTGGAGAGTGTTTTTTAAAGTAAGCTTCTTCTAAATACAAGCACCTTGTATTGATGTCTTTGTAATATGGAGAATCCCATTTTATCGCTCCACAACACTGATCAAAGTTCCCAAGGGGTATGTGAGCGAGCGTTATTTAACTGCATTATGATTGACTGGTTAAAGCACTGAAGAATGATTAAGTAATTGGTGGCAACCAAAACAAGCCAGCGGTGAAAAATGACTGGACTGTGTTCAATTTAAAACATTAAGATAATGAAATTGCCTCCTGCAAGGAACCAGTGGGGCTGAGTTAAACAACATGTGTGTGCAGTGTCCTGCCTCTTTCTATGTGCTTCCAAAGGAGGGAGACACAATCGCTGACAAGCTGAACTCTGAAAACTGAAAAATAAATTGATTGAAATCATGATTACTGTAAATACTGCAGAGAAGCACAGTAAAGTTCTCACCACCATGTATTTACACTGGCTCACAACTATATCCTTGGTGTTCTCACCATGTATTTGCACTGGCTCACAACTATGTCCTTGGTGTTCTCACCATGTATTTACACTGGCTCACAACGATAGCCTTGGTGTTCTCACCATGTATTTACACTGGCTCGCAACGATAGCCCTGGTGTTCTCACCATGTATTTACACTGGCTCGCAACGATAGCCTTGGTGTTCTCATCATGTATTTACACTGGCTCACAACGATAGCCTTGGTGTTCTCACCATGTATTTACATTGGCTCACAACGATAGCCTTGGTGTTCTCACCATGTATTTACACTGGCTCACAACGATAGCCTTGGTGTTCTCACCATGTATTTACACTGGCTCACAACGATAGCCTTGGTGTTCTCACCATGTATTTACACTGGCTCACAACGATAGCCTTGGTGTTCTCACCATGTATTTACACTGGCTCACAACGATAGCCTTGGTGTTCTCACCATGTATTTACACTGGCTCGCAACGATAGCCTTGGTGTTCTCACCATGTATTTACACTGGCTCGCAATGATAGCCTTGGTGTTCTCATTATGTATTTATACTGATTCACAATGTTCTGGAAACCAGCTTTGTTCCCTCTAAAACAGCTTTAATAAACCCCTACATGTCTATGTGACGTCTAGCGTGGAAATAACTGGAGTTATGATGGTTCTCTAGAATACTTTGTGAGGGCAGAATTATTCAAGCTTCAGAAGGAAATTAAATAGAGATTAACTCTCAGGATTCCATTGATGCATGCTCTTCTTTTCTGATTTCTGCTCAGTGGAATAACAATTGGCACTGATGATCAAGGGAGTCAGCTACATCATGAAACAGCTGCCTTAAACTGGAATTAGAAATCATTAACCTGCTCAGCCACCGTCTAACTGGGGCTGCGTGGCTTGTACTTGCAATATTTAGTGCAAACCCAGTGTGTTTATGATCTTGAGTTACAGCAAGCGTGCATAGCATGCCCTGTTTCATAAGATGAACACTTTATTTGCTGTGTACAGTTACTTCTTTGAACATGATATTTAGCCATGTTAAGAAAGAGTGCATGCAGGCTGTGTTACTTAATAAAAGCATTGTCTATAGACAATTAGCATCCTCTCGTTTATTTGTTGTTTTATTTCTTTTTTTAAGCAAAGGTTGTATTTTATAAACTTGATAATCAATATATGCTGTGATAAACAGCCCCTTATACCCACTCAGAATGCACTCCATCTGTCACTGAAGACAGCCTTTATTTATTTATTTTGTATTGCTATTTAAATGTTTTTTCCCCTAACAAAGTATGAAACAGTTTTAGCTAACAAAGCACATGCATTCCATCATAATGACTTTGAAAAAGATGTAAAATCTGATATTAGTACAAATGAATAACAGTGATGAATTTCATAAGTGGCTGGTATTTTGAATTTAGTGAAATTGTCATCAGAATAAATGAGGCATAGATTTAAGCCCTAATACACAAACTCCATACTCATTTTAGCAAATCATTGTCATTTCGCATGCACTATTTTGGTGTCATGCTGTATCTATTAAAATGTTATTGTTGCAAATGATGCCCCTTTCATCAGTAATATCTGCAGTTACAGAACTATGAGGAACTCATTCCTGCTTGTTATGTGCTTTACAAATTGTGCAAAACAAAAAAGAAGAAAGTGAAGAAAAATATTTATTTAAATAAAATAGTCTAGCTGAACTGAATAGGGTGATCACAGGTGTATAAGTAGGGTGATCAGGGGTGTATAAATAGGGTGATTAATGTGTATAAATAGGGTGATCAGGGCTGTATAAATAGGGTGATCACAGGTGTATAAATAGGGTGATCACGGGTATATAAATAGGGTGATCAGGGTGTATAAATAGGGTGATCACGGGTGTATAAATAGGGTGATCACGGGTGTATAAATAGGGTGATCAGGGTGTATAAATAGGGTGATCACAGGTGTATAAATAGGGTGATCAGGGGTGTATAAATAGGGTGATCACAGGTGTATAAATAGGGTGATCACAGGTGTATAAATAGGGTGATCAGGGGTGTATAAATAGGGTGATCACAGGTGTATAAATAGGGTGATCACGGGTGTATAAATAGGGTGATCATGGATGTATAAATAGGGTGATCATGGATGTATAAATAGGGTGATCACAGGTGTATAAATAGGGTGATCAGGGGTGTATAAATAGGGTGATCACAGATGTATAAATAGGGTGATCAGGGGTGTATAAATAGGGTGATCACGGGTGTATAAATAGGGTGATCAGGGGTGTATAAATAGGGTGATCAGGGTGTATAAATAGGGTGATCATGGATGTATAAATAGGGTGCTCACAAGTGTATAAATAAGGTGATCACAGGTGTATAAATAAGGTGATCACGGGTGTATAAATAGGGTGATCACGGGTGTATAAATAGGGTGATCATGGATGTATACATAGGATGCTCACGATTGTATAAATAGGGTGATCAAACTCTACTGAATGTTTATTGAAAAAGCACTGGTAAAAGTACAAGGGACAAAAAAAAACATGCAATTCTTCAGGCTGTATCTACATGTACACTTGTATCTATATAAATTACATGCAACATGTATGCTGAAAAGAAAATTCGATCCTTGAGAATTCAAATAAAGAATATATGGCATGTTGAATTCAATTAATGGTATTCTCTTCCCATTTATAGAGGCTTTTGTCAGTTAAATTAAAGATGGATCTCTGGAATTGAATAATGTTCTATAGGACCAATTTTATATAGTTTAGTGTGTATGAAGTTCATAAATATTAAAGTAGTCACTTTCACTCAACTCTGACATATAAATCTCCTGGCAGAGTACCTTCCAAATCCACAGTTTTTCAATTATCTTTGACCTATATCTAAAAAAAATTTCAGAAATTAGATTTTATTCTGAATTTCATTTTGCGCATTTCTTGTTGGAATGCATTAGCCTTGCAATAGTATCACTCTTATTTAAATCAAGACCAACATTATAACAAATTGAGAGAATCTGGCCCACTCTGTCACAAATACAAGCCAATTCCAAACACAGCGAGTCACTGAGGTATTTGACATAATGCACACGACAGTATGATGCATGGATCAGCGAGTCACTGAGGTAGTTGACATAATACATACGACTGTGTGATGTATTGCTCAGCGAGTCACTGAGGTTTGCATAGTGCACACGACAGTGTGACACATGGCTCAGCGAGTCTCTGAGGTTTGCATAGTGCACATGACAGTGTGATGCATGGCTCAGCGAGTCACTGAGGTAGGTGGCATAGTGCACACTACAGTGTGATGCACGGCTCAGCGAGTCACTGAGGTAGTTGGCATAGTGCACACGACAGTGTGATGCATGGCTCAGCGAGTCACTGAGGTAGTTGACATAGTACACACGACGGTGTGATGTATTGCTCAGCGAGTCACTGAGGTTTGCATAGTGCACATGGCAGTGTGATGCATGGCTCAGCGAGTCACTGAGGTAGTTGACATAGTGCACACGACAGTGTGATGCATGGCTCAGCGAGTCACTGAGATTTGCATAGTGCACACGACAGTGTGATGCATGGCTCAGCGAGTCACTGAGGTAGTTGGCATAATACACATGACAGTGTGATGCATTGCTCAGTGAGTCACTGAGGTTTGCATAGTGCACACGACAGTGTGATGCATTGCTCAGTAAGTCACTGAGGTTTGCATAGTGCACAAGACAATGTGATGCATGGCTCAGCGAGTCACTGAGGTTTGCATAGTACACACGACAGTGTGATGCATGGCTCAGCGATTTTTAGGGGTGTGAATCGACCTGGTTATCATTTCAGGCATAGCCTTTTCTTCTGTCTTGCAGCTCATGCATTTCTACACCTGTAGCAGAGCAGCTGGCTCTCTAAAATGCAGCATCTGGATTAGTTTCGCTTGAAAGTCAATACAACTCACATCTGATCGACATGCAGTGGTGGCAGTGAAGCATCACGGAGGGCTATCTCAGTATTCAATGGCCTTCAAGTTGTATTGGAATAGGTCTACTGTGTCTATGGAACCTAGAAATACCACACAGCTGAGTGAAGGGAGAACATCACCCTTACTTCCTTGTTCCAGCCTGTGCAAATAAATAATGTCTGATATTTGCATGCCTAGTGGTATTAACCAGCGTAGGCATAGATTTTAGACCATATTTGAACACTCTGGAGTGTGTTACTGGTTTCCAATAAAACTATTCTGCAAATCATACATGTTTTTCACTTCCATTCATTACACACAGTAGGTCTCACATGCTCAGTCATAGAAAACAAGCTTTTTTATTTTAAAAAGTATTCAGTCTGCTTGACTTTCATGTGCTGTTACTGTAATTTCACCTCCACACTGTCTTTTGAGGTCAAAGCATGTCACTGGCTGAAAAGCAAGTCAATCATTATGGGGAAGCAGATGATTGGTTGCAGGGATGGCTACAATTTACCTCTCCAGGTGAAATGAACAAGAAAGTGAAAGATGCCCTGAAATCAAGGCTTGCAAACAGTTTATTCTTCTACCTGGTATAGTATCAGATGTCATGCTTCCTATAACCTGTTTCGATTGAGATGTACTGTATAGCAAATGAAAGTAGATGACAGGTAATGATGATAAGTATGATGTTAGTTACAACCACTTAAAAAAAACAACACATATAAAGCAATGTCTTTAAATCAAGGATCAATAGGTGTGTGTTATTGGTGGCAGGCTCCATTGCAGACTTTCTAAGGGAGCTGAACATTCAAATCTAACTTTGGCAAAGAACCTATTATCCTTAAGGGTTCAGGCAGACCGTGGCAGTGTGTTGTTTACGTAGAGGTGGGGAGGTTTCCTTTTCTTTTATGAAAGCAACATATTCACGAGGGGTGTAGGTGCTTCTCCATCTCACCCAGACGGTAAAATAAGAAGAAATTTTCCTTTTGGGGTCCATGCCAGCCCCATGAGATGTTCTTCTCTTTATGTCACCTGAATGTTTCAGCTCCTACACCATTCTGGGAAGCAGAATCACATGGTTGTGAGCAGAGACTTGTTAGGGAAGCACATTCTGTACGTTTACACACTGGAAATGAAACGGGCGTGCTCAGTGAATCATGCCAATGTCATATCAATAGCAAAGTGAGAATCTAGTCTATTAAGTGATGCACACAGCGCTCGTGTTTTTAATGCACTTATCTGTTGTGTAGATGTGACATTATGTGGATACATTTTAGACATCATTGCTTCTTGGTTCCCTTCAACATTCAAAATGAGTTTTTGTACAAATAACCTGCATCTGAACTCCATTAACAGCTATCCCCCTGATACTCCAGAAATATGAATAGGTGATTTTGCTGCAGAAGGAAATGTGAGTGATTGGAATCGTCTGCATTGCATACAGTTGTATCATCTCACACTAGCTCTCAAAATGCTAAATGGCTGCACTGAAATTCTCAATTTGAGTAACTGAAGTGTATAACACAGCACAGTCATTTCAGACAAAATACTATAATGGATTCTCATTACTATAATGGATTCTCATCCCAAAATATTCATTACTATAATGGATCCTCATCCCAAAATACTCATTACTATAATGGATCCTCATCCCAAAATACTCATTGGTATAATGTATCCTCATCCCAAGGCTCAGAGCAAATTAAGTCTAAAAATGAGGTGATCTCCCAAAGTCATGTTTTTTGACACTTTAATAAGCAAAGCTAAAGCCAATACAGAAATTTAGAAGTGCCAGGAAATATATGGGCAAGCCATAATTCCACCTCACCTTTAGCTAAAAGAATAATGAATTTCAAACTGATACCATTTAGTATTTAAAAATGGAAGAAGCGGCAGCATTTTCAGGAAGAGAGTTCCAAAGTTGTTATTTTTTGGTTAACCAGAATGATTTTTTTGACAGCTTATGTGTACGGTGGTCCTTTTTGTTTTTAAACTGGTGTATATACAGCAGAAGAAAACAAAAGATAATAAGAACTGTCTGTGTCAGTCATAACCTGCATCAATCAATGCCCACATTCTCTTCAAGTCCAGAAGGTATGTTAGAGCCTTCTATGAAATTGCCCTAGCTTTCCATTATTACAGCATGGATGAGACCACATGGGACCAGGGGGAATGTGCTAATGAGGGTGTGTATTGTACATCTCAATGTGTTATATATAGAAAAGGTATTTAAGTGAAAACTGAGGAATGCGCGTGAAGAAGAAACATTATTCTGGAGGTTTCAGACATAAAAGTTTATCAGCTAAAATGTCGCACAGAATTGATCTTCAAAAAAAAAGTGCAGAGTATATATATTGGTCTGTTGCATCGTCAGGAGGCCTGTGTATGTGAAATGGAGGCAGTCAACACTAATAACTGTATAGCATACCTTGTGTGATCACACTTCCATTGTACAGAATAACAATCATGTATACTCTATCTACAATGATAATGCTCATATTTATCGTGGCACAATCTCCATCTATCAGACAGCCCAATAAGATCACATACACAAGAGTGCTGTACTTGGCTTTGCCAAGCGAGGACTGGGGCGCTGCTCAAGCGTAAACTGATGTGAAATAAGTGTTAGACTAGGGTGATGCTGTATGACATTCAGCACAGGCTCTGAGGGACGACTGTCTTGGTATCTGGAATGAATTGCCTTGAAGGCCAGAGCTGGATTAAAACAATGGTTTTCACAGCTGTCTGTACACTGTCATTAGCACACATTACAATTATTCCACAGTAAAACCTGTGCTTATTTTTAGTAAGAAATGATACAAGAAATATTGCCCTTGAGGTCTATACTGGAATTGCTCTTCTTTAAAGACTGCATTGCTATGGAGCTGCTAAATCTTTTGTATTATTATTATTAGTATTATTATTAGTAGTAGTATTATCTGCAGGGTTGTGGAGTTTGTAATTGCAAATCTGATATTAATTTTGCTGTTTTTCATGTAAACTGATCTATCAGGGAGACAAAGACTCCAAAGCCAATTCAGTAATGTCAATAGGTGTCCTGTCCGTATAGTTTATGAGAGTCCAAATTATTATTCTTTCAATTTATTAAATTTTTTACTGTATAAATATTTTCATCAGCTTTACCTCAGAAACTGGATTGCCTCAAATTCAGATATATTCTATAAAAAAAAAAAAATTGTGTACGGTATCTCTGAATTTGAAAGACACAACATAGATGTTGCCCTCTCAAACACACTGAATGTGTGCAGAACTATCACAGTGTAAAAACCCATCACATACACCCAAGGGGTCATGCTTAAGTGTCATTTGCCATTGTTTATTAATGATTGTTTTTGTCTCAGTGTGATGCATTATTATTCATTTTTTCCCATAAATTATTGATGTAAGCATATGCTGCATTTGTAAAAAGATCTGCTTGCAGTGATACTACGTGCACCACAGACACCCTGTGAATAAGAATTGGACTCTAATGTCAAGATTGACATTCTCTGAAAGCCACAGAAGGTAAATAAGTGCACCCCCTCCAAAGGCTAAATAAATCTGCCCAGTATAAAATAAAGTCTTCCCATCACCTTTAGTTCCCCACCCCACACCCCACCACTATCATCGTACAGATCTCTCCAATTGATCAGCACTGATGCAATGTGTAGTTAGGTACTGTCACTGTCAGTTGCCCGCCATAAAGTTCAGTTTAATTCTGACAGAAAGACAATGTGCAGCTCTGTGACAGTCTATATCAGACACAGCAGAAAGACAATGTGCAGCTCTGTGACAGTCTATATCAGACACAGCAGAAAGACAATGTGCAGCTCTGTGACAGTCTATATCAGACACAGCAGAAAGACAATGTGCAGCTCTGTGACAGTCTATATCAGACAGAGCAGAAAGACAATGTGCAGCTCTGTGACAGTCTATATCAGACAGAGCAGAAAGACAATGTGCAGCTCTGTGACAGTCTATATCAGACAGAGCAGCAGAAAGACAATGTGCAGCTCTGTGACAGTCTATATCAGACAGAGCAGAAAGACAATGTGCAGCTCTGTGACAGTCTATATCAGACAGAGCAGAAAGACAATGTGCAGCTCTGTGACAGTCTATATCAGACACAGCAGAAAGACAATGTGCAGCTCTGTGACAGTCTATATCAGACACAGCAGAAAGACAATGTGCAGCTCTGTGACAGTCTATATCAGACAGAGCAGAAAGACAATGTGCAGCTCTGTGACAGTCTATATCAGACAGAGCAGAAAGACAATGTGCAGCTCTGTGACAGTCTATATCAGACAGAGCAGAAAGACAATGTGCAGCTCTGTGACAGTCTATATCAGACAGAGCAGAAAGACAATGTGCAGCTCTGTGACAGTCTATATCAGACACAGCAGAAAGACAATGTGCAGCTCTGTGACAGTCTATATCAGACAGAGCAGAAAGACAATGTGCAGCTCTGTGACAGTCTATATCAGACAGAGCAGAAAGACAATGTGCAGCTCTGTGACAGTCTATATCAGACAAGAGAAAGACAATGTGCAGCTCTGTGACAGTCTATATCAGACAGAGCAGAAAGACAATGTGCAGCTCTGTGACAGTCTATATCAGACAGAGCAGAAAGACAATGTGCAGCTCTGTGACAGTCTATATCAGACAGAGCAGAAAGACAATGTGCAGCTCTGTGACAGTCTATATCAGACACAGCAGAAAGACAATGTGCAGCTCTGTGACAGTCTATATCAGACAGAGCAGAAAGACAATGTGCAGCTCTGTGACAGTCTATATCAGACAGAGCAGAAAGACAATGTGCAGCTCTGTGACAGTCTATATCAGACAGAGCAGAAAGACAATGTGCAGCTCTGTGACAGTCTATATCAGACAGAGCAGAAAGACAATGTGCAGCTCTGTGACAGTCTATATCAGACACAGCAGAAAGACAATGTGCAGCTCTGTGACAGTCTATATCAAACACAGCAGAAAGACAATGTGCAGCTCTGTGACAGTCTATATCAGACAGAGCAGAAAGACAATGTGCAGCTCTGTGACACCTGTCTATATCAGACAGAGCAGAAAGACAACCCTTTCTTCTGTGCAGCTCTGTGACAGTCTATATCAGACAGAGCAGAAAGACAATGTGCAGCTCTGTGACAGTCTACCATACCAAACCATGCCATCAGACATACCAAATAAGAGCAGAAAGACAATGTGCAGCTCTGTGACAGTCTATATCAGACACAGCAGAAAGACAATGTGCAGCTCTGTGACAGTCTATATCAGACAGAGCAGAAAGACAATGTGCAGCTCTGTGACAGTCTATATCAGACACAGCAGAAAGACAATGTGCAGCTCTGTGACAGTCTATATCAGACAGAGCAGAAAGACAATGTGCAGCTCTGTGACAGTCTATATCAGACACAGCAGAAAGACAATGTGCAGCTCTGTGACAGTCTATATCAGACAGAGCAGAAAGACAATGTGCAGCTCTGTGACAGTCTATATCAGACAGAGCAGAAAGACAATGTGCAGCTCTGTGACAGTCTATATCAGACAGAGCAGAAAGACAATGTGCAGCTCTGTGACAGTCTATATCAGACAGAGCAGAAAGACAATGTGCAGCTCTGTGACAGTCTATATCAGACACAGCAGAAAGACAATGTGCAGCTCTGTGACAGTCTATATCAGACAGAGCAGAAAGACAATGTGCAGCTCTGTGACAGTCTATATCAGACAGAGCAGAAAGACAATGTGCAGCTCTGTGACAGTCTATATCAGACAGAGCAGAAAGACAATGTGCAGCTCTGTGACAGTCTATATCAGACACAGCAGAAAGACAATGTGCAGCTCTGTGACAGTCTATATCAGACACAGCAGAAAGACAATGTGCAGCTCTGTGACAGTCTATATCAGACAGAGCAGAAAGACAATGTGCAGCTCTGTGACAGTCTATATCAGACACAGCACAGTGCAGCAGAAAGAGCAATGTGCAGCTCTGTGACAGTCTATATCAGACACAGCAGAAAGACAATGTGCAGCTCTGTGACAGTCTATATCAGACACAGCAGAAAGACAATGTGCAGCTCTGTGACAGTCTATATCAGACAGAGCAGAAAGACAATGTGCAGCTCTGTGACAGTCTATATCAGACAGAGCAGAAAGACAATGCGCAGCTCTGTGACAGTCTATATCAGACACAGCAGAAAGACAATGCGCAGCTCTGTGACAGTCTATACCAGCAGCCAACAATTATCAACATTTGCCAACATTAGCAGACATCACCCCACAGTACTGCACAGCTTCGACTGTGTAAAACATCATTACATCATTACATCATTACAGGAACGATGGCACGAGGAACAGATGCTACCCGTTCAAAGCACCTGCCAGTTGGACAGTTTGGGAGTCTTTTGAGTCCTCTGTTGAAAGAAAAAGCTGCTGAGAGACAAGAAACATCTGCACAGCTGTGTCCCTGTGCCACCCTTTCTTCTGATTGAATTAATCCAGCAGCTGCATGTGTGCTTCATTGAATCGAACAAGACTTTCTAGACTGCATGTCAGGCTATTCTTCAGATACCATACCAAACAATACCGTACCATACCATACCAAACCATGCGAGATCATATCATACCAAACCAAACCATACCATACCATACCATACCATACCATACCAAACCATGCCAGACCATATCATACCAAACCATACCATACCATACCATACCATACCAAACCATACCAAACCATACCATACCATACCATACCAAACCATACCATACCATACCATACCAAACCATGCCAGACCATATCATACCAAACCATACCGTACCATACCATACCAAACCATACTGTACCATACCATGCCAGACCATATCATACCAAACCATACCATACCTTACCAAACCATGCCAGACCATATCATACCGTACTGCACCGTATCATATCGTACCATACCATGGGATTCCATACCATTAATTTACAGTATATAGTGTCCTTCATGTGCAAGCATCCTGGGGTGCTTTACAAAAATAAACAGCAAACCAAGAAAGCGAAAAACTGCTCGCTAGTGAAATCAAAGAGACACATTTTAAGATTAAACTGACAAATAATGACAGACTGCATTTTGGATGGAAGTGAGTTCCATCCCGTAGGGATAGGATAAGGATTGTATGATACTAGCAATATCTGTTCTGACTGCCTTACATGAAGATTGAACAGCGTTTAGTGCCATGACTAAATAAAATAGTCCAGAACTGGACATAAAATGACTGGCTTTGGATGTCTACACTGTTGTAGCAACAGTATCACAGGAAGGTAACTGCTCACGCTAAACATCCATTGTGGACATAAATTACCATGAAATCCGGAGAAGCTGAAGTACTGGGCTAATATTTACAGTAAGCCTAAGAAAGCTTCAGGAATCAATAAAGCATCCAGACACAGACGCTTTAGCAGCTCAGCCACACCCCTAGGAAAGCCAACAGTGGATTTAGTGAAACCATTCATATACCCAGCAAGTAGTCCCCAAGAGAACAGAGGGCTAATGGAGCGGACTGCACTAAGAGAGAAGAAGGTATTGGACTGGCAAGTGTGCAACAACATGAGACCAATCTGATAAAGGCCCTGAGTTCCAATTGTTAGAAATACAAAGTTAACTCGTAGTAAAGTCTCAAAGAGAATTCTGAGAGAGAGGGATTGTGTGGAGCCCAGACGATACATACCAGCAGGCTGCTGAGAAAAGAGAGTGGAGGCAACAGATTAGAAAGATTGGGCGTTTACTTTATTGTGAAAGGAGGAACTGTCACATTAAAATTACAAAACAGAAAAGCAAACAACTTGAGTACTACTAAACTTGGATAAAATGCTACTAATACTAATGCTAATACTATTACTACTACTACTACTACTACTATAATAATAATAATAATAATAATAATAATAATAATAATAATACTACATTAGGTGAATTTAGCTGTCTCGGTCCAGTGCAGTGGCTCCCAGCCCTGGTCCTGGGATCCCCCTGTGTCTGTTTTCTTTCCAACTGAGCTCTCAATTACTTAACTAGACCCTTTGAACTAATAATCTGCAACTCTTTAAGAGCTGAAAAAGGTCTAATTAAGCAAATGATCTATTAATACAATATGCTAATACAATCTTTTAAAACTTGTAATACAATAAAGTGACGTGCTATTTATAACAAATGAATTGTGTCTATTGCACCCTGACCCATGCCAATAAAAAGCAATAGCAGCAGGTATTGTAGAATGGGATCGATTCACAGGTATGATTAAAGCACTCTGCATTCAACCAAAGTGTTCTAAATTACTAGCTTTTATTACATCCATGGGGAACAGCAAATTATAGTTACAATTCAAACTAAATGCATATTTAAAAAGAAAAATATACCTATAGAATATAAAGAAAAATAGTACAGGCTGTCAACTACATACAGCTTATAAATGTTTAAGAGTGAACTCTAAGGGGGATGCCACAGGAGAAACTAACAGATACATTTAACCTAACAATGTATTTTTTGTGACAATGGGCCCTTTTCATAAGAACGAGATTTGCTACAAAAGGGTACAAATGTCAGGCCTACAGTTCAGTACATCAATTTGACAGCCATGTCCTTTTATATAAAGGAAAATCAGTGACGTTCACTTCCTTCGGCTGAAAAAGCAAATTGTTCTCACACGTTATTACTGAACAAAGCCATAAACAATAGTGCAGATCTCTTCTGCTGGTATTCACTGCAACAGGCTGTGGGTGTTACAGACAGTAAAGCCCTTAACTAGAGGCTATGTTGTATACAGAGTCCTAAAACAGAACATAGGATGAAGAGAAGGATAGCTGGTGAGATAGCTCATGTTTCAGACCAGAGATCAGCCTTACATTTTTTTTTCTCCCAATTTGGCATATCCAATTATTTTTAGGCTCAGCTCACCTCTACCACCCCCATGCTGACTCGGGAGCGGTGCAGATGAATACAAGTTGTCTTCTGAAGCATGTGCCATCAGCTGACCGTTTTTTTTCTAACTGCAGGCCCACCGTGCAGCCACCTCAGAGCTACAGCGTAGGAAGCAGCTCCGGGCAGCATACAGGCAGACTGCAGGGGTCACTGTTGCGCGGTGAGCCGAGGAGACAACCTGGCCGAAGGAAGAACATTTGACTGGGGTCATCAGTAACCCTTATTCTATTATACTGTGTGAGAACAGAAACATTTGATGATAATAAGTATGCTTCCTACACCACCACAGAACATGTTCTCATGATTATGAGGGCTGTGGTCTGTTTGAATTCAATTCAATGGTGTCTTGGTGACGCAGTGGTTAGAGAAAGGGACTTGTTGTCATAAGGTTCCCAGTTCAATCCCAACTCAGCCACTGACTCACTGTGTGTGACCCTGAGCAAATCATTTATGCTCCGTCCTTCAGATGAGATGCAAAACAAACAAGGTCCTATTGTAAGTGACTCTGCAGCAGCAGTTGTGATGTATAGTTCACCCCTTAGTCTCTGCAAGTCGCTCTAAATCAGTGGTGCCTGTGGGCAAATTCATGCCTGTGAAGTCAGGCCATTGTGCCCACAGCAGCTGTTCTTAAATTATGGGTCATGAACACATTTTTGGCAAGTCATAATGTGGGAAAATAAATAAAGTTTTAAACACGTTTTCCAACAAAACATCACAGCAGTCTGTTGACAGTGCTGCTCGCTTATGCTGTGCTTGTACATACTCTACATATTTTTCCTGAAGGGCCTCTGCGATACAATTAACCAACTGAATATCTGCATTGTCTCTGCGGTAGCCCAATCATAAGTTAGCTGGGTGGGACATAAACTGTGTCTGTTTCAGTAGCAGGCACTGACAGTAAGTTTAACCACTAGGAGAGCCAAATATCTGCCAAGTTTTACGCTGCTGTCCAATCATAAGCAAGCAGAGGCTGTTCAGGGTATTCTGCATGAAAATTGAAGGCGAGTGAGTAGCCAATGGGAAAGTGAAAGATCTAACAGCTGTCCAATCATTCGTGAGCAGAGGCAGGGTGTTAATATGCCGGGTAAACATTGAATTTTGCTGACTGTTATTGAGAAAAATAATACATTTCAGTATTTAGAATTTAATTTTCTCTCTATATATATATTTTTTTTTTATTTCACCAGACAAAGGAAACACCGTAGTATATTTAGTTACGAATCCACTTTCTCTGAATAATTGGACTGGAGAAGACGATCTTTAAAACAGAGTAGTGCTGATGAATTAGCCAAATTGAAACAAAGTGAGACGCTATCTATACTCTTTTATTTTAGTTTATTCATGGTTATTTGCGTAAATATTCTATTTAAAAAAATTTGCATTGAATATTTTATATAAATTATTTAAACAATAAGCGCAGCACGCACAATTACTGCCTGAGAGTTGACCTTATCAGAGTGAGCCAAGAATAACTCCCACTAAAACTCTAATATATACATATACTGTATATGTCGCGGGAAGGCAGTGTTTAAGATAATAACCTATGCAATAGTCAGCGTGCCCGCAAACAGCCAAGTAAGATCAATTTATGCCCGTGCCAAAATTACTTTGAGGACCCCTGCTCTAGATAAAAGCCTCTGCTAAATGATTAATTAATAATAACACCATACACATAGTTGAGCTGTTTTGACCTAAGACTCACTAGAAAGACTGTTCAGTAATCACAGACTACTTTGCCCGGGGATCTAAGAAGGTACAACATAGATTAAAACATCCCTCGCAAAAGGGATTATTTACACATCCTGACATTTGAGTCAAATCACAGGAGCAAGATGATCTCTGTTCATTCAGTTCAGATCTACCTCATTGCAGAGGCCATGAATATGAATGGAATAGCAAAGTCATGGTCTCTGAACCTAACAGCTTGTTTATTTCTTTAGTAACTCATGTCCTATGATTGTTTCAATAGTCGCAATGAAAAAAGCTTCTCTGTGTGAGTTCACAGTTCACAGCAGACAATCTCATTCTTTTCTTCCAATTCCTCTCTGCAGCTTTTTGTTGCTCTTAACTGGGACTGTTACACAGCTGATAGTGGGTCCCCTTTATGTTCTAACCCTCTCAAATGCATAGTATGCAGTTACAGAGCAAATGCGATTGATTGGAAGCTGCTGTCCATCTGTCACACTATAGCGGGTGAACTCAATGACTGTCTTAGTTTTGCACCAATCTTCACCAAGCCGTTTGTCATACACACCTAGCCCCTATAGACATGACGTATTTCTATTTTAAGTGCATGTTTATACCCTGTACATGAACTCATTCATGGGATTATGAGTAAGGTTGCTACCTGTCTGGGTTTGACCCGGACAGTCTGAGAATTGGCATCTGTGTCCAGGTGGCAGGAATTAACAAACCTGGACGCCCTAATGTCCGGTTTTAAGTGAAACGCATATGAAACACCAACCTTATTTTAATATTTTCTTTGACATACCATGTAACTGGACATTTGGCCACCAATCAGAGTGTTAAAGAAGTTAAAGAAGCCTGCCTGGACAAGGGAAAGAATGTGACAGATGTCAAAGTGAATATGAGAATGGCAGCGATTGATGAAGCCAATTTGCTTTAAAAAAAATTAAAAGCAGACCGGACATTCGTTCCATCAATGGATTTAGGAAACCTGGAATTTATGATGCGATCAGAAACTCAGAGGCAGTTTAAACTGCGCCTGCTACTGTGGTGTCTGTAGGAATGTTCTTTCTTATGTTAAGCAGTTTTGTGTTATTTTATTTTACAAGGGGTTAATTAAGTAGCAGCCAAAATTGTTTATGCCAGACTTCTTAGAAAGCCTGTAACAATTGTGCAAATGTGCTTTGGATTGTTATTGTCAATACGTGTAGATACTATTATTAAAACACCCATCTTGCAGGTATTGCAAAGTCCCTAAAAAATATGTTCAAATAAATGAGCTATGCACAGTCTATTAACCAGTTTTAAATTCAAACCGTTTTAGTTTCGGCTTTATTGTTAAAGTTTTCACACGTGGCAATACTGTCCTGCAATTACTAAATGATACTGTGATGTTAGTGAACCATACCTAAGTTTTAAAACTGATAGTTGGCAAATGCCTATCGTTAAAGTGTACTGCAGTCAGAAATCTTTTCCAATTACTGATATCTTAAAATGGAAGGGCCATATGCCAATAAATACTGTAACTCATTTTTAGAAGGCCTTCTTTGTGCATGCTGTTCTCCAAATGGAGAGTCCTTGCTGACATGGCCAGCGTGCCTGTGCATGCTGACTAATCTTTTCCAGTTACTGATATCTTAAAATGGAAGGGCCATATTAGAACAATAAATACTGTAACTCATTTTTAGAAGGCTTTCTTTGTTGTTCTCATGCTGACTGCAGTGACAGAGAGACTGACACTCAGGGCTGCATGGAGAGTCCTTGCTGCTTGGCCAGCGTGCCTGTGCATGCTGACTTCACAAACAGAGAGACTGACACTCAGGGCTGCATGGAGAGTCCTTGCTGCTTTTTTTTAAATTAAAAGTAGAAATATAAAACTGTGGCATTTTTATTTGTGAACGTGCTAAGTGATAAATGCCAATTCAAAAAAATTCAAAATCAGGGCTCCCGAGTGGCGTATCCGGTAAAGGCACTTCGCGTTGAGTGCTGGATGAGCCCTATAGCCTGTGCCTGTGCATGCTGACTTCACCAACAGAGAGACAGACACTCAGGGCTGCATGGAGAGTCCTTGCTGCTTGGCCAGCGTGCCTGTGCATGCTGACTTCACAAACAGAGAGACTGACACTCAGGGCTGCATGGAGAGTCCTTGCTGCTTGGCCAGCGTGCCTGTGCATGCTGACTTCACAAACAGAGAGACTAACACTCTGCTGGCTCCCCCTGTATATTCCAAAGTCAGCTAGAGATATTTATAGAGAAAAATGATAACATCTCAATATTGATTTATTGATTTTTTTACAGGGAGAAAAAATCAATAAGCTAGCCGCTTTGGTATCTTCATCATTTGCATCATTTCAATCTGCTTCTTTCAACAGCTAAATTCCTCTCCTTTTCATCATGAACCTGGATACAGGCTGAGAATACGTACCATAGTTCAACACCTGACCCCTCCTTTCCATTGTGAACCTGGATACAGGCTGAGAATACGTACCATAGTTCAACACCTGACCCCTCCTTTTCCTGGAGTCATGACAGCACAGCCTATAAAAGCACAAGGAGATAGACAGAGTTTTAGAAGGAGGGCATCAGCCTCTCAGATCATTACACAGAAAGTGTGGATGAGGTTTAGTTAACAATGCTGAGTAATTCAACTAAAATTATTTAATTACTGTTCACTGGAAAGTAGGCCTCTGCTAACCACTGCAGAGTCCCAGCAAGCCTTTGGAATTCGCGAGAGATTATTAACTCACAAGAACTTGAATTGATTCAGGAGTCCAAGACAGTTCACCAGGCAACTCCATTTCTAACAGGAAGCTCCAAATACGCACTTGAGTGATTCTCGGCTAAACAGATACAAAATAATCATGTGTACTGTCGAGAAAAGGCTTCCCAGATCTTGTTTTTGATGGATAACTTTAAGAAAGTGTAAAGAATAAATATTGTTCTACAAGGAAGGATAAAATGTACTGCAAAGCCTCCAGCTTGGAAGATATTTCTTGTTTAACACAACTGAATTTTAAAATATCACACTGTATAAAACTGGCTGTTAAACCTGCCAGTGTGAGCGAAACACAAACAGACAGTGTTTCCATCATTCAGATTTGTGTTCGGATGGTATGCTTTTTTAATAAGAATTCACAGCTTGTCTATGCGAAGCACATTACAGTGCGACTGACAGCGATGCTAATTTTTAAAAGGTCTTCTCATGCTGTAAGCCTGACAAGTTGTGATAGAAAACTGCTGGGAGTGTTTTATTGTGACACAACAGCAGCTGCCATTGGTAAAGCACCTTTGACATACTGTAATACAATGTATCAAGGCAGTGTGACATAATAAATCCCTGATTCAGTCGCGCAGCATACAAATCCAGTATCATGGTTTAACCTTCATTACAATGTACAGGCATTCTGTTTCAATTATAACCCATTTTACCCGAAAATGTTCTCTCGTGTTTCCCATTTCTGTACGATCCGGTCCAATACATGTTGCAGGTGTTGTTATAACATATCAATGGTCATGATACCGGCTCTTTAAGGGAGTTGAGTTTCTTCCCCTATTTCAGTGCACTTAGTAAAGAGTGAGGCTTCTGCTTTGTCTAATTAGAAATGCAGAATAGCTGTAGACCAGGGGTGGACAAAGTTGGCTCTTCTATTCCAGCTTTTTGTTCTAACCTTGTTCTCTATTCTTTATTTGCACCAGTTAAATGTCCGTTCAGGCACGTATTTGTCTATTAAAGACCCTCCTGAGCCGGAATTAGCCAGCCCTGCTATAGGTTTTAAACTCTTTATTCCTAACTTGAAAACACTCCAAAATAGAAGTAATGTCATATAAAGTTATAAATACCAAAATAGAAGTGATGCCATATAAAGTCATAAATCCCAAAACAGAAGTGATGTCCTATAAAGTTGCAAATACAATATTGCAGCGCTGAACCTGTGCACTGCCCAAGGAAGACATACCCGCTGGTTCTATGTGATGCTAACCAGCAATGAGCATCACATGATAGTAGGTGATGGTGATGTCACGTTGCCCATGCATCTCCGCTTGCCAGTTCATTGTGGGTTACAGTGGATGCAAATGTTCTTCTGTAAAATCAGTTCAGTGATTAAAACAAGCTCTAAATATAATCTCATGGTGTTGAGACGACCTTGAAAAGCCTCCTCACGAGATCAGCTTTTCCCCTGAGCGTATAACCTTTATATAGAAGTGAAATGGAGAAAAATACAGTTTTTGACAAGATTCCTAGACTTTCAAAGTTAACCCTTTTAGAGGCTTATATAGCACAGCAAAAAATGCACAACTTTGCAAAACGCTACAGTAAGCAGAATATATCTTAAAGACCCAACCTGCCTGTGGCAGGGTGAAGGTAAGAAGGTGGAGTGAAATCTGGCCCCTTGACAGGTGGTGACACTAGAGCTATCATCCTGCAGGTCCGGACCGACAATGAAGATACCTTAAGCATAGAGTTGGCTTGGGAAGGGCAATCACACAGGTGTTTCGAGTTGCGTAGCCATCAAAGCCAGTGTTATTCCATGGAGATAATTGACTAGCGATTGGTCATGGAGAATTGACGGGGTGTGGCTTGGATCATAAAACGGAACCGTGTTGATCAGAGGGGAGATGGTGCTTGGGGAGACGAGACTGGGAGGACAGCGATCTGGTAAGTTGTTTTAACCCGACGTGTGTTTGCCTGCAGTATTTGACGGAGCTGTTGTCTGTGGACCAAGGCCAGATCGGTGAACAGAGCAACAGCGTCACTACTTGGAGCTGTGGGCTGGGATCGGGGAAGACTGCCGCAGGAGATGGATGCTTCCTTTCCGCAAGGATACTGTAAATTCTGTAATTAGTGGGGATTGGGAATGTGGGCAACTGTTTGTTTGGGGCTGTGTTTGTGTTGTGCTGATGCATGTATCAGAATATATACTTTGTTTTCTCTTTGAGAAAGTGTCTCTGTGTATTTGTCCACACCCCTGTGGCAAAGTGCCCCGCCCCTGTGTGTATTTTGTGTTGTACATTGTGTGTTAATGTTGGTTTATAGTCATTGGTACACGAGATATAAACGGGACTGTGTAACACAAGTGTTTAAAATGTATATTGTATTTAGGCATGAGGATTGCACAGCACTTCACATGCAAGTAAAATGTAATAATATGTGAGCATGGGGAATTGCACTTTATTAATTCACGTGTAGTTGTACCGCGACTCCAATTGAATGATTGATTAGCAATCGAGTCTTGGTACAGCTGCATAAAAGCAGCATGTTTTCACTCACTTGGGGTTGTGTGTTCGGTGAGTGGAGAACGGGATTGGAGATGGAGGTAATAATCAAAGTAATAGTTAAAATATCAGCTCACCATGTTTGTCTGTGTAGTCCGTTCTATTTATTTTGGCGAAAGTGACGTGTCCTGTGTTTTGTTTGTCTTTACAACCTTTTATTTTCTGTCTGTTCATTATTAAATGCTGAGCGAAACCAACTCCACCCAACTCCACCTCTCTGTTGCTTATTTCCTGGTTGCTGTTTCTGATCTGACATCACCCACTACAGCCG
Organism: Polyodon spathula; assembly: GCF_017654505.1. Lineage (NCBI taxonomy): Eukaryota > Metazoa > Chordata > Actinopteri > Acipenseriformes > Polyodontidae > Polyodon > Polyodon spathula. The sequence goes on along the minus strand of NC_054542.1, from coordinate 50,620,626 downwards.
TCTTTGTGACACACCACACAGGGATACTGTTTATTTCACAGAAAAAAATGGCACTATTATTAATCGTCTATTGAAAACAACATTTAAAACCAGAAAGTGGGGTTTGTTTGAAACCATCACTTATTGTCTTATCTTAATTATACAGCATAAACTCATAAACAATCTACCTTATACATTCATCAATTCTACCTTTTAAAATCAATCCATTTATAACAATAAAATAAAAATCAAAGCTGTGATGTTTCATCACTGTTGTATTTTCAGTGATTCAGGTTTATAAAAGGCAGGTAAAGCTGTCCGTGGAGCGATTTCTATCCCGCTGTAGCTCCAATAAGACTGGTTGTAGGTGGGCTCACATGATGAAGATGCCTAATGTAAGCACCTGGGAGCTCCCTGTATTATGATTGGGTGTGAGGCCCAAATCCTGATGCACAGTGAGTCAATCAAGGTTTGTACTTATAAATTAATGTCCAATTATTCTACCTCCCCAATATTACAATGTCTCATTACAGCTCGAGAACTGAAGGTCAGTGGGCATCCTCTGATCCCACGACCATTGCTTCTTTGCAAGCAAGAGCAACAGACGTGGGCTAGTACTGCCCCCTGGAGGAAGAATGCCAGCCCTGCAGGAGTCCGTTTGAGCTCAAGGGCTGCCTGGCCACTGAAGTGCAGTGAGGAGAATAAGACTAGGAATGTAGAAAGTGGATTAAACTGTTTTGAAGTTTGTCATTATCAACACTCATTGATAGGTTCTTAATTCAAGTCATATCATTTTAAATGAACCAACGTTGTTGTTTTCTTTTATTGAATGAAAATGTAATTTTATTCATTTAGGTCAGATTCATCAATGTCCAATATTTTCTCGAGGAAGGGGGAAAACAACAATTAGTCTGGACCGGCATTCCAGGTGATGAAACTTGGGACCTATGCTGTACCTTTACCAGGTAACCCACGCTTTGGAAGAATGAAGGAAAAAAATGATAATAACCTGACCACATAAAAAAAAGCAGATGACAGGCATTTTGACTGATAATAAGTCGTCCTTCATCACAGCATGTAAAATCAACCCCCTATTCCAGCAATCCCTTCCACTTTGCCAGTTGGCTAAAGACTGCTCTAGAAGATCGGATCAAAGATCTTCATCAATACATAACAAATGAACCCCAAGTACTAGTCATGTATCACTTGCTAAACTTCCCATCCGCTGCCTGCGCTACACTGTGTGTGTTACAAGGAGTTTTGTAAGTATGGCTGTAGATGTAGTCACGTTGCTGTGTAACAAAAAGGCTGTAATCCTGGGAGGAATGAATGTCTCAAAAGACAGCCCATAAACCTTTAATCCTAATGACTCTGATCAATATTTACTGGTGCTGCAGGGCACTTCATGGGAACTAATTATGAAGGACTTATGTCCCTATCTTGAGGGTATGCTTCCCAAAAGGAAATGGCTTGTCACATTTCAGAAGAGAATCTCTTTCTTTTATCTGCTTAAAGTTGGGAGACTTGAAAACCATGTGTGGCTAATCAGTTCTCGCTGAGAGAATTTGGATCTAACTGAGATGGATCAAGATCAAGATTAATCATTGTTTGTGTTTTTTAGGATAGACTAATGAGCCTGTTATTTATGTTCTGCCAGAGATTAGATTCATTCATGATGAATGTGTTATTAAATATACTTCATATAATTATAAGCTAATTCTGGTATGATGCACCATAACAGGCAATAAATTAATAAATAATAATCATTTCTTCAATTCCATCTTCAAGTGTACACGCAGGCCAACCCAATTTAAACACACAGCTCAGAGACATTCAACCCAGTACCAACTTAAACACAGGAGCATTCTACCCAGCCCCAACTTAAACACACAGGAACATTCAACCCAGCCCCAGCTTAAACACACAGGAACATTCAACCCAGCCCCAGCTTAAACACACAGGGGCATTCAACCCAGCCCCAGCTTAAACACACAGGGGCATTCAACACAGCCTCAACTTAAACACACAGGAACATTCAACCCAGCCCCAGCTTAAACACACAGGGGCATTCAACCCAGCCTCAACTTAAACACACAGGAACATTCAACCCAGCCCCAACTTAAACACACAGGGGCATTCAACCCAGCCCCAACTTAAACACACAGGGGCATTCAACCCAGCCCCAACTTAAACACACAGGGGCATCCAACCCAGCCCCAACTTAAACACACAGGGGCATTCAACCCAGCCCCAACTTAAAAACACAGCTCAGGGGCATTCGAACTAGATGCATTTCATTATTAAACTCAATTACCTTGCAATACAACGGACAACTTCACTGATTAATTATAAACAGCTTTGAAAGCAGCTTTGTCTGTGTTTTGGAGAATAGGTCTTTCTGGTTCATGTCCTTCAACATTCATTATCTTTCTAGCTATCAGACCTGCAACTCTCATTATCTCTGTGGGAAAATACCCTTTGAACTAAAATGCTGGCTTTGTGTGAATTACCACAATTCAAAAGGTTAAAAGTAACTCTTCACTTAAAGTTGACACAATAGAGCACCATAAAATGCTTCATTAAGTTTATATTAAACTGTCATAACAAATTATAAACACTTACATGATCCTTCTTGAACACTTTGCAAACAGACGTAGCATGATTTTAAATATTCATGAGAGAATGACCTGTATTGAATACTTAAAAGGTATGTTTTTGAATGTGCTGTGGACATTAAAGGTTATGTAATGAACAAGTTATAAATGTCAAATTTTATATTTAATCTCAAATAAAGGTTGCCTTTCCAGTAGGATGCATTTTGTATACATCCAGGAAGAATCGGACAGTGCGGTGGTAAGGAATGATGTAACCCAATATTTACACTGTGCAACATCTCCGCGGAAGCCAACGTGTCTACACATACTTCACTTTCCAGGCTAGATGGGTTTATTTCTTTACTTTGTAAATGTCATTTTTTGTGCATTTGAGAACTTGAGGGACTAACAGACTGAACGCTTTAGTGATTTAGTGTTGTTGTTTTAATTCCAATTCTGGTTTTAGACACTTTTAATTGTTCTATTTCTACAAACTAGCTTTTTGTCTTAGTTGTTCTAATGTCACAATTCAAATCTCTTTATTTAATGGTTTCATTATTCATGTGTTGTGGGGGTGTGTGTGTGTGAAGCTCTTTGGGACTCTTTGGGACTCTGTTGATGAAAGGCGCTATAGAAATGTGAATTGTTGTTAGGCATGCACACTTCTGCACTACACTCCACCAGCACACCTAAAGTCATATGTAAAGAACCACCCTTGCAGTTCAGTTGTGGGGGTCTTCCAGACAGTGAACACAGTGCTAAGGCAGGTGATAAAGTAGTGGCACTACAATAAGGATGTAATAACTGTGCATATATGTTACATATTAAACCCATCTTTTGCAACAACCAACGCAAACAAAAAAAGACCAATTTTCTATGCAAATTTGACAATGTAAATGTTACAAATATTTAGAAGTGAGTAGTTTTTCGAGATTTACTATTATACTGTATTTTGTAGTCATTTTTGTATTACTTTAGTATAAATACATGTTAATTTGGATTCATATGTTGTTTTTTCTGACTTTATGTGAACGAAAAGACACACATTTGCCCGTTTCCCCATTGGAAATAGTGATATTTTGAAATATCAGTGTCCTGGTCACAAAAGCAAAGTTTGTGGGGAATAATAACCATTTTCTATACTTTTGAGGCATAAGCAATTAGGAAATAACACTTACTACCCAGGAACAAAAATTGTGTTACATAGTGTATCCCAGTTCAATGACTAGCAGCAAAATACAACTTTGTCGGTTTGATGATTCTCTATAGAGCAGCAGTGACATGCTGAGGATTGTCATTAAATAAAACCAGGGGTACCGCAGAGCAGGATACGTGACAGATGAAAAAGCCTATGTTGCCTGGGTCTGCTCTGGAGGACATCATCTGCCTCTTGCACATCCAGGACCCTTGCTTCGAGAGGTGTCAAAGCTAAGGCTGACCAAGAGAAGCAGTGCTCATTGTCTTCTTCAGCAACCTAAACAAAATGCTGAGGACAGTTCATTGACGTGTAAATAAGGAACTTCATAAACCCTTCCCAATCTCAATAGTTAGCTTGGTAAGCTATTAGTACATATTGAAATTAAACACCATTTGGTTTACCATTTACTAGACACCATTTTTACTATTCAGAAGCGAGTCAAAAGCTCTTCCACCCATAGAGACGAGGTGAAAGGAAGAGATAGAGAGCAGGCCTGAGCTGGAGAAACACAGAGAGCAACCCGGAGTGTGCGGCCTCACCAGCTCATTAATGGCATCTGGACCAAGTTCCCTACAAGCCTTTTATGTCAGAAGTAGGCCATTTAAGTCAATTCTCTGCTTTACAGGCAGCCAATGTAAGGAAGCCAATACAGGGCTAATGTGCTGTATTAGCTTGGTATGAGTTAGGAGGCGCGCAGCAGAGTTCTGGAGTAGCTGAAATCATGACATGGTAGAGTCAAGAAGGTCTATAAAGAAAGATTACAATAATCAATCCTGGAAGAGATAAAAGCGTGTCTTGGGATCTCTGCATCTGAGGCAGCATGGGCCGGATTCTAGAAATATTCCTCAAATAATCGCGTGGTAATCATGCAGATGTGAAAATGAAAAGAGAGTTCAGGGTCAAAGATAACTCCAAGATTCCTTCTGCAGATTTAAGTTCAAGTTGAGTTTAAGAATGTGCTCAGAGAAATAAAAGATGTATGTGTGACATTTGACAGGGGAGAGTATCAGTCTGTCTGTGATACAGTGTTATTGAGAGTATCAGTCTGTCTGTGCACACAGTGTTATTGAGAGTATCAGTCTGTCTGTGATACAGTGTTATTGAGAGTATCAGTCTGTCTGTGATACTGAGAGTGTTATTGAGAGTATCAGTCTGTCTGTGCACACAGTGTTATTGAGAGTATCAGTCTGTCTGTGATACAGTGTTATTGAGAGTATCAGTCTGTCTGTGATACAGTGTTATTGAGAGTATCAGTCTGTCTGTGCACACAGTGTTATTGAGAGTATCAGTCTGTCTGTGCACACAGTGTTATTAAGAGTATCAGTCTGTCTGTGATACAGTGTTATTGAGAGTATCAGTCTGTCTGTGCACACAGTGTTATTGAGAGTATCAGTCTGTCTGTGATACAGTGTTATTGAGAGTATCAGTCTGTCTGTGATACAGTGTTTTTGAGAGTATCAGTCTGTCTGTGCACACAGTGTTATTGAGAGTATCAGTCTGTCTGTGAGTGGTGGACTCTGAGGCAGGGTCTGTATTCTACTAACATGCTTGTTCTCATTGATGCCACAGTAGCACTTGTATAAGCTTGTAGATGTCTATTACTGGTTCCCTCTGTAAAAATGGCCATTTTAATCAGGTCAATGATTTCTGCAAATCACAAACTGAAGAATGATAAAGCATGATAATTACTCTTGTTGCTTCTGCAAGTGACAAAGCCTGCTTTAGGCTTGAGGCTGGTTCATAATTTAGTTTCACTGGTTGTGTATCTGTCTGGTGACCCAAGGGAGGGGATTGCCAGAATGACATTTTAACTCTTAACTCTGGCTGGTTAATATATTCATTGCAATTTCATCAGGGTGAGTTCAATGCAAGAATGATGCTTATATTTCATTCAAAACAGTAGCCTGGTGTCAAAGCATTTTTAAAAAGTAACATGAAGTGAAGGTGCATTAATCATGCAGAATTAGATACCATATTAAACTCCAATAGCAGCAGTGCTTTGTGTGTGAAAACAGTCTAATATACCAACAAGATTATAGGAGCTAATAGGATTCCATAACAAATGTCTCAGTCTGTTAGGAACATAGCTGAATGAAGATTCATGACTGGACTATCTTCATTGCTAATGCTTTGTGCACAGTTCCTTTGAAACCAGTACTCTAAATGTCATCCTGACAATGGTGGAAAAAGTCTGACAGCTGGGTTAAAAATGAGACATTAATGTCTTAATTAGTCTTCCCTCAGGTCAGTAATTGTCTACTATAGCCCTCCTCTCCAGTCCATATATATATATATATATATATAGGTATAGGTTTATTGAATCTTTCCTGAACTGCCGTCATATCGTTTTGTATTCTGATTTCTACGAGTGCTACAAAATAGCATGTAGACAAACGGCAAAATGCGGCGCGGTTTCTGTTGCTACACAAAGTTGGAAATTGTTCAAGCTCTTGAAAAAAGCCTGAATTAAACACAAGTAATAATTGTGTGCTTGTCTTGAATGTTGCTCCTGTACAGGTATTCATAATTCATAATTAATCTAGAGCTGCTTCTCTAGATTAATTTTTAATGTGTCTAGGGGTACTGTGTTAATTTAGTTGGTTTATTAACTTTAGTTTGACTATTACTTTATGTGTATAGTTTATTAACATACATTTGCATATTGCTTAATATTTATTAGTAATAAATGTATATTTATTTATTGATTAATATTGTATCTCGTGGTCAACTCCATCTCAACACTCGACACACTTGCACCCCGAGGGTGTTCTCTTAACTGTTTATAGAGAACACTGTGCCTGCACCCCGAGGATATTCTCAACTGTTTATAGAGAACACTGTGCCTGCACCCCGAGGGTGTTCTCTTAACTGTTTATAAATGACTTGGAACAGCATGGTCAGGTAAGCTTAATGAAACGGGGGGGGGGGGGGGGGGGGGGGGGTTAGGGGGGTGATGCACAGTAGATTGTGTGTCTTTCAGCTGCCTGTATCTCTCCTGCTACAAGGACCCTAGTCTATATTCCCCTTGGAAATCCCTCCCACCAGGTGAAGCTCAGACCACCAGGCTCTCATCATAACCTCAAAAAGATGCCTATGGAACTCAGAGCACATGTATTCACAAACAGAGAACCAACAATACAGTCCCACTTATACAGCCAGGGAGCATCCCAAAAGGGGAACCTCTGTGACTTCACTGTCCCAGTTAGGGAGGGTGTGAAATGCTTCAGTACCATCTCTACACTAATACTACACACATATATATATATATATATATATATATATTATACATATACATACAAACATATATATATATATATATATATATATATATATACACACACACACACACACATATATATATATATATATATATATATATATATATATATATATATATATATAATATATATTCAGAAGCAGCATATGGTAAGGCTTCGTCGTTACATGTCGCTCAAGAGAGACGAGTAACAACCCACGGTCGACAACGTAAGTCAAAAAACTATACCACACGTTGTCATTGCATTCACTGTTGGGTATTAAATTGGCAGTTTCCAGTAAGGGAGCGTTGTACATCATATTTTTAGCATGAAACACACACAAATTCACTTTATGTATTCACTGTATGTATGTATTTATTGTCAGCTTTTCAGTAACTGTACAACCACATCATATATGCTAGCATTTTATCATGAACAACAGGTTTTACAGGGTTAAATATGAACTGTAACAGTGAAACATCTCCCAAGCATCGTACAGAATTCAATGCTGCAAGGCAAGTTTACAAAAAAAAAATACAGATGAAATGTGCTCTTAGCACAAAGAGTATTACCTTGTGGTGTTACTCAGCACACATGCATTACACATGCATTTCATCATTGTATCTTGGTCGATCAAGAATCGGGTTGCCCGTCATTTTAAACTAAGCTGCAAACTCTTTTTCCACAGATTGATCAAGCTCTATTCATGGATACGATGAAAACAGAAGCAGAGCTCTTTGGTCCAAGCATGTGGGCGAGTTAGGAGTTCCATCCGAGTGCAACATGAATGACCAGCAGATAGCACATACCGATGGAGGAGGACACAAGCATCATTGGAAACCCCAGCCTGAAATACAAAGCACAACTGAATACCTGTAATACAACCACCACAGGGAGCCCCAGGGTCTTCATAATGAGTTGAAACAGACTGTAGCTACTGTAACTACAGCTATGAAGACCGCCCTGAAGACCTCCGATTTCCAATGGATTTCAAACCAACATTTATTACAATTGTATTACGCCTAACATACACACACAGCATTATGAAATTAAATTGCAGGGGCTGCTATTTGTGGATCAGATTATGTCTGTAATATAGATTATATGGCTGAATGACATAGTAAATACAAAACATAAGCATTGGAAACACTTGGATGTACATCATCCTAGATTTGAGCATAAAGATCCATTTTGCAATCCTATAACCGCAAATCATATACATGTAAATCATCTATGTCTTGTATTGCTGTTTAATCATTTGACATTTTACAAAATAAAGTATAGGTACAACGAAAAAAAATTTATGTATACTTTGCTGTTATTGGAAGAAGCTGCCAATCTGAGCAGTTATACATATGAATTGTAAATGAGTTTCACAACCACAACTATATTCAGCTGTAATTGACAGAGACAAAGATGAATTAGGGGGGCTTGATTCAAGTCTTAAAATGAGTTGACATATAACCAAACGTATGTATTTGTTGCATTTCAGAAACATACACTGTGACTTTGGAGAATTTACAATCATTGTCAATTAATCAATCAGTGTTACAGTATTTATGCAAAGGGTGTCACAGGAACATCTGGGACGACAACTAGAACCTGTAAAATGGGCTTGAGATTGACAAGCAAAACCAGACAGTAATGACAACTAAATTAATCTGCAGAAGCAAATTACAATTTTATAAGATTGGTTGCTCTATAAATCATTTTCCTAAAATATTAATTAAAGTTATTCCCCTGTTTATTAAAGTTATATTGAACTTTGAAAATGAAAATGAATTCAAAGCAAAAACAGCTGAAATTGCTGAAAATGGAATCCCAGTGCTTTCATTGAACCATGAATCTGCCGTCTGCTTGAGTCCTGACTAAGAAGAGTTTCTTTTGCAAACCTGGAGTGTGGCAGCCAGCCTGGAGCAAGCAGCCGCAAGTATACCAGGCTGGCACATGTAGGGTTATTATGGAGCAGGCTGGTACACGTAGGGTTATTAGGGAGCAGGTTGGCACACGTAGAGTTATTATGGAGCAGGCTGGTACACGTAGGGTTATTAGGGAGCAGGCTAGAACACGTAGGGTTATTAGGGAGCCGGCTGGAACATGTAGGGTTATTGATGAGCGGGCTGGTACACGTAGGGTTATTAGGGAGCAGGCTGGTACACGTAGGGTTATTAGGGAGCAGGCTGGAACACGTAGGGTTATTAGGGAGCAGGCTGGAACACGTAGGGTTATTAGGGAGCAGGCTGGTACACGTAGGGTTATTAGGGAGCAGGCTGGTACACGTAGGGTTATTAGGGAGCAGGCTGGAACACGTAGGGTTATTAGGGAGCAGGCTGGACACGTGGGGTTATTAGGGAGCAGGCTAGTGGGGTTATTAGGGAGCAGGCTGGAACACGTAGGGTTATTAGGGAGCAGGCTGGAACACGTAGGGTTATTAGGGAGCAGGCTGGAACACGTAGGGTTATTAGGGAGCAGGCTGGAACACGTAGGGTTATTAGGGAGCAGGCTGGAACACGTAGGGTTATTAGGGAGCAGGCTGGTACACGTAGGGTTATTAGGGAGCAGGCTGGAACACGTAGGGTTATTAGGGAGCAGGCTGGTACACGTAGGGTTATTAGGGAGCAGGCTGGAACACGTAGGGTTATTAGGGAGCAGGCTGGAACACGTAGGGTTATTAGGGAGCAGGCTGGAACACGTAGGGTTATTAGGGAGCAGGCTGGTACACGTAGGGTTATTAGGGAGCAGGCTGGTACACATAGGGTTATGAGGGAGCAGGCTGGAACACGTGGGGTTATTAGGGAGCAGGCTGGTACACGTAGGGTTATTAGGGAGCAGGCTGGTACACGTAGGGTTATTAGGGAGCAGGCTGGAACACGTAGGGTTATTAGGGAGCAGGCTGGAACACGTAGGGTTATTAGGGAGCAGGCTGGAACACGTGGGGTTATTAGGGAGCAGGCTGGTACACGTAGGGTTATTAGGGAGCAGGCTGGTACACATAGGGTTATTAGGGAGCAGGCTGGAACACGTAGGGTTATTAGGGAGCAGGCTGGAACACGTAGGGTTATTAGGGAGCAGGCTGGTACACATAGGGTTATTAGGGAGCAGGCTGGTACACGTAGGGTTATTAGGGAGCAGGCTGGAACACATAGGGTTATTAGGGGCTGGACTGCAATCAGGAGTTTTACACTTCTTCTCTGGTAATCCTTTGCTTGCTCAGGAGGAGGATGATTACATCACTGAAAAAGGAATTGATCCTTAGAAGGTATTGATCTTCCATTTCCTTTCTGTTTTACCATGCTTTTATGTGCTACACAGTCAGTACCCTTCTGCACACGGTTTACCTCATGATAGACCATTTGTTTATTTCTACTCCGTTTCCACAGTGATCCAATATTACAATCTCAATTACAATCTCCCTTATAAAGCTTTAGCAAAGTACAGTGTCCTGCCATATTAAAATGAGCAGTCATGAAACAGAGGTGACATTTATTATACAAAAACTATGTTAACATGAGCACAAACCTGAGAAGCAGGAGACACGGCACAGTTTGACCTTTTGAATCATACAGGGCCTGAATCAATGAGTTTTGACCTCTGTTCATTCACACTGGCAGGTAGTGGTCGAGTTTTCCTCAATTGCCACTCAGCAGCAAACCAACCGCACCACCCAACCCCCCCCCCCCCCCCCCCCCCCCCCCCCTTTTTTTTTACGGAGCAATTTAAAGAACATTAAGAATTCATCGAAGTTCACACAGAACAGACCAAGCAGAGACACAATTTAAGCAGCTTTCCTGGAACTTTTATAGAACAATAAAGTACTTTATCTGCTTGGATATAAAGCATTTATAATCCAGCCCTAAACGTGACAAGTGTAACGAGAGAGGTGTGGAAACTCTAATCTGGAGATTCTGTCAGAGCGCCACATAGCATGGAGGCACTCTGTCTCTACTCTGCAACACATCAAAGACATGTCTAGTTCTGTCAGAGCTCCACACAGCATGGAAGGGCTCTGCCCCTACACTGCAACACATCAAAGACATGTTCTGTCAGAGCTTCACACAGCAGTTCCTCCTCTACACTTCAACACACCAAAGATAAGTCTAGTTCTGATCTTATCTGAAGCAGTAGAAAGGAGCAGCAACTGGCTGTGGTAAGATTCTGGCTGGGGATCTCAATCAAAATAGAAAGAAAGCAACGCTGATGAACAGGTAAGTAAGCTGAGCTGAGTTGAGTGAGGGATGGAGGGGGTTGATGATGGGACGCCAGAATCACTGTCGAGCCCTCTTGAGGAGTCGTGGGCTAGTCGACGAAACACAGAGGATGGAAGATGCCCACTTGAAGACCCCAGAGATGTACCCTACTCAGCTCAATCTAGACAGTTGTCATGCTGATGCGCTGGGGAGACCGCACTGTGGTTGATCCCTGGAGCCAGCATTGCAGCTGTCGTGTGTGCTGATGCACTGGGGAGGCAAAATAAGCTGATCCCTGGAGCTAGAATTACAATTCAGCCAGCAACACCAGGCTAAAGGATATCAGCATCATCAAATGGAAAGAAACGTAAATGGATGGAGATGCAGATGGATCACATTAGTTTCCTATAAAGCTACGTCTTAGTTGGTGCTTATCTTGGCGAAAGCCAAATTCAAATCAGCATGAAGTTTTAACATCTACTCTCATGTAATGGAAATCATGAAAATCTGGATATGTCCAGTGACTGCTGTGAATAGTACAGCTGGCAACAAAGAAAAGACCTTGTGACACCATGGAGAGACCGCTGACAGGAGGAAAGAGAACCCATTGAGGCTGGCAAGGGTTAGCTACTCTTCTTGGCAGTATCCAGCCATGTGCTTCAAAGGTAAACAGGATGCTGAAGACATCAGTCAAGGCTTCTAAGAAATTAAAGAGAAAAATATCCCTAGAGTCTGCGAGAGTGGGGCAGAAGATGATTCAACGTTGGATAACAGGTTAACGACTTAGGAACGGAAATGGATATGAGAAAGGAGAGTACTTCACAAAAGACTAGTTCAAGATCTGCAGTTAGCAAAGGCATGGAATTCCAGGTTTGTGTCTGTGGCTGGAACAAGGCGACAATGGTCAAGGGTTTGAAGATTCATCAAAGGAAAAAGAAATGCTTGAGCATTGATCAGTACTTCTTACAAAGTCAGTCGAATCAGTCGAAATCCAGTGACTTGAAGCAAAACAGAGTTTGCAGGATATCAGCACCCCTGTCATAGATGTGAGTTGTGGACTTGCGTGGATACAACTATGATGAACCTAATGATAATAATGATGAACCTTGCGAACCTGGCCAGACAAACAGCATAAGAGAGAAAAGTACCACAACGGGCACAAGCCTGGAGTTAAATGGGCAAGAGTTTGTGAGAAAACTGCGTGGGACACAGTAAACACGGATCTCTGTTTTACTTTGGAAAGGTTAAGTGGAACAGTTGAAAAGAACTTGGACACATTTGAGGATATCATCTACGCATATGGAAGCAAGAGGTTTGGAGTTGAAAAAAGGAAGGAAAAAGTACAAACTATTCCTGGAAAGTCTAGTCGGCAGCAAGAGATTGAACGCGTAGTTAGAAAGGAGGCAGCTGAGGAAGAAATGGAGAAGAGCAGAACAAAGTCAGAAGGAGGGACTCAATCTGTTACAAAGGGTCATAAAAGATAAGTTTGCAACATTGCTCAGAGCTGAGTGCCTACAGAAATGCTACAAAAAGGAGTGTGCGAGAACTAACTTTTATAAAGATCCATTCAAATTTGTAAAGTTATTCACCAGTGAGAAAAATGGCACACTAAAATCATCTAAGTTTAAGCTGGAGAGATATTTGGAGGAAGCACATACAGATTCAAAATGGCAGGAGCCTATGTCAATTCCTTGACATCCCACCAATCAATTCACAGCAGGACTACACTTCCCTGAATTATAAAATGAACCTGGTTTTACATATCCATTTCCTAATCACTGCCCATTCACAGCAGGACTACACTCCCCAGAATTATAAAATGAACCTGTGTCATGGAGAGGTACGTGTCACAAAGAGGAATGTGTCATTGAGAGGTACATGTCATGGAGGTGTGTGTCATGGACTCTGCTGCAGTATTATATTAAATGAATGTTTGCTTGCAATCTCACTTTTAAAAGAATCTCCCAGAGGTGTCTATGGGGGGGGGGGGACAGCTTGCCTTTCATGTTCTAAAATATGCTTTGAAAACATCTGTTTCTAATGATATGTTTTCAGTACTCTGGGCTTCCTTTACACATCACAGTATCTATTTAAAGAAAAAAAAGAAAGGTCTCAGATTGCATTCCTTATTTTCTGACTAGAGGAAACATCTAAGATATCTGGTACTATGCCAGGCTGAAGATAGATCTCAGTTTGCATTCATTATTTTCTGGCAGTCTGTTACTGTATCCCTTACTCATTTATGTCACCTCTGCAGTCTTTGGGGTTAAAGTGAAGTATGTCAGTCAATAGGGGAAGTCTCTGTCTGATTAATGACAGGAAAGCAATGTGGAAATGTGAAATGACATTGGAAGCGCAGGACTACCTGAGAGTAAGTCATTGAAAACAGATTTCTATAATAAAGTACAGTAAGTTACCAGATACCCTTTTTTCAACTGAAAACCCAGGTTAGCTTTGGAACCTCACTGACTGTGACTGTGAATGTGAGTTCCGTAAAAGAAGATAAATGCAATTATTTCATTAGCTAATACAGCAATGCTTGATCAATGCATACCACATATATGCAGTTTATAAATCTCTACCTATGAGTACCTCAGACTCTGCAGCACAGAGAATGCAGCACTGTTTTTGCATCATTAATGTAGATTTAATTAGGGTAAACTACAGCTATAGCCAAAGGTTTTGGATGTCCCTATATAATTACCAGGTTTTGCTTCATAAAATTGAATAAAACCTGCTGAATAATGCATGAGAGTCTATGTCTGACTAGCTGTAGCACCTGTGTCCCAGTTTCTGTCTATTCCACTCTAAATGAAGAGCATGATAACTACATCCAGAGGTAAGCAATGCTGTAGAAGCGCAAGTCCAATTCTACCCGCACCACTCTCCTCTCCCAATCCACCTGCCGCCCTGCCCTCCCCACCGCCTTCTCCCCTCATCGCCACCCCCTTCCCTCACCTCACCTCCCCTACACCTTCTCCCCCCTCCCCTCTGCCCTCCCCTCTTTGCCGCCTTCTCCCCTCATCGCCACCCTCTTCCCTCACCTCGCCTCCCCTACACCCTCTCCCCCCGGGCAGGCTACTACACCATATGCGGAGGGGAGACGCTGACCGAGGCCGGGGAGTCAAATCTCGACTTGTGAGTACCTGGATTGAGGCGATTAGCGGAGCGCATTCTCACTCAACCTCGAGTGGGCGCGTGTCGAGGGGATCGAACGAAGATGGGGCCAGGAGACGGCGACAAGCCTACGCGCCCCTATACTATTTTAGAAAGTTCATGGGGAGTACCGGTAGCGGCCTCTCCAACACTTGGGGGGAAGGGAGTGGAATACACTTTTGTACCTGAACCTTGGGTGTGGGGGAAGCGGGAGGGGATCCTGGAACTCAACTCATAACGGCCACCCACGTCCTCCATACCGGGGGGTTCCCAAAACATTACTCCCCCCTACCCTCGGCCCTTGTGGACGTCTTAGCGTTTCGTCGCATCCCTCAGTGACACACCCACCTTCCCTAACAGAGACCTCCTACTATTACAGCACCATACCTCTGCCAATTTTTGTTTCTCCCCTCTTTGCCGCCTTCTCCCCTCATCGCCACCCCCTTCCCTCACCTCACCTCCCCTACACCTTCTCCCCCCTCCCCTCTGCCCTCCCCTCTTTGCCGCCTTCTCCCCTCATCGCCACCCTCTTCCCTCACCTCGCCTCCCCTACACCCTCTCCGGGAGGGAGGGGAGCGGTGGTCTTCCCCCCTTTTGTTCTAGCGGTGGGAGCCGGGATGTGGGAGAGGGGGGACGGGAGGACGGGGAGAGGGGAGACTTGGACTGCCCCTCCCTCACCTCCCCCCCTCCGCCCTTTCTCCTCGCACATCCAGCATGGTTTCTCCAATCCGCCGTCTCACTCTGTTCCTATTTGATTAAAAGTTAATGAAAAGTTATCACTTTAGGTTGCAAAGCCTCTGAATAAACCAGACTCAAAACAAATACACCCACCCCTCGTTCTATCGCCTCTCGCTATCCTGCGGATTGAGATATATCACCGCCCTGGAGTTGGCTCCCAATTTTTACTGTCTAACCGTGTATGCCTTAGCTGCAGAATACATAGGCACTTAGAATTACTGTTCGTTTTATTTCATACTGCACATCACAAACAACAACATACAAAAAAATTAAAAACAAAGCATTAATATCGTACAGTTCTCATATACACGTATATTGCATGTCACTTGAAGGATCCAGAGTATACAGCATGCTGGATAAGAACATAAGAACATAAGAAAGTTTACAAACGAGAGGAGGCCATTCGGCCCATCTTGCTCGTTTGGTTGTTGGTAGCTTATTGATCCCAAAATCTCATCAAGCAGCTTCTTGAAGGATCCCAGGGTGTCAGCTTCAACAACATTACTGGGGAGTTGATTCCAGACCCTCACAATTCTCTGTGTAAAAAAGTGCCTCCTATTTTCTGTTCTGAATGCCCCTTTGTCTAATCTCCATGTGTGACCCCTGCATATTAAATATTTGCTTGCTGAAGCGGTTTTTATTTTATCCAGCAAGGTGCTCACGTGTGGCAGCAATGCACTAGCAAAGGTCACAGGGCAGTGACGTCAGCTCCCTAGCAACAAGCCTCCTGTGTTGGGAATGGATATTTCAATGCAGCGGGTTTGTGCATTTTTGAAAGGAGAAAAAGACTCTTGAATTGAATTGGAGACTGAAGTTGATGAGAACCAATTACCCCTCGCTGTACGAATTAAAACGCGACATAGAGTGGGTGGAGTACCTTACTTTAAAAGGGGAGTTATTTAGAATGCTCCCAAAAAAAAATAAAAAATCAAGTCCTTGATATGATAGAATTTTTTAAAAAAAGAAAAAATTAGAAAGCCATTACAAAATACATTACCTGCATTAAAAAAAAAAAAATTAAACTCTTCCAAATTCCAACAGAGAAGCAAATTGGTTGCAGCCAACCATGTATTTGGTACAAACTAATTATAACTAAAGCATCTGCACTAAGTATATAGTTTAAAGATGACAGCAGGTTACTCTTTTAAAGGCATGCGGGTACAATCACAAAGATTCATTAACATTTCATAAGGACAGCCATTTGGATTGCCTACAAATCTCTCAGCATGAAAACCAGTGTTGATGTGTTTGATCCTCACGATGAGAAGCTTGCATGCTAGTTTAATGTTCGGTGTGCACCTGTTCGAGGATCCACTTCCTTATCTCAAGCCTAGAGGGCTACATTCACACAGCATGGTTATCGGCTAGGCGCGTGTTCAATGTTTAGCTGCAATTACATCCTGCAGGGATTTTCAGTGGCGTATTCATAAAGCATGTGTTCCTACAAGCCTCTGTTCTCAAGGGTAGGTGAGGCGAACCAAAATACAAGAGCAGGGCTTGCTTTCATCTTTAGCTCATTTATGCAGAGCTAAAACAAATACTTGGTACCTTTTTATTATTATATATGCTTGTTTACTTATGCTGTTAATTTAAATATTCTAATCCTATCATGTACAATAAGTACAAAAACTTACTAATGCCTTAAAATCAACAATATATTTCTGCTAAAATAAATGAAAATGTAACAGGTGCTCCTTGTGCTGACATCACTTGAGCGCTTCATTGAAATATTCTAATTCGATCATGTACATGACATTAGTATAATGTCATCACTTGGAGCAGTCATGCTGACACTTGAGTCCCGTCGGTGTTCACCAGCTCAGACTGACTGTTCCTTCGTCTTTTAAAGGCATGCAGGTATAATCATGAAGACTCATGAACATTTCATAAGCACAGCCACTGTGATTGCCTGGCAGCAGGAAGTGCCCCTTTGTGTAGACTTGCTGCTCCTGGCTGTCCCAGTGGGGTGCACTGCTGCAGACTGACTGCTCCCCTGAGGGCAGCTCCAGAGTCACTATACTGCTCTCATAGCCTAGTGGTTAGTGCCAAGGTAATGCAAACATGGGATATACTTGCTTATTATTAGTATTATTATTTATTTTAGAAGTAGCTTGAACAGGATACACAAGGCTTTCAAGCAAGTCCTGCTGATACAATCATTTCTTCAAGCGCATGATTTTACTCCAGTAACTAATTAAAAAGACGATTTTAACTTCCCTTAACTGCATTTCAAACTCTGAGTGGAATTCTCTACCTTCTCAAATGTCAGGTACGCTCCTCAGGCTGCACTCTGGTTACTCCGAGAGAAATCATCAAAGCCTCATGTAGTTCGGCTCTCTCCACACAGAAATTAATACTCAAGCAAGGGTGTGCAGGAAGCAGAGCATAGCTGCACCGTCAAGGGTGGAAAATAAAATGTATGAGATGCTGAGATATGGATGAGAGCATCGCAACAGCTGTATTAGATCTAATTATAAGAGAAAACAGCCCATTAATTTAGAGCACGCTCATCATGTTATGACTGTGAAGTTGGCTGTAAAGAGGTATAAAAATGCAAGATGCCAGTCATACAAGTGAGTGATTCAGGAAATACAACTCAGGAAGAGGACCTCCAGCCCTGCCTTGACAGAATGCTCCTAGTGTGCAGGTAGATCTGATCAGTCAAACACTGGTATCCTAGAATTAGTCTGACTAATATTTCTTGTCTGAAGAAATGTTTGCAATAACTCTCTATTGTCTATAATCGTGCAATGAGTGTTATTAAATAAACAGTGTCATTCCATTTGATTTACCTAAACAAGTTTGTCATTGTTTCTATTATATATTTATGACATAATGACATTAAATAAGTCATCCACAAACCCACAGGAGCGTTTTATTCAGATGTGAGCAAAGTAGGTGAAAGTACATTTATGCTACCAACATTTGAAAAGTAATGCGTAAATTAGACACGTACAGAATCACACAACATAGTGACAGGTGTGTGAAACACTTTAACAATCTCTGAAAATGCAAGCCTGCATGTTGCATCGATGCTGTGAGTAATTGTACCCCTGTATTCTGCTATGAGAATAGAGAGAGGCGCTCAATTACACACATTCTGTTCTGAGAATTGGGGGTAATTGTGGCTACATTCCATTTGCTTATACAGTGTAGAGACATGGGGTTTGGATAATCCAGAGTCTCAGGGTCCCTTTATTTATACAGTGTGGAGACATGGGATTTGGATAATCCAGAGTCTCAGGGTCCCTTTATTTATACAGTGTAGAGACATGGGGTTTGGATAATCCAGAGTCTCAGGGTCCCTTTATTTATACAGTGTGGAGACATGGGATTTGGATAATCCAGAGTCTCAGGGTCCCTTTATTTATACAGTGTAGAGACATGGGGTTTGGATAATCCAGAGTCTCAGGGTCCCTTTATTTATACAGTGTAGAGACATGGGGTTTGGATAATCCAGAGTCTCAGGGTCCCTTTATTTATACAGTGTAGAGACATGGGGTTTGGATAATCCAGAGTCTCAGGGTCCCTTTATTTATACAGTGTGGAGACATGGGATTTGGATAAAGGGGTTTACCTTTTATCTGTCACACAAAGAAATACGTTAGTTCAGCACTGTACAGAAATCCAATTAATAGCTAATGATCGAGCATGCAAGCTTTCATTTCCTGAGAAGGGTTAGCTTTCTACACATCAATGCATACAAAGACTTCACCATAACCCCTAACTTCTTCCTGGTGAACAGATACAGCTAATTATTCCCCAATAGGCAAGATGCAGCAGAGATCCCTGACAGCAGAGTGCTGCTTTGGCCGCCCAGAAAAGGAGATATCATTGGAGTAAAAGCCACCTCTCTACTGTGATGCTAGCTGTACTTCATCATCATCATCACCACATTCAGCTCACTATACGAGAAACCCTGTCAAGGAAAGCCTGTGTGCTGGAGATAATAAACCAGACAAGCTGAGAGAGAGAGAGGATCACAACCATGGAACTTCATCCAGGGGATTGTATAGGCCCACAAAGCTGTACAATATGTCATTTAAAAATGATCAATGCTATTAAGATTTTTTTTTTTATAATACATTTTAAACTGCAAACTTCAGCATCATATACATTATATATGTATATAGATATACACACATGTACATACATTCACACACACTCGTAATGTGCTGTCATAGGCAAACATGAAACCCCTGCTTTATATCAAAAAATATGCCTGCACAGCAATCATGACATAAAGCAGGTTCATCTGTATAAAATATCAATTAAAGCAAAACACATTGCCGTAGCTTGCATCCAGAACAGCTAGTCTTTTAAACATAACAAATCTAGGTCATTCTCATCAATTATAATGGTCTTTTAAACACCATCACAAACTACACCTGTACAATTTGGTTGTAAAATTAGAGACTAAAATTCTACAAATTATTTAACCTGTCATGTTGTGCGGAATGCGGTTCTGCCCCGTTGTCATGGAGAAATTGTTCCATCCCATATATTTACAGTACAGGACAGTACATTCTACATTGAAAAGGTACAGGGGGATGTAAGATTTCTAACTAGTTTTATACAGATAATTTGATTATCTGAGTAAATCAATTAAGATAATAACAAAACAAAAAGCACACAGTCCTACTGTTCTGATTTTCTTTCACTCCTAAGAATGGCCCTGAGACCTTATTGGAAAGTTTTGCAAATAACGCAGGTCTAAAATGGATGAAAATTAAAACGTTACTACTATATTTGAATTAAAGAATTTAGATACATTTTCTTTTAGATTCAACCTAAATTATTACACAGAAAAAAAAAGAAACACAAGGCTTAAAATGTGAAAGATATTTTCGGTTCAACTCATTTTTTTGCCAAAAAGTGTGCTGCAAAGTAAAATGTACAAGGTGCGCACCTTGACAGAAACCCAATTGTATTTAGCAAGCTGCGATTTGATTAGGCATAATATAATCTTGATCTATGGGTCAAGTCAACCCTCATTAGACTCAAGGTCTGGCTGGCTTGACAGGCAGTGTTTTCTAAGCTGGAAGATGGCCTAAAGCGGATCAGATCACAAGTAATGTTCTTAGATAACAGAGGAGCATATTACCCTGAAATGAACTTCAACTTTGTCATCCTCAGCAGTCATCTGATACTACACCTTTAATCCAGGTGAATGAAAGCATGCTGTTCGCCTCAGACTGTTGAATAATTTATTGTGACAAAAGTGTAATCCCATTTCTGAATGTAGTATATATCTACACAATGCCTGCTTACATTGGAAAATACCATCTATGCATGACAAACCCAGACCAGAAAACAGGGCGCTTCATATGGTGGCTCATGATTGACTGTAGTTATTTCATGTTCATGCAGTATTCTGTTTAGAACAAGTGCAACGTACTGTACAGTAGGAATGAGTGTTTAAACTTAAATTAAACAAATTCATTTAGGAGAATTATTAGATCAAGCTTTGTATCTGCTTAGTAATGCGTTCGATCATTGGATTTGAAGGAAAGCCAGACATATTCCAAAATGAGAAAAAAAAACAAAAACAAACTCTGCTATTATCTGAAAAAGCAAACAATTTAAAAATGATTTAATCAGAAGGTGGCATGCTCCATTTAGCAAATGCAAATTCAAGAACAGAACCGCTAAGTTTATTAAGTTGTCCGTGTGTGTGTGTGTGTGTGTGTGTGTGTGTGTGTGTGTGTGTGTGTGTGTGTTCGCGTGTGTGAGAGAGAGAGAGAGACTTCTCTTTCCAAAGTGATGGGAAACCCCACTGAGGAACACACAGATGTGCCAATAGGCTGTCAAAAGGCAGAATTAAATTAATTATTTACTTCAGTGGTATCGCAGTGTACTGGAAGCCAAACTAAAAGAGATCAGTTTCCAGCAGAGTGGAATGCGGCTTTCACGTAGTGTAAAATCCTGTAACAGAGAGGGGTTTCCAGCACAGGGGAATGCAGCTTTCACTTAGTGTGAAACCATGTAACAGAGAGGGGTTTCCAGCACCAGGGTTACTCTCTGCTCGGGTTGAAAAATGAAATGTGAATGCACCAGGTTTACTCTCTGCTCAGGTTGAAAAATGAAATGTGAATGCACCAGGGTTACTCTTTGCTCGGGTTGAAAAATGAAATGTGAATGCACCAGGGTTACTCTCTGCTCAGGTTGAAAAATGAAATGTGAATGCACCAGGGTTACTCTCTCCTCGGGTTGAAAAATGAAATGTGAATGCACCAGGGTTACTCTCTCCTCGGGTTGAAAAATGAAATGTGAATGCACCAGGGTTACTCTCTGCTCAGGTTGAAAAACGAAATGTGAATGCACCAGGGTTACTCTCTGCTCAGGTTGAAAAACGAAATGTGAATGCACCAGGGTTACTCTCTCCTCGGGTTGAAAAACGAAATGTGAATGCACCAGGGTTACTCTCTCCTCGGGTTGAAAAATGAAATGTGAATGCACCAGGGTTACTCTCTCCTCGGGTTGAAAAATGAAATGTGAATGCACCAGAGTTACTCTCTCCTCGGGTTGAAAAATGAAATGTGAATGCACCAGGGTTACTCTCTCCTCGGGTTGAAAAATGAAATGTGAATGCACCAGGGTTACTCTCTGCTCGGGTTGAAAAATGAAATGTGAATGCACCAGGGTTACTCTCTCCTCGGGTTGAAAAATGAAATGTGAATGCACCAGGGTTACTCTCTCCTCGGGTTGAAAAATGAAATGTGAATGCACCAGGGTTACTCTCTTGCTCGGGTTGAAAAATGAAATGTGAATGCACCAGGTTTACTCTCTCCTCGGGTTGAAAAATGAAATGTGAATGCACCAGGGTTACTCTCTCCTCGGGTTGAAAAATGAAATGTGAATGCACCAGGGTTACTCTCTCCTCGGGTTGAAAAATGAAATGTGAATGCACCAGGGTTACTCTCTCCTCGGGTTGAAAAATGAAATGTGAATGCACCAGGTTTACTCTCTCCTCGGGTTGAAAAATGAAATGTGAATGCACCAGGGTTACTCTCTCCTCGGGTTGAAAAATGAAATGTGAATGCACCAGGGTTACTCTCTCCTCGGGTTGAAAAATGAAATGTGAATGCACCAGGGTTACTCTCTCCTCGGGTTGAAAAATGAAATGTGAATGCACCAGAGTTACTCTCTCCTCGGGTTGAAAAATGAAATGTGAATGCACCAGAGTTACTCTCTCCTCGGGTTGAAAAATGAAATGTGAATGCACCAGGGTTACTCTCTCCTCGGGTTGAAAAATGAAATGTGAATGCACCAGGGTTACTCTCTCCTCGGGTTGAAAAATGAAATGTGAATGCACCAGGGTTACTCTCTCCTCGGGTTGAAAAATGAAATGTGAATGCACCAGGGTTACACTCTCCTCGGGTTGAAAACGCGCATGGCAGTAGCCACAAAACAAACATTTCATGCGGGTCGGCTACACACTGCTTTCACACCGCTTTTGATAAAGCAGGGTTGATCTGGGTGACAAACACAGGTAAACAACACGAGTATCAATGCCCTGGAAGCAGCTTGTTACAGACACTTCCACCCAAGCTTCTCTGGATTGAACCATCAGCTAGAATGTTGATTGGAGCAAATGTTTCTTCATCCCTGCTGCAATCTGGCTCATGGTGTCTCAAAATCAACAAAAATAGGGTTAAACAGAATAAAGAGAAATGCTCTTTGCAGCAGTGAACCCTTCACGCAGGTGAGGCTGTTTGTTATTGCATCGGCTTACAAGCGGCCACCATGCATTTTGTCTCGCTCGACTCGGGTCAAAGCGTGTGGACCCACATCCTGAGGTGGCTCACTGGGACCCGGGTATGACCCAGGTACATGGTTTCACACTACCCGGGATTTTGACCTGGGCAGCCAGAACCGGGATCTGGACCCGAGTAGAAGTGCCAGTGTGAAAAGAGCTTTAGTGTGAAACCCTGCCGTTCCTGGAACTAACACTTTAAAAGCTGTGATTATGCCCATATGAAGAAAAAAACTGCTGCTGAATACCTCAAATTGCTCAGGTGCATCCTGAATGGTTTCACTGTCGCCCGAGTGCTAAATCTCAAAGTGATGGTGTTTGTTCAAAAATCAAACCACCCACCAAGCAGACTGATCATTCAAACAAGCACTTTTCAAAAGACACAATGGAAGTCCATTTGTGTCAGTTACGTTATCGCTTCATACATATAATTAGAGCTGCACTCAACAATAACCGAGCTGTTAAATGAGCTATTTGTCCACGGCAGGAAGATAAAGGAGTCAACATGGTGCTTT
The DNA here is from genome assembly GCF_017654505.1 of Polyodon spathula. Classification (NCBI taxonomy): domain Eukaryota; kingdom Metazoa; phylum Chordata; class Actinopteri; order Acipenseriformes; family Polyodontidae; genus Polyodon; species Polyodon spathula. The sequence goes on along the minus strand of NC_054542.1, from coordinate 50,597,246 downwards.
GCAGCATAATCACTGAAGGGGCTGAGCAAAAATGGTCACATTAAAATGTATAGGACAAAGCACAGAGCTCAGTAGCAGCATCAGTGTCCACACACCTATAAATGTGTCAGAGCCAGGATTTACTCAAAACCTTCAATTTCAGTAATTCAATGCAATTCATTCAGCATAAAGCAGATCAATAGCAGGTCAGCACTTTCACAATGGCTAAGAGTGGGGCTGATGAAGCAGAACTCCACAGGAATTCATGTTAAACAAGAATGCTCAATGAGAGTCATTAGGGCACTGGCAAGTAAAGGCAGTTATGTTGATTGTACAAATCAACAGCCCTGAATCACTGGGGTTACAAAATGCTGTGCTTTTCTCATCAGCCAGGCATTTCGAGCATCTTCAGGCACTTAACTGCGTTTGAATGCAGAGATACAGTCACTATGTCCCGGTGTGGTTCCCAAAAAAAACTGCAGTCAGTGTGTGTAGTAACAGTTTAAGAGAGTGGGTGTCAGTCTTAGTTCAAGTTTTTCCATCTGCACTGTAGTATAAAATATAAAAAATAGAGGCCAACCATAAGGTTAAGTATGAATTATGACAAAGAATAACAAAAAGTTTTTTTTTTAATGACAACGTTGCATACAACCCCAATAACTATCAGATATCTTACAGGAATGTTAATGATTCTGCCAGCTCTGTTACAGCTCAGGAAACAACACTACATGTTAAAAAAAAGACCCTAGACCCTCACCCAATACTGATCTCAATGAATAACAGTATTGAAATGATCAGGAGCCTGTAGTTTGAAGTCAAACACATTGCTCCTCCCTTATAGCTGCTGAACATGTGAATGATTGTATGTATTTATCATAGTTTACCCTGGTTTTGCATGCTTATTAATAGACTTTACTATGCTTCACTGTTCTTTACAATGCTTACATATACTGTACCATGCTTTCACTATGATTTATTACACTTTTCTATGCTTTTACAATAGTATTATATCACACACCATTCCATCCAGTTATCTTGGTGAATGGTAATCAGTCACATAGCTAAGGATATATAATTGACTACAGTATAGTAATTAATTTCATTACATTGGTGTATTACCATCAACATTAACATACAGCACTGATCCAAACCAGCTGTGGAAAGCACTGACCTAAACTAGCTGTGCAATGCATTGATCCAAACTCGTTGTGGAAAGCACTGATCCAAACTAGCAGTGGAAAGCATTGATCCAAACTAGCAGTGGAAAGCATTGATCCAAACTAGCCGTGGAAAGCATTGACCCAAAATTCCTGCGGAAAGCATTGACCCAAACTAGCTGTTTTCATCTTTCAGGGTGAAAATGACATTAACTGTCCATGTTACATAACTGAAGGTTATCTCCAGTAATAATGCAGGGAAGCCAATGATAAATGAGCAATTAAATCAACCATCTGCTGCCTCTGTGCCCGTTTCCCATCCTCTGTATCTGACACGTCCTACACAGCTGTGTTACCTGGTAAAGGAATCCTCAGTGGCATTGATAAATACACAAGAACATCTTCCACTGCATATTATGTAAAGGAACAGCTAAACTGTGTGAATTAAGCACAAGCAAGACAACCTCTATCTAGGACATATTCAACCCCCACAGTGAGTGCTCAATCTGTTACTATGGTCACCAGGTTTTTTTATAACTGCTAAATTTTCTCTACTCTGAAGCAGAATTGGAACACTTAATGAAAAGGAAAGGAGTTTGGTGTCTTGAACTTTGTAGTTTTAGTAAACACAGAGGGGCAGTGCTGAAGATTCCCAGCCCATTTGAATGTGTCTGTTTGTAGTTTTAATAAACACAAAGGGGCAGTGCTGAAGATTCCGAGTATCAAAAGAAACTTTATTATTATAACACATTTATTTTCGAAAAAATAAGGTATATAAAACGATGGACATTGACAAAATGTTTTTGGTTTCTTTTTAATCACTCGATCATTCATTCTTGACCATGACACGCTTGAGTGACTGTGACTGAAGCACATGCACGTAATCACCTCATTAGTGAGATAGTTGATTGGACACTGGATATGGAGTGATTTCAGCTGTTGAACTGCAAGCTTGAATAAAAGCAATAAAGAAAATCACAGAAAAAAAAACAAACAATATGCCACGTCTGTCAAGAGAGCAGCGCCTTCTTGCAATCAGAATGTTGGATGCTGGACTAGGGCAGCGTACTGTGACTCGCCATCTTGGGTTCTCACAGCCAGCAATTTCAAACCTGGCGAGACGGTATAATGAGACACACTCTGCCAATGACAGGCCATGAACTGGGAGATCAAGAGTCACAACACCTGCTCCGTGGTGTGAATTATTAATCAGCACAATAAAAAGTCGCTGCACCTGCTCTAAAACAGAGCTTGTCATTTTTACAATCACATCTAGTGAATTTTATCCAAATATAAGTGATACGTTTCTTTTGATGCTCAGTATACATTGCTCACTGTGTGATTGTTCAAGTTGGAGATGCCAATATCCCAGTATACTGAATCTTGTTAAAATGATGGTTCCCCGTGTGGCTTACCTGGTTAAGGCACAACCGTGTTGCGTGCAGAGCGAGTCACACAGTCAGGGGAGTGCATGTTCTAGGGACCCAAGGGTTAGGGAGGCAAAAACTCCAGGGACTGAGTCTCCTGGTCACAGTACAGTCGCCCCCTACTGGCTGTCATTTAAAGTTCATCTCACCAACCCCCCCCCCCCCCCCCCCCAAAAAACCCCAACATGTACCACTAGAGCTCGGAAAAATAGGTACAGAAAATAGTCTCTCAATAATAATCCAGTACACTTATGTATTCAAACATTAGCCAATGGATTTTAAAATCAGTTTGTTTTTGCTGTATGTAAATTGCTGTAATGAATCACTCTTACGAACATGACATAGCAATCAGAACTGTTTGTGACGCTCGGCTCTACTCTACACAGACTCATCTCAGACATGCAGACTTAAATGTCACACACTATCCTGTTTCTATAGCCAAGTTGAAGATGCATAACAACATACAGCATGCATCAGCAGGAGTCTTGTTTACAGTTCTATTGAGATCAAACAAAAAAACTAAAACAGATTTGGTGTGCTTGTGATGCAGGTTAACAGGTAAAGGAATTCAGTACTAGGCATTGGGTTTTTCAATCACCGCAGTGACAGAGTGTTCTTAGATACTGATTCAGACTGCAAAGTCATTTCTGTCAAAGTTGGGAAAGCTGTATTCTCAACATGGTGTATAACCCTCTTTCCTAAGACCTCTGTGTGACCAGTGATTGACTCATGAGTCATATTAAAGGAACATGCATTGATCATTCCTTATCTTAAAGTACGCTCTGCACCTGACGGGTCATTTAGTCTTGCATTACACAGCTCATCCTTTATATCTATGAATTTGAAGTCTCATTTCACAGGGTGTCGGTCTTCACAGCCCTTACCATACATTAACTTCATGTCCTTTCATTCCCCTTGCTGTGCTTGCATTGAAAGTGAACGCACAGGCGCATCTCTACACGGGATCTTCTTGTGACCATAGCCTGTCAAATGGGCTTTTAACTTTAGGTCAGGTTTACAACTGCACATCATCACAGGCTTGTTTTTCTCAGGGAAGGAATCTAATGTTATGGCACTAATGCCTTCAACTCGCCAATGAAGATCGTAGCCCTAACCCCCAGGGATCTGGGGTTTTAATCTGTCTACTCTTACAGTTATTGTGTGCTCAAGTGGTCAATTTGTTTTCATGCAGCTAAATTAAGCCCTGAGCATAAAAACATGTTTAAATCCTGAAGCTTTTGATGCAGTTCAAGCATGAGGGTGGAAGAGCATTACAGCCGGGAAATTCATTTGCAGATCTATTGTGACAAGCTACCTATATCCCTTAAAAAGAACATTTAAAAACACACTGGATATAGTTTGAAACCAATGGCTGAAGACAGCTACTGAACCATATGTATAGGTATTGAATAGCACAGCCAATCAGATGTCATTAACAATGCAGATCATTGCAATGATGAACGAAGAACTTCTTGAGTAACGAAAACCACGAGAAGGTTCATTGAATCCTAAATGAGTGGTTCACACTGGAACAGATTCTCAGAAAACTTTACTAAAATCAGAACCAGCATGTGCGCACTTCACATTATGTGGTGAAGGTGTCAGACCCTCTTCAGAAACTGCAACTAAAGTGTAACCAAGCGGTTTGATTTGCTACAGCAATTTAAATGCAATCCCTGCATACTTTGCACGTCATGTTTATACTGCTTCAGACAAAGGCTTGATCAAGAGTTTGCAATACAACACTGATGACATCACAACTTGGTGATTATATGCAATAAAAAAAAAAAACTCAATATGCATGAGCTGTTTAAAAACTCACTCATATCTGAATTGACTCTGACATATTGCATTTCTTCAATTCTGAATGAGATCCATTCTTTCGAGAAAAGAAAAGATAAAACACTGTATGGCATGGCTTTACTGCATATTCTGTTACTGAACGCCAGGGGCGTCTCAGGCTGTGAAACTGTCAGGACCTGTTTGTGACACTAGTGAGAATGCCACTGTCATTAGCAGTGAAGCAGGTGGCAAGCTGGAAGCAAGGCGGGACACAAGATAGAAGATGAAGTCACCAAGCCTAAACAGCCTCTTATGTTCTGCCGATGCTAATACTGTGGTTGCACAAACAGTGTGGGTGCGTGTATTACAGACAGAGTGGCAGATGGTTGCACTTACAGAAAGATCAAAATGGTAAAGTACTGGACAGAGTGCTGGGGCCTGGGGTGTTAATGAAATACAGAACACGCTCAGGGGAAATATGTTGTGTCTCCATTCAGGGATTAAGGGAAAATGAAACAGTTTATTTTTTGCCTGGTTTCCTCTCTTTTCTTTTGTACTTTTCCAACAGTTCAGCCTCAAAACAGGTTTAGAAAAATGACACGATTGGACTTTAACAGAGTGGAAAAAAACAAAAAAACAAAAAAACACCTTTTTGTCTTCATCTTTTCAACAGATGAAAGATAAAGATGCATGCATACAATTTTAAATGAAATCATGATTTGCTGTGGTAATCCCTTGCTCTCCTCCAGTCTCCTTTAATCACCTGACTTAATCAAACAAAGTCTTTCTGAAACAATCATGACTGGTGAATGTCAGTTACTTAATGCCCTGTGATTGCAGGCAACCTCATTAGACACTTGAAATAATACAATCATTGTTCTGCACTTGGGGTCTGACCTTCACTGAACAGTAAGCTTTGCAAAACTGGTAGCGAGCCATCACCGAGTTAAGCTATGTTAATGAAACATATAGCACACCTTAGGAACATCTTTGTTGTGCTATTGTAATGTTAGTCTGTATTTATTGAGGAGCAAGTCAATACATAGCACAACACTTCTACTGGGCAACAAAGCCATTTCACACGGCTCTCAGATAGTGACAAAGCAGACTGAGCCATTGTACATTGCGATTGCGTTGTCAGATCAGCTCACAGTGGGCATGTTTCCACTTACATCTGCCTCTGTATGGATTTGAAGTGTCAGCGGGTTCATGACTTGTTTTTAAAATCCAAAGCAAGCATCCTATTAAAACGGAAATGGAAGGCAGTGGTATAGCCTTAACGTCTGACTATTTCTGAGTATTTCTACTTACAGAAATAGATTGTTCTGCCCCCCCGAAACAGAGTAACATGTAAATACTAAAATGATACATTAACAGCACACTTTTTCCATCATTTTAACACTTGTCCAAAGCTCTGGTCCAAAACTCCAAAATAACGTTGGTAAAACAGCAATGAAGGCCATGTATGCAAATCGAAATGAAAAGCAACTCACCCTTACTCCCAGAAAAAACAGTGGAAGCTGCACATTTTGAAAATCATACACAGAATCTGTTCTACAATGTAGACGGACACTACAATTATGCATTCTGGGCCAAATATAACACCCCCCCCCCCCCCCCCCCCCCCCAAAACAAAAAAAAATGTACTGCTTGTTTTATAATTACAAGCTCATATAAACGAAGAGGACAGACCCGTTACACAGCACAAAAACGAGTTCCATCAGAATACTAGACAGAGAGTGTGTGTAACTAATAAAATGCAGGCAGTTAAAAGCACACAGACTCTGTGAAGTGAGTATAGTGGTACCTATACATGCACATCACACTTCGGACTTTCCAAACATCACAACTGTTTATCAAACTGTAGTTAATCATTTCCAGGCATATTTTCAAAGCGCTCACTTCAGTCTGTAGCGGTAGTTTCTAGTTCTTATTCTACACTATTGTGTACATGCTGTTGATGCTGTGATGTAATTAAAGATGTTTGCACATACTGCTATTGCACCAGTTCATTAAACTCTGCACTAGGAGTAACTAGTCTGCATCAATCCACACATCCCAATGCCTTTTTAAAGTATACTGTCAAATCCCAGCCTTTAATTGAAGCTAACTGGGATGTGCCTTTCTGATCACACAGTCCACTAATTTATTAAAATCTAAATTCATTTCACTTTGTAATTCAAATGATCTGTTATAAAGGGGCCCCCTGAGATGGCTCACTTGTGGCAAAATGTGTTGAGAGTATTCCATGAATTAATAATAAACCATGTAAGTGCAGCACAGTCGCACTAAGACATCCTGAAATACAAATAACATAATGTATTCCTTGGATAAAACGCAGGGACTGAAGCTGTTTTCCTTTAAGAAAGATTTCCATCACATGACTAAACAATGTGCCACAGCACTCAAATGTCAGAGAAATCACCTTGACTTGGAGTTCAATCTGGAGTTGTTAACCTTTCATTCTGTTCTGCCTAATAATCCCATCCCATCTAAGAGCAGACACAGTTGATAAAAACCAGCGCAAAGCATACATTCTGTGAATAGCATCTCAGCTTGACTCTTCAACACCCCGATGAAGGAAGTTCAGTTCACTTTTAACCCCTTAAGTTACACAAGGAATGTTCAAACGGGTTCTTCTTAAAATACATTTGAATAAGAAAGTTAGAATGACTTCTGCCACTGACAACTGTCATCCTGAACCAATACATTAAACTAACAGCACAAATTAGCATGACTAATGTAGTTAAATGTGTTCTACCAAACACAATCACAATGTTGAGAAAAAAAGAATGGTTTCATTTGCATGCTATTTAAGTAGCAAGCTTAGTAGGTGTCACTGGGAAAAAAACATTGTTGGAACAATTTCATTAGCTGGCTTTGGAAAAAGAAAACTCAAGCTGACCTACTTTATCACTGAATGGCATTCATTGCCTGCTAATGAGAGCGCCAGTTTCAATGTAAAGCATTCACATGCATGGTAGGGTTCATTCATCTTATGCATCAGAATACAGCGTTCAGTAAAACAGAGCTACAGTGGTAACCCGGCCCAGCACTTTACCTGTCGCTAGACTGTCACAATGCAGCAACGGCACAGGGTTACAGTCCTGTTCTTTCTGACCAGCTTGTCGCATTAACCTCCTTTATGGCACATGGCATAGTGTGCCACACTTTGCCATTTTTATACCTAGCCACAGCTACCTCTGAAATACACCAGCAACATGCTACTCTACACAATGTTCCTGCATGTAACTTATTTCTTATTAAAATTAGGGTTTCTCTTATAAAAGTTAACCTCCATAAAAGCATAGCAAAGAGTAATAAAGCACAGTGAAGGCAGGGTAAAGCATACTAATAAACATGGCAAAAAAAGAGTAAACTAAATTGATATAACTAAATAACCATGGGAAAACTGCAAAAACACTGTAGTAAACTTTCATAAGGGTAGTCCTTTCTTCAACTAGCCCAGTCCTTTGTAGTCAGAGGCCTGTTTAGGGTTAGTTCTGCTTTAGAACAATCCTTGGTAAGCTTTGTGGAGAATCCTGGCTGACATGTGCCCTTATTTCCTAAATGCAAATCAATTTACCTGAAGAATTCCATGAAGGAGAAGCCGTAGCCATGCTGTTCTGCAATCCCAGCACAGACAACATTGGCAGAAGCTCCGATCAGTGTCCCATTCCCTGGAGAAATGATTGCAAAGCTGGTGTGAATAATAAAATGTGCCTGTCTCGCAAAATATAACCTGAAATGAAAGATTGTAGAAGTAACATTACAAATGAAATGGCTTTCTTTGTCAGGGGAAAGCCGTATTTAATTGTATGACTTAGTTATGTTGTTTGTTTAGATATATTGCACAATCATGAAGCGCAGGCTATGTTGAAGCATGTGTTTACAAGTTGAACATGTTTAAGACACAATGGGGTTTAAAGTGGGGTGTAATCAGGTTAGAAGAGTACTGGTTTCATGTTCAATAGATATCAGTCTCTATTTAATGCTAGTAGTAAACATTGCCGTTATGATGGTAGTTTAACAAGTTCTTCCTATTAGTTTATCAAGGGCCATTATGCTACCAGTGTATTAAGCTTGAAATATTAGAACACATGTAATTAAAATGACTCTAGAACACATTTCAATTCCTTTTTTAAATGCTCCCCAAAGGAGGCAATACAATGAAAATGCAATTAGTTTTTCTCCCATTTGTTCTGAAAGAAATAAAACCATTTCGCAATTAAACTACCATGAACAGCCATTTATAGTCTCCTGAACTGTTTCCTGCTAGCTTTTATACTAGCCATGCCCCCTCCCCCCCTCCCAGTGTATTGGATTAAAAAAATCAAAAGGGTGATAATCGAAAACACAGACAAATCTGAAATCCTGAAATTGTAATCGTGCAATCTTACAACACTGTATTTCCATAGTGTCCCCTTTTTGAAATTGTGGATTGCTCATGTCCCTGTCTGATTAGCTTGCCAACTGTATTCTGTTCAGCTTTCCCTCCCACAAGAACACATATATAGTGTTTGCCTGAGACCACTTCCGTTTAAACAGGAATCACTTTTCCAGTCGACATCTTGGAGAAAAAAAGAAATTTCAATCAGCAATGATAACATCAGCTCCTCAAATCAATCCCAAGCTGTCACAACAAGTTCTCTTTGCTCTCTCCTGTCTGCTTTTAAAGATACCAATTTACTGCCACGCGATGGATCCCTGATGCTTCCTTCAGGAAAGCGGTGTTGTTTTTAAGAGGAACTCGTGATTTAAAATAATAATGTCAGATTCTACTAGCCAGCAATGAGACCAATGAGAACTCTTTACAGTTGGGTTCTGACACTGATAAATAAACTACCTGCTGTAATAGTCCACCTGTGGCAGGCTGGTAATGGGCAGATGCATCTCTAAGGTTTATTATTTTCTCTTACACAAACACATATATGCCATGATTTTTTTTTAATAGGTTTGGAAAGACAAATGGAGATTGTGATATTGCCTGGATCTCCTCAGTAACCATCCTATTGCAGTGCCTGTCTATAACAGAGTGTGATACTGCCTGGATCTCCTCAGTAACCATCCTATTGCAGTGCCTGTCTATAACAGAGTGTGATACTGCCCAGATCTCCTCAGTAACCATCCTATTGCAGTGCCTGTCTATAACAGAGTGTGATACTGCCTGGATCTCCTCAGTAACCATCCTATTGCAGTGCCCGTCTATAACAGAGTGTGATACTGCCTGGATCTCCTCAGTAACCATCCTGTGTCGTGCAGGGAGTTCCAGTGAGTCTTCCAATGGAAAACTCAACTCAAACTCCAAATCCAGGTAATTCTTGTTCTAACCAGGGATTCAATGACACAACCATTCTGATGCAACATAGACACCTGGATTGGAACCTGAAATAAACTCATTATCAGATTTCTGGAGATTACTCTCTGAAGGAGTCGAATGCATTTGTCAACAAAACAAACTGCCATAGTTATCTTCTCAATAGCGAAAGTGATTGAATACAGTCAGTCTTCTCTCATGACAGACTGGAGCAGGAGCAGGAGCTGTATGTAGGAAGGAGCGCTTGTCTCTTACCTCCAAGACAAGCTCCCATTGCAAGTGCATAAACAAGAGGATTCAGCGGTAAGTTCACATCAGCATCCTGACTTAGATTAATGAGCACAGGGATCTGTCGAGGACAAAAAGAAAGTTAGTCACCAGCTTCAAATCCAGATAACCACTTAAAATGATTTGATAACATTCTGGAAGATTATTATTGACAATTTAGGGAAATAATGTTTGTTTTTTTCTAAAAAAATACCCTGTTGACAAAACAAAGCCATGCTTTGAGGGTCCTCTGGTACTGACCCCTTTCATTCAGACTTGAACTGATCTGCTAGGCACATGAGTCCAGTCAATAATGCTTCCAGTGATATAGTACAGTACAGAGAGATCTTAATCCAGCTATTCTCAAAATTCAACTCTCATCTACTCTCTTACCAGGCTGGAGATAACGCCACCCCCCCAAAAAAAAAACCCTCCTCAAATGTTACTTTTGTGCAGAGTCTAGTTGAGAAACTCAATGGTTAAATGTAACCAGGCGTCCAGAACACTTTATTAGCAGTAACGGTTCAGTAAAACACAAGCTCTTCCAGTGTCTTAAGCGATCCAGACTCTTTCTGATAAAAGCTAAATGAAATTAAAGTACGCAAAAAACTCTGCAGGGCGATAAAGAGAACTTAAAGTCTCATGTCTACAAAACTGAACAGCTGAGTTTTATTGTCTAAATGCAATATTGCCAATGGAAAGCTTGTAGGATAATTCTGGTAGCTTCTATTTGCTCAGCCAAGTGTGTTTGTCACGTGGCCAGAAGGAAGACGAGCACTCTGGGGAAAAGCAGATGAAACACTCACACGCTGCTGTGATCTGGTGGCTGTCCCTGAAAACCAACAAGTACTTCTGATCCCTCTCCCTTGCCTTTCAACATTAAAAGACATTGAGGGGCTCCCGTGTGGCGCATCCAGTAAAGGCGCTCCACGTGGAGTGCAGGATGCGCTCTATAGCCTGGAGATCACAAGTTCAAATCCAGACCATGACCAGGGGTCCCTTGGGGGCAGCACACAATTGGTCAAGCACCACCCAACTAGGGAGGGCTTAGGTCAGCAGGGCAATCCACAGTTCACCATGCACCAGCCACTCCTGCAGATGATAAGGCATCTGCAGGTCTGCTGTGGAGCCATTCAGATCTGTATTGTCCTCCTGCACTATAGATCTGATGACTTCACTGTGGAGCCACAGTGCAAAAAAAAACAGCTTGGCAGGGACACATTTCAGAGGACAAGTGTGTCAGCCACTGTCTCCCAAGTCACCAGGGGGTTGCAGCAGTGAACCAGGATTAATAATAACACCACTGGAGATTCCAAACTGGGGTAAAATCACTGGCAATGACTAAATAAAAAAAAAAAAAACATTGAGAAAGACAGTAGAAACACTTGTCATGGACTCTTTTTTCAGTTGTTTTAGGATTTTATTCCCTATGGATCTCTAAGCTGAGGGAACACACAGGCACTTTTTTCAAGAACAGTGGCTTGAAACCTGATTCCAGGAGACTAGTTTGAGGCAACTTTGCTGTATATATCAAACCCCAAGTCTCTGCTGTTGTCCTCCTGAAAGCAAGTTCCAAGCCACAAGTGGCTTCGTGTCCCTTTAGCTTTGTGTGTTATGGATGAGCACCAGCAGAGAGAGAGTACACACACTGTTAACAAGCAGAAACAACCAGGTACTGCCTTCAACTGTGCCAAAAAACTTCCTTAAAAGCTGCCTTATATTTCAAGCTGTTATCACTCTTCCAAGCTAATTTCAGCAAAACACACAGCATGAGCCAGTGCAATATAAAAAAGCTCTTCAATTTCAGCAGTAACTCATATCTATAGTACACCCTATGACACAACATGGAGTGCTGGCCTGCTTTTAACAGATTGCAGTATAATTCAACGTCATTTTACACAGCAAACTGGAAAACAATAAAAAGCAGGGTATTTTTTAGCTGCAGACAAACAGCATCAATCATTCTGAAAAACAGAAGGGATACCAAAGTGAGCCATTAGGAGAATTCAAAAGACTTGTCAGTCTTATTGCAGGCCGTTTTTCTCACTCAGCTGTCTGACACGAGACAGGCTTTGACACAAGATGCTACTTTGTTTTTAACCTTTATTTTACCAGGAAAGTCTCGTTGTGGTTCAAATCTCTTTTTCAGGGAGACCTGGTCAAGAAGGTGGTATATAATACAAACCACAAAAAACACACACAAGCTCAAATGAGCATAACCAATACAAACAAGTTCAAATTACAAGAAACAACTTAGGGGCACCATGACAAAACAAAAATATCTCAGCTGTAAAGATGTCAACTGTTTGTTTAAACTTCAGTAAGGGTTTCAAGACAGTAAGCTTCATTTCTTCCTGAAGTGCACACCAAGATCAAATTTCATACAAACTGAAAAACTAAGAGATGCCTGAGAGCTAAGATTATACACACAGCTAGAGGGAATTTACTAAGGTAATTTGGGGCATTGCCAAGCATCGCCTTATAAACAATACCAGTGCTTCAATCTTCACGAAGAAAGAAGTCAGTTAGCAAGTTTCCATGTATTGATTCCAATAGTCAAAAGTTACACATCTATAGTGTAAACATTGATCATTAGACAACACATGTGGCACCTAGTTTTAAACAGAAACCAGACGATGATTAGTTTCCCAATGCTCTGGGAGACGGCTCGGGTACGAAGGAGGAGAGGATTCAGGGAGCTTGTCTCGATCTGAAATGCCTGTCTTATATATCCCACCTAATTGCATGTATGTGAAGCTGAACTTTCAGAATGCTGCTTCCACTATGATGAGGAAACAAATTCATTTCTTGGCACGAGTTCTGATGTTGTTCCAGACACAGATCGTTATGCCAGCTCAAAACATATCCCAGTTCAGGAAGGCTTTGTTCCTGGGTCCGGGCTGGTCCAGTAGAATAATAATCAACTCCCACGACTGCAGCTTGGCTCCAGTGCAGCTGTTTAGTCTTCGATGATCCTTACAGGTGTGTCAGGGTTAGTTCACAGGTAGAGGCAACAGTGAGATTATGTCTAGAGGTGTGTGTGTCATTACCTAACATTATATACAGAAGCTAATAGAAAAAGCAGATTGAAGATCTAAGAGTTTTTACAAATGATATAGCCCTCTATTTACTTTAGTTTTTTTTCTGCTAACAAAGTATACACGATCCAAACAAATGTGTTTTTTTTTTTTTAATTATAAATAATGGGTTGAAAGCAGACTTTCTCCTGCGTGACTATGTAATTAAAAACAGCTACTACAAAATGAAACCATGTAATCAGGCAGACACAACTCTTCTGAAAATCATGTCAGCGGCTCCAGTGAGCGTCCATTTCCACGCCTGTTGCACAATCTGAAAGCTTGGTGTCTCTGCTTAATAATTGAAATTCCTGCATTGTTTCACATACACTGCACTTTGCTATTTCTTTTGTGCATCTTTGTGTCACAATACATCATTTATCAGCTGCAAACAACTGGGAAATGAATATCAAGTCAGGAAATAGGTGTTTCCCATCCAGAAATACAGACTGTTGTTTTTAACAGAATTGTTGAGACTGTTCCCCGCACCGACACGCAACACAAACAACTAGATTTCAATCAATAGGAAAACGAGCGCTGTGACGAGAGTAGAAGCTCATAACACAGTCCGAGACTAGAAGAGTCTTGGAAATGGAAGATCCCAGTCCCAGGTTGTTTATCTAATTTGGGAATAAACGACTGATAGGCCAATCGACACTGTGGACCACAATCCCAAAGAGTTAAAGAATCATTTTTTTCAAAGTATTTTATAAATAAGAAAATTAAAAAAATGTAAATCTATGGAATATTTCTGTACAGTATGAACATGCATGTGGAAATAAAACACTGGGTTGGCCTACAGTGGCAGAACACCAATAAAATGAATAAGTGCTTTGTTAGCAACGCTTTACCATGCTTTACCGCTTGCTTCCAACCAAATGCATTGCATTGCAAAAGGAATGACACTGTGCCGTGGGTATTGGTTCACATGATACACAAAATGCCTCTATTCAGTGCATTTGGATTAGTGTATTTAAAAGCAATGCTATCAATCATTGAAAACTGTACTCCTGAGACTGGAGTTCCACTAAAAATCAGCACTGGCGCACTCATGTGGGGCACATACTTTGTGAATCAATATTGTCTTCGAGCAGATCTGCCTTCAAGACCATTCTTGCCTTTAGGGCAGATTTGATAAAAATGCAGAATAATGACATCAGCGATTTCCCTTAGTGACAGTTCTCCAGTTCCTGAGTGATGTCATAATGACACATGGACGATTTCCCTGACTGACAGATCTCCTACTCCCAAATGATGTCAATGAGAGAGGGGCAATTTCCCTAAGAGACAGATCTCCCGTTCCAGAGTGGTGTCACCTTTAAAATATATTCTATGCATTATGAAACGATAACTATGGGCCTGAATTCTCTCGCTCTCTCTTTCTTTTATTATTATTTTTTATAAATGGAATTTATCAGTATAATTTCAAAGATAACATCCCCTGGGAGAGAGACAGCGATGTGCCTTGGAGGAATATTGCCTCTTTGTCATTGTTCTGTGTGTGTGAATTGCCTGGGGGTGAGAAATAAGCATCTTATGATCAGTCAGTGGCTACACTGGGACTGAAAAAAAATTATTACAATCTAAACTGACAGACCAAGGGCTCCCAATTCCCCAGCTGCGCAGTGCATTGTGTACCCATGCTAAGTGATTCACTCCAGCTACTCGAAGTACAGTGCGAGTGTGGTATGCAACAATGCAATTCTAATTATAGGAAAGCAGAATGATAGCAGATAACCCTGCAATGGCTGCATTGTCCATAAAGAAAGAATCCTGTGCATTCCGGGAATGGCAATGTTTGCAGAAAACTACCACAAAAAAATAATAAAAAAAAATATATATACACACACAAAAACACCAGAAGCGGACAGGTGGACCCAGAGCTGTCCCAGCAAACTGGACTTCACTGCACTGTGTATGACCCACAGTCAAACAGGTGGACCCAGGGCTGCCCCAGCAAAATGGACTTCACTGCACTGTCATTCATGAAAGTGTACAATTACAAATGTGCTTACACCAGGGCTGAATGTACTTGGGCTTTGAGCAATTCAAATGACAAGCCACATACTGCAGCCGCTGCAAGTCTCAATTCAAATGGATTTGATGGTCCTCTTTATCACAACTTTTTTGTTGTTTTTAATGGGATTCAATTTGCAAGGCAGGGAACATTACCAGTTGTTTCTGCTTGTGTGTTTGCACGCTTGAGAAATAAACAGTTGAGGCACGTTTTATGAAATCATGTGAATATTAATATTCTACACATTTTACCAGTGGAGGGACAGGAAACAAATGACAATAAATAAAGAAATCAAGATATTGTACAATTAATACACTACAGTATATAGTGCCTCTAGTTAACTGCCTCTTGTAACATCGTTATAAGGTTGTTCCAAAGTCTGAAAGACTCTGGTTTCCCTTTGAGACTCATTAACTGCTTGTGGTCAATGTTATTAGTTCCACCTCACCATTGTGGCCGTGAATGGGATGTTGTCAATGAGGAACAATGCCAGAGCAGAAACCCAGAAAATATTACCTTGTTGACAAAACATGGGCCGTCTGTAACCACTGCCGATTCATCTGCTTTGCAAACGGCATTCAACAGGTGGTACTTATTATATTAAAAACTGCAATTTCAGTATTCGAGACATCACAGGGAGCTGACGTAATTCTAAGAGCTATTCTGGAGAAATGTCTTGGCTGCAGATTCTCATCTCCGACTGCCTGAAGGAATTAGAGGCAGGTAATCATTGGGTAACAGCAACATATCTTCCAGGCTCATCAGATCCAACCCCTGTACATCTTCAGCTTTTGCTGTGTGTTTGTATCCCTGACAATCTCAAAGTACTTTACAGGACATGCATCAGCTGAAGGAAAACCCAAAGGCCTGGGAAAACAAGTACAGTTACATTTTCAATTTGGACTTTTATTACCAGGAGAAACTTGCAGAGATGAAACCATCTCGATTTTAGACAGCCCTGAAGCTGAAAGGCATGACACCTCAGTGTAATACAATGTATCAGACAGCCCCCTTTGACATGCTGGAGGTCAGTGAAGTGTACACTTTCCTTGGAGAGCATGTGGAGAATCCTGGGAATATTATGGCCCCAGTTCTATTCACTTGCACTGGGGAAACAGATCCACGGCATCCTCTCTCATTATGTTTTGACTTTAGATTCTACAAATGAAAATCAGATGAGTGCGCTGACTGTCATATCATTATCCACATTGAGATCTTACAGTCCAAATGGAACCTGACATGTCAATCCAACTGGAATTCATTGTAATACATTCTACAGCTTTTAAAGGTTGTTCTTTATTGAGATATAGAAGCCCTAGTGCAGGGCATATGATTTCTCCACAGAGGATGGAAATTAACCACCAGAGAGAGAGAATTGAAGAAGTCAAAATGGCCTAGATTAACTTTCAATAGCTGTCTTTTCTGATGCTGGATAACTACTTAATTTTTGTCCTGTACAGATTGATGATATTTTACTATTCTTGCTTCATGGTGGGCAGATTAGGTTATCAACATGCTTGGCATTATATTAAGTTACCTTTATCAATACAGCGGTCTGCTCTCCAATGTAGTCAATCAACTGCAGCTGGGCCAATGCCTAAAGAATCACAACAATCAACAATTAACAAAAAGCAGCTTGGATCAATGCATTTCCACACTTTGTGTTGGATCAGGTTTTCACAATAAATAAATTAATTAATTAATGGCATGTTATTCTGAAAATAAACCAAACCCTTTGCTCTCTATAAAGTACCAGACGAGCTCCAAATGTGTAGCTCAGTGTGGTCTAGCTGTGCAGTCCTCTGCTCCTGGCAGTACTTCAATAACACATATGTCCTGTATTTCTGTTGGCAGCCGTTATCTTTGTTCACTCTTGACTCGGCTTTTGGTTACTAATGGGACTACAGATTATGTTTATGTCCATATGTGTGTGTGTGTGTGTGTGTGTGTGTGTGTGTGTGCTTATGAGCAGCACAGAGATTACTAAGTGCTTTAGTAAGCTGTAATAGATGTTCCTAATAACCACAACACTTAATTTTCATTAAAAGAGCAACAGTAAAAAAAACATTCTTTATTTCTTTATCAGTTAGGTTGTTGGCTTACAAAACAAGCAATGTTGCATTATGCAGCCTGGTAAGCCAATTGGGTTTATTATAACTAAGTGGATTTTGACTCCAATGATTATCTACTTGATCTATTTAATGATTTATGTGTTTGTTGTGTCTATGCTAGAATCCCAAATAGAAATGTGACCTCTTTGGGAAGTCTACCCTTACCCTCATCCTTACCTTAACCCAATGCTGATTTAACCTTCCACAATAAACGCAAGGCAGACGTATATAGAGAGAGAGAGAGAGAGAGAGAGAGAGAGAGAGAGAGAGAGAGACACAAACACACACACACACACACACACACTCACCCTCACCCTCATACACAACACCCTCCTCATCCTCACACTGACACACACACACACACACAATTCTGTCAGTTTTTCACTTTGGAGAGGATCTGAAGATCTCCCTGTCCAGGGCCAGCTTTCCTCTGTAACTGGTTGGATACAGCACTTGTGCATGTGCAGCAGTGTAAAGCAGAGACCATGCAATGTGCCCTACCTCCATCAGCACAAACAGTGCAGCGAAGAACATGAGGGTTGCCCATTCCACTCTGTGTAGGATTATCTCAAAGTCCTGAATGTCAGCTAGAACCAGCAACCACAGAGCCCCAAACATAGCAATCCATCCTGCATGAAACATGAATACAAACATCACCTAAAGCACCTTTCACTCAGGCTTCTTAGATCCATTGCATCCCCATGAGATACTTACCAGAGCAGTGAGGCACATTTCACGCAGGCTTCATAGATCCATTGCATCCTCATGACATACTTACCAGATCGGTGAGGCACATTTCACTCAGGCTTCTTAGATCCATTTTAAGACCAGCTTAAAAGAGATCAAAGGTGATTTCTCTCTGGAGGCTGGGGGGACCCTACCGGTGGTCTCAATCCAGTTTCAATTTACAAAAAACCATCAACTACCGGAAATCAATCAATTAATTGATTTTTATATAGCGCCTTTTATGGAAAGCCATCCCAAAGCACTTTACAAAACAAGCAAAAATATAACTATAATATCAAACATTAATTACAACAATTAAAAATACTAGTTATTAAAATATAAGCTTGGAAAAAACAAGTTTTTAATAGACTTAAAGTCCTCCAGAATTTCTGTCAACTGGAGGCAGGTAATTCCAGAGGGAGTGAGAACAAGTAGAGAAACTGCTTCAGTGGGGGAGTTTTGCATTTGATTGCAAGGGCCTGAGGGGGGGGGGGGGGGGGGGGGGGGGGGGGGGGGGGGGAGTGGAGAAAAAAAATATTCAAGCATTCCTGCAATATTTATTTTAATTCAATGAACACGGCTTTATTGAATAAGTATTGCTGAAAGGGCACTCTTAACTGTAGCTAACTCAACCCCATCACCTGTATGTCTGATTGCTGGTTGGCTGATTGTTTTTGTTTGTTTTAGTTGTAACGTGTCACTCTGCTGCTGTCTGGATGTCCCAGCAAACAAGCATGCAGACTGTGCTAGATATTCTGGTCCAGGTGACAGCAGACAGCAATGCTAACAGTGACAGGCTTCGAGCATGTGCCTACAGTACATGAGAAAACAACACCGCCCTGGACAAGGAAGACTCAACAGTTAAAAGTGTCAGTCAGCCCAGGGTTGGGCAGTTTTTTTTTTTTACATCAATATGTAATAGTTCTATTTTTTCTGTCATATCACATCTCACTTCAGGTTGCAGAACACTGAGTGGATTTTTGTTCAAATGTGCAACTTTCTAAACTGTCCGATGGTGTAGGCAAAATGGACCACAGTACTTTTCATCATTTATATGAACCAGCAGATTCTGTAGTTTGTACTGACTGGAGCTCTGAGCACTTCCTGTCATAGCTCTTCAAGCAATACTAATGATCTAACCTCGCCTTCAAGCCCTGCAGTACTGTAACGTTATCACTGGGCCCATAACCTTACTAAAGCCCGGACTGTTCCTTCTGTGACACTTTCACTTCCTGCATCAGGTCCACTACAGTGAGATTGTGAAAACTGACCTTTAACACAGGAAGCCCCAATTAAAGAACAAAAAAAAATTCCTCATAAAAAAATAATATTCAAATAATATTGCTCATGCTACAATATGTGAGAAATATGATTTTAAAGCCTTGGCTCAGTCCTTTATGTTAAAAAGTCATAAACGCAACTAAACACTGGTAAGCCACTGGTAAGCCACTGGCTGGACAGTGCGGTGTATCACAGTATTGAAGCCACTGGCTGGACAGTGCAGTGTATCACAGTATTGAAGGCTGGACAGTGCAGTGCATCACAGTATTCAAGCCACTGGCTGGACAGTGCGGTGTATCACAGTATTGAAGCCACTGGCTGGGCAGTGCAGTGTATCACAGTATTGAAGGCTGGACAGTGCAGTGTATCACAGTATTGAAGCCACTGGCTGGACAGTGCAGTGTATCACAGTATTGAAGCCACTGGCTGGACAGTGCAGTGCATCACAGTATTGAAGCCACTGGCTGGACAGTGCAGTGCATCACAGTATTGAAGCCACTGGCTGGACAGTGCAGTGTATCACAGTATTGAAGCCACTGGCTGGGCAGTGCAGTGTATCACAGTATTGAAGGCTGGACAGTGCAGTGCATCACAGTATTGAAGCCACTGGCTGGACAGTGCAGTGTATCACAGTATTGAAGCCACTGGCTGGGCAGTGCAGTGTATCACAGTATTGAAGGCTGGACAGTGCAGTGCATCACAGTATTGAAGCCACTGGCTGGGCAGTGCAGTGTATCACAGTATTGAAGCCACTGGCTGGACAGTGCAGTGTATCACAGTATTGAAGCCACTGGCTGGGCAGTGCAGTGTATCACAGTATTGAAGGCTGGACAGTGCAGTGTATCACAGTATTGAAGCCACTGGCTGGGCAGTGCAGTGTATCACAGTATTGAAGGCTGGACAGTGCAGTGTATCACAGTATTGAAGCCACTGGCTGGACAGTGCAGTGTATCACAGTATTGAAGCCACTGGCTGGGCAGTGCAGTGTATCACAGTATTGAAGGCTGGACAGTGCATTGTATCACAGTATTGAAGCCACTGGCTGGACAGTGCAGTGTATCACAGTATTGAAGCCACTGGCTGGACAGTGCAGTGTATCACAGTATTGAAGCCACTGGCTGGACAGTGCAGTGCATCACAGTATTGAAGCCACTGGCTGGGCAGTGCAGTGTATCACAGTATTGAAGCCACTGGCTGGACAGTGCAGTGTATCACAGTATTGAAGCCACTGGCTGGGCAGTGCAGTGTATCACAGTATTGAAGCCACTGGCTGGACAGTGCAGTGTATCACAGTATTGAAGCCACTGGCTGGGCAGTGCAGTGTATCACAGTATTGAAGGCTGGACAGTGCATTGTATCACAGTATTGAAGCCACTGGCTGGGCAGTGCAGTGTATCACAGTATTGAAGCCACTGGCTGGACAGTGCAGTGTATCACAGTATTGAAGCCACTGGCTGGACAGTGCAGTGTATCACAGTATTGAAGCCACTGGCTGGACAGTGCAGTGCATCACAGTATTGAAGCCACTGGCTGGACAGTGCAGTGTATCACAGTATTGAAGCCACTGGCTGGACAGTGCAGTGTATCACAGTATTGAAGCCACTGGCTGGACAGTGCAGTGTATCACAGTATTGAAGCCACTGGCTGGGCAGTGCAGTGTATCACAGTATTGAAGCCACTGGCTGGACAGTGCAGTGCATCACAGTATTGAAGCCACTGGCTGGGCAGTGCAGTGTATCACAGTATTGAACGCTGGACAGTGCAGTGTATTACAGTATTGAAGCCACTGGCTGGACAGTACAGTGCATCACAGTATTGAAGCCACTGGCTGGACAGTGCAGTGTATCACAGTATTGAAGCCACTGGCTGGACAGTGCAGTGTATCACAGTATTGAAGCCACTGGCTGGACAGTGCAGTGTATCACAGTATTGAAGCCACTGGCTGGACAGTGCAGTGTATCACAGTATTGAAGCCACTGGCTGGGCAGTGCAGTGTATCACAGTATTATGTATGAATGGGCACACTAATGCTTTCAACTTTGAATCACAGCTGGACACTAAATCCAGCAGATGAACAAAGACCTGTTTCCCAGCCACAGAGGCCTGGAGTCTGAGCAATGCAATAAGGGAAGTAGGTTGTAGTGTCTACATCCAGCTAAACAAACAATCCCCAAACCCTTATGAGGTGGGCAGGAGTTAAGAGGGTCATCTACTGTGTGTAATGTGCAATAAGGAATAAAGCCCCTCCTGCAGCACTGCTCACAGTTACACAGAGGGCCGGAGCCGTCAGAGCTGCTGTGTCAGGAGAAGTATGATTCCACTTGAGCGCTCCCACTGTCTAAAACATGGAACTAGAATGTCAGTCCTGGGGCCAGGTTTAACCTTTTAAAAGTATACAATTGCCAAGGTGAGATTAGTGAAGTGAAGCATCAGGAGTCAGGTCTACATAGCAACACATGGCAGGTCTAGCAGTCTAAAGCAGGCTTTAAAAAACTGAATAAAAAAATATAAAGTGGAAACTGGTCACAAATATTGACGGGCATGCTAGCACACAATGACTGATGGTTTACTATAGTATGCAGTCACGAAAGAGAATGGTACCCCAGAAAGACTACATGAACCTGCGTACACCTGGAGAAGTGCTTATCCAATTGTCAATAAACTCAGCCTTACTTAGTCCACATTACTGAGAATATCAGAGTCTGGGGGTATAGGGGTGTCTGTCGGTTTGTCTGTCGCATTTACATTCTTGCATTTATCTGGAGAATAACATCGAATTGTGATTAAACATGTCATTACTAATTCTTATTCTATACTGCATTGTTCATTCTGATACCTGTGGCTCTCATTCTGAATTGACATCTGAGATGGGGGGCGTATGGTACTGACATAGTTAGAATAATTCAGAGTGTTTTTTTGTAACAATGGATCTCCAGTTGGCAAGTATGTTCTGCAAATGATAGGTATTGAAGTAATTATTTTTCTGCATGGGCTATCCACACAGATAACTTTGAAAAATAAGACTGCAATAAGTTTTGATTTACTGTCTACATATTGAATCCCTTTGGAGTGCTCCTAAGTCCAGGAAAAAAACAGGGCAAACGCATTCCAATTAAACACTGTTTATAGAGGGGTCTGAACAAGACTAACCAGGGCAAACACATTCCAATTAAACACTGTTTATAGAGGGGCCTGAACAAGACTAACCAGCGCAAACGCATTCCAATTAAACACTGTTTATAGAGGGGTCTGAACAAGACTAACCAGCGCAAACACATTCCAATTAAACACTGTTTATAGAGGGGTCTGAACAAGACTAACCAGCGCAAACACATTCCAATTAAACACTGTTTATAGAGGGGTCTGAACAAGACTAACCAGCGCAAACACATTCCAATTAAACACTGTTTATAGAGGGGTCTGAACAAGACTAACCAGCGCAAACACATTCCAATTAAACACTGTTTATAGAGGGGTCTGAACAAGACTAACCAGCGCAAACACATTCCAATTAAACACTGTTTATAGAGGGGTCTGAACAAGACTAACCAGCGCAAACACATTCCAATTAAACACTGTTTATAGAGGGGTCTGAACAAGACTAACCAGCGCAAACACATTCCAATTAAACACTGTTTATAGAGGGGTCTGAACAAGACTAACCAGAGCAAACACATTCCAATTAAACACTGTATATAGAGGGGTCTGAACAAGACTAACCAGAGCAAACACATTCCAATTAAACACTGTTTATAGAGGGGTCTGAACAAGACTAACCAGCGCAAACACATTCCAATTAAACACTGTTTATAGAGGGGTCTGAACAAGACTAACCAGAGCAAACACATTCCAATTAAACACTGTATATAGAGGGGTCTGAACAAGACTAACCAGAGCAAACACATTCCAATTAAACACTGTTTATAGAGGGGTCTGAACAAGACTAACCAGAGCAAACACATTCCAATTAAACACTGTTTATAGAGGGGTCTGAACAAGACTAACCAGCGCAAACACATTCCAATTAAACACTGTTTATAGAGGGGTCTGAACAAGACTAACCAGCGCAAACACATTCCAATTAAACACTGTTTATAGAGGGGTCTGAACAAGACTAACCAGCGCAAACACATTCCAATTAAACACTGTTTATAGAGGGGTCTGAACAAGACTAACCAGCAAACACATTCCAATTAAACACTGTTTATAGAGGGGTCTGAACAAGACTAACCAGCACATTCCAATTAAACACTGTTTATAGAGGGGTCTGAACAAGACTAACCAGCGCAAACACATTCCAATTAAACACTGTTTATAGAGGGGTCTGAACAAGACTAACCAGCGCAAACACATTCCAATTAAACACTGTTTATAGAGGGGTCTGAACAAGACTAACCAGCGCAAACACATTCCAATTAAACACTGTTTATAGAGGGGTCTGAACAAGACTAACCAGCGCAAACACATTCCAATTAAACACTGTTTATAGAGGGGTCTGAACAAGACTAACCAGGGCAAACACATTCCAATTAAACACTGTTTATAGAGGGGTCTGAACAAGACTAACCAGCGCAAACACATTCCAATTAAACACTGTTTATAGAGGGGTCTGAACAAGACTAACCAGCGCAAACACATTCCAATTAAACACTGTTTATAGAGGGGTCTGAACAAGACTAACCAGCGCAAACACATTCCAATTAAACACTGTTTATAGAGGGGTCTGAACAAGACTAACCAGCGCAAACACATTCCAATTAAACACTGTTTATAGAGGGGTCTGAACAAGACTAACCAGCGCAAACACATTCCAATTAAACACTGTTTATAGAGGGGTCTGAACAAGACTAACCAGGGCAAACACATTCCAATTAAACACTGTTTATAGAGGGGTCTGAACAAGACTAACCAGCGCAAACACATTCCAATTAAACACTGTTTATAGAGGGGTCTGAACAAGACTAACCAGCGCAAACACATTCCAATTAAACACTGTTTATAGAGGGGTCTGAACAAGACTAACCAGCGCAAACACATTCCAATTAAACACTGTTTATAGAGGGGTCTGAACAAGACTAACCAGCGCAAACACATTCCAATTAAACACTGTTTATAGAGGGGTCTGAACAAGACTAACCAGCGCAAACACATTCCAATTAAACACTGTTTATAGAGGGGTCTGAACAAGACTAACCAGTGCAAACACATTCCAATTAAACACTGTTTATAGAGGGGTCTGAACAAGACTAACCAGCGCAAACACATTCCAATTAAACACTGTCTGAACAAGACTAACCAGCGCAAACACATTCCAATTAAACACTGTTTATAGAGGGGTCTGAACAAGACTAACCAGCGCAAACACATTCCAATTAAACACTGTTTATAGAGGGGTCTGAACAAGACTAACCAGCGCAAACACATTCCAATTAAACACTGTTTATAGAGGGGTCTGAACAAGACTAACCAGCGCAAACACATTCCAATTAAACACTGTTTATAGAGGGGTCTGAACAAGACTAACCAGCGCAAACACATTCCAATTAAACACTGTTTATAGAGGGGTCTGAACAAGACTAACCAGGGCAAACACATTCCAATTAAACACTGTTTATAGAGGGGTCTGAACAAGACTAACCAGCGCAAACACATTCCAATTAAACACTGTTTATAGAGGGGCCTGAACAAGACTAACCAGCGCAAACACATTCCAATTAAACACTGTTTATAGAGGGGTCTGAACAAGACTAACCAGCGCAAACGCATTCCAATTAAACACTGTTTATAGAGGGGCCAAACTAACATTCCAATTAAACACTGTTTATAGAGGGGTCTGAACAAGACTAACCAGGGCAAACACATTCCAATTAAACACTGTTTATAGAGGGGTCTGAACAAGACTAACCAGCGCAAACACATTCCAATTAAACACTGTTTATAGAGGGGCCTGAACAAGACTAACCAGCGCAAACATTCCAATTAAACACTGTTTATAGAGGGGTCTGAACAAGACTAACCAGCGCAAACACATTCCAATTAAACACTGTTTATAGAGGGGTCTGAACAAGACTAACCAGAGCAAACACATTCCAATTAAACACTGTATATAGAGGGGTCTGAACAAGACTAACCAGCGCAAACACATTCCAATTAAACACTGTTTATAGAGGGGTCTGAACAAGACTAACCAGCGCAAACACATTCCAATTAAACACTGTTTATAGAGGGGTCTGAACAAGACTAACCAGCGCAAACACATTCCAATTAAACACTGTTTATAGAGGGGTCTGAACAAGACTAACCAGCGCAAACACATTCCAATTAAACACTGTTTATAGAGGGGTCTGAACAAGACTAACCAGCGCAAACACATCCCAATTAAACACTGTTTATAGAGGGGTCTGAACAAGACTAACCAGCGCAAACACATTCCAATTAAACACTGTTTATAGAGGGGTCTGAACAAGACTAACCAGGGCAAACACATTCCAATTAAACACTGTTTATAGAGGGGTCTGAACAAGACTAACCAGCGCAAACACATTCCAATTAAACACTGTTTATAGAGGGGTCTGAACAAGACTAACCAGCGCAAACACATTCCAATTAAACACTGTTTATAGAGGGGTCTGAACAAGACTAACCAGCGCAAACACATTCCAATTAAACACTGTTTATAGAGGGGTCTGAACAAGACTAACCAGCGCAAACACATTCCAATTAAACACTGTTTATAGAGGGGTCTGAACAAGACTAACCAGCGCAAACACATTCCAATTAAACACTGTTTATAGAGGGGTCTGAACAAGACTAACCAGCGCAAACACATTCCAATTAAACACTGTTTATAGAGGGGTCTGAACAAGACTAACCAGCGCAAACACATTCCAATTAAACACTGTATATAGAGGGGTCTGAACAAGACTAACCAGCAAACACATTCCAATTAAACACTGTTTATAGAGGGGTCTGAACAAGACTAACCAGGGCAAACACATTCCAATTAAACACTGTTTATAGAGGGGTCTGAACAAGACTAACCAGCGCAAACACATTCCAATTAAACACTGTTTATAGAGGGGTCTGAACAAGACTAACCAGCGCAAACACATTCCAATTAAACACTGTTTATAGAGGGGTCTGAACAAGACTAACCAGCGCAAACACATTCCAATTAAACACTGTTTATAGAGGGGTCGTGCAATTTTGTCAAGGCTTATGGAGTTGACTTCACCTCATCCTATTAAAAAGAAATGTCTTGCGAGGAATGCATGATCAGCTTCAGATGTTGTTACAAGTTAGCCAAAAGCAAGAGTTTGAAAGAAGAAAAAAAGTTAATAACACCTGCCAGGACTGAATCAAGTGTCATTCCTCAGTGACGACTGTCTCTAAATGTTCTGAAGAATAGTTTCACCAAGTTTGGTTAAACAGTCCTATATGTATGGATGGTCTAACTCCAATATAGGTTCATTTTTTATTTATTTATCAGTTTTATCCCCATTTTTTAGCTCATTTATCAATCACAGTGACTGGAGATCAATGGGCCAGTGCTCACTGGGAAGCTACTGAAACCCAGGGAGGTCAGGGCTCAGCCTGGGCAATCTGCTTGGACTCCTGGGAACCTGACCAGAAGGGGTCTATGAACAGGACAGAATTAATCTGTGCTGCAAATCTACCTCCCGACCAGGAAGGGCGACAAGTACAGTTGATGGTGCGCCCTCACGGGGATGGGCCGACACGATGGTAGGACGGAAGTCTTCCATCTTGGTGAAAGAACGTAGCTGTAAGACTGCGAAACAACTCTAAAATGATCAGCTGTGTTGTGCGCTGTGATTGGTTACAGCCTGGTGCCGTGCTGAACGTGGGGAGGAGTTTGGCAGTACAAAGGGGATGCAGCTATGCGAGTATGGCCCCTTGAGTTGAAAATATAATCCAGCCAAAAGTGTTGTGTTGTTTTTTTTTTGTTTGTAGACAGTGAGTGATCGGGAGCTGAAGGAACCAAACCCAGCGAAAACCCTGGATATCACCCCAAGCAGCAAACACCATGGAAACTTCACTGGACACTTTTCACTGGGAGCACCTGTAGTTTTGCTTGACACTGTGGAGTACTGTGTGTGTGTGTGTGTATGCTGTCACTGAAAATAAACAGTGTTGTACATAGCCCCTCTGTTTGGACTTCCCGTCATTCCTTCCCACCACTCGCATCCTGACAGGGTCCCTGGGGCGAGAGAAGATAAACTCTGCACAATGCTCTACCCTTTAGGGGTGCAAAGACCAGTTAAGCAATCCCTATGGGCCCACCCCCAGTAACTCTGTGTGCCCAGGATTCAAACCAGATTGCATGACTTGCTCTGCCACGGGGGAGCTCACAATGAAATGAAATTGTATGCAGTTGGTACGATTCTGATGGGCAACACACTGAGCAGAGGATTTTCCCCAGAGAACTTTCACACATCCTACAATACGCCAGGGTTGAATTAAATGGCCAAGAATTAAAGGGCAAATCAATCCAGCAGTGCAAGTTTACTTAATGATTAATGACAAGTCATTTCCAGGGCAATGCCAACATTTTCTTCAAGTGTATAAACTGTTGCCCATTATTAATTAAGTCATTGTAGCATTAAGCACAAGTGTTAATGGAAGTAACGTACTTGGGTCCCATGCTGAATCTTATTAATTTATAAAGACAGCATATGCTTGAATTATGACTACGAGGCAGGTGCGAGCACAATCTGCCATTGTGACATCACATTAAGGAAGTGTGAAGTTGTACAGTTAGTGGCTTTTTTGTTTTTAGCACATAAAACATTAGCCAAGCAATAAAAGAAAAAGGTCGTATGCCATTAGGGGTGACATCACCAGGGTATATCTTACAGGCCCACACAGGGAGCTTGTTATGAACAAAGCCCTGATAACTAGCATTGCAGAGGTGCATTGATATTGAAATCACTGCAGGAGTAAACGAAGATAACCAGGTGCTTAGAAAACAAGAGCTGATGCATTGATTAACAGGCCCTGTAAATATTCCCTATTTCAACTGATAACACCCCCATCGATGTAGAACATGTGTTGATGTGTTTTAAATGAGCATTTTCCTTACCCACTCCTGTCTACAGTGGTGTATGCTATAGATGCCATGCTGGCACCTTCCCTTCAAGTTTACCACAGTCATTTTGCATGGTTATTTTACAGTGCCGTGGTTATGCTCTGCATTGACCATAGTTTACCATGTTTAATATGCTTTACCATACTTCTCTACAACACTTTCACTATGCTTTATTATACTTTGCTATGTTTTTACTATAGAAATCTTTTAGAAGGATTAGGTTGAATAATTGGATTCAAAAGTTCGTTGAGATTCTTCCGGATTTCTATTAAATACATATTTGCTAATTTAACTGGACATATCCACTGCACATGTTGTGGTAGGTACTATAATTCTGTGGAAGAGTATTAATCCAGTCCGAAGCCCATGAGAAATGAGGTCACCATGTTCATGCAGATTGAAGAGTGTATGGTAAGGAAAGTCCAAGATGTATCTATAAAAGAGTAATTACATAAGCCTGTGTGGAGGGGCGTGACCACAGGCATGCAGTCACAGTCTGCATACACGCAAACACACACAAATACCAGAAAGAAGAAAAGCAATTCATTAGCTTCCACTGTCTTCAGATAGCACGGTGGAGATAGCTGGGCAGGTGTGTGTGAGCGCAATATAATCAGTGCAAGACTTTCCTGCACCCATTTGAAAATGCTTTACTAAACCTGTAAAGTATAACTTTTCATGCCACAGCTACACAATTTTTCAGACAGACTGCCCTTTACAGATGAACCGTGCAGTGTTTAATTTGAGAAGAAAGCAGCATAGCCAGATTACTTTTTCATAGAGCATCAACCAAGTGACAAATAGCATTGGTTAACAGAAAGAGCACATGGAACAGCAGAGGCAGCGATTAGCACCCCA
This sequence comes from Polyodon spathula, assembly GCF_017654505.1. NCBI lineage: Eukaryota > Metazoa > Chordata > Actinopteri > Acipenseriformes > Polyodontidae > Polyodon > Polyodon spathula. Next base: position 50,568,141 of record NC_054542.1, on the reverse strand, counting down.
ACCTCAAGCCACACTGCATACTACAAGAGATGGACGACACCTACAAGCAATAACCTGGACTGCAGTTAACTGGTGTTAAGTGTTCTGAACAAAAATGGGAAAAAGCAACCAAACTGCATTTATAAAGATGAACGACCACCATGGGTTATCCAGCTCTTTTAAAAGAGAATGATGCAGCTTATTAGTTAAACTGACATAAACAGCATCTCGAAGTTATTCCTAATATTGTGCCTCATCCCCCACAGAGTTTCAGTAATATGACCACGTTTGGACAGGAAACGTGATCTTTAAAATATCTTTTCACCTAGATACACCAACAGAGTATTTACGAAACGGCACGTTCTTGTTACAGAGTATTTATGAAACGGCACGTTCTTGTTACAGAGTATTTATGAAACGGCACTTTCTTGTTACAGAGTATTTATGAAACGGCACGTTCTTGTTACAGAGTATTTATGAAACGGCACGTTCTTGTTACAGAGTATTTATGAAACGGCACGTTCTTGTTACAGAGTATTTATGAAACGGCACGTTCTTGTTACAGAGTATTTATGAAACGGCACGTTCTTGTTACAGAGTATTTATGGAACGGCACGTTCTTGTTACAGAGTATTTATGAAACGGCACGTTCTTGTTACAGAGTATTTATGAAACGGCACGTTCTTGTTACAGAGTATTTATGAAACGGCACGTTCTTGTTACAGAGTATTTATGAAACGGCACGTTCTTGTTACAGAGTATTTATGAAACGGCACGTTCTTGTTACAGAGTATTTATGGAACGGCACGTTCTTGTTACAGAGTATTTATGAAACGGCACGTTCTTGTTACAGAGTATTTATGAAACGGCACTACAGAGTATTTATGAAACGGCACGTTCTTGTTACAGAGTATTTATGAAACGGCACGTTCTTGTTACAGAGTATTTATGGAATGGCACGTTCTTGTTACAGAGTATTTATGGAACGGCACGTTCTTGTTACAGAGTATTTATGGAATACGTTCTTGTTACAGAGTATTTATGAAACGGCACGTTCTTGTTACAGGGTATTTATGAAACGGCACGTTCTTGTTACAGAGTATTTATGAAACGGCACGTTCTTGTTACAGAGTATTTATGAAACGGCACGTTCTTGTTACAGAGTATTTATGAAACGGCACGTTCTTGTTACAGAGTATTTATGAAACGGCACGTTCTTGTTACAGAGTATTTATGAAACGGCACGTTCTTGTTATTACTTGAGACATAAGTCTTTAATTAACGGTCAGTAAGATCAACACATTGACGTAACAGACTGTATTCTCGGAAGAATTTCCTAATGCTCTGTGCTAATTCTTGTGAGGGAGAGTGTCAAAAATGTAGCTTTTTCATCTCAATGACGTCATAGTGTGTTTTTGGTCAAGTCGAACTTGATCACTTGACACATCCCTGGTATACAAATTCTTGTGCAGAAACTATTTGATGCACCAATCATATAATTTAAGTTCTGCTAAATTCCAAGCCAAGGAATAGATAGAACAAGATAGAGTCCTATGAATAAAAGCAAGAGCAAGTCTAAACAGGCGGCACAGAGCACACAAATTACTAGAATCACTCCTGTCTCTGTTTTACTGGAGTGTAGTAAAATTATTAACTGCCATTTTACCATTTAATTGGGGTATTTCTGAAATATTTGTGGGCAACACATTATTTTATGCATCTCTAATTCCCGGTTACACACGTGTATATATATATTATATTTGGATATATTATATATAATATATATATATATATATATATATATATATATATATATAAGAGTGTTTAAAATAACTACTTTTTTAAAAAAACAAAACAAAACATAATTCCCATGATTTAGTGGAGCAGTTGGAAAACTAGCCATGTAATTACCTACTTGAACTTTTAATTATTATCTTGTAATTATGGATTGCCTGAACACTGTTTAAAAAAGGAAGCCTTACCGTATAATTATTACATGGACCCTATAACTATGCAGTCGAGATACAAGGACAATCCTGTTTATGTAAGTATCTGTTTCCTCAGTAATATTAACACAAGACACTTACCAAGATCAAGATAAGTGCCTGGAACAAAGGAATTGAGAAAGAACGTGAGGATTACAACTCCTAGAACACTGATGCACTTGACCAGGAGGATTCTGTCTGTTATTCTGTGCTGTGGAAATAAAAGAAAAAAAAAAAAAACTGATTTACATGTTATCGAGGTCTGTAATGTTAGCAAGAGAAACCCAGCAATGCAGCACTAAGTGATGCTGACAAGAGTCACACAATGACAAGAAAAGGGCTCTGGTTGACAGTGGCTTCAGAAACAGAGGTATATAATCTAAACACTGTCACATCTGAATGCTACACCTTTAATAAAGATGATCTAAATACTGTCACATCTGAAATACTTCCTGATAGAACCAGTGGTGAAAGAGGACTGATCTCTCAAAACTCACAGTATCTGATTAATATCAGAATCGTCCAGCACGTTGCAATGGGGTCACGCTGCACAGCAGATCTTTCAAAACTCACAGTATCTGATTAATATCAGAATCGTCCAGCACGTTGCAATGGGGTCACGCTGCACAGCAGATCTTTCAAAACTCACAGTATCTGATTAATATCAGAATCGTCCAGCACGTTGCAATGGGGTCACGCTGCACAGCAGATCTTTCAAAACTCACAGTATCTGATTAATATCAGAATCGTCCAGCACGTTGCAATGGGGTCACGCTGCACAGCAGATCTTTCAAATCTACAGTATCTGATTAATATCAGAATCGTCCAGCACGTTGCAATGGGGTCACGCTGCACAGCAGATCTCTCAAAACTACAGTATCTGATTAATATCAGAATCGTCCAGCACGTTGCAATGGGGTCACACTGCACAGCAGATCTTTCAAAACTCATGTCACAGTAACCAGTTTGTTTCTTACATTTTTTGGCAGTTCTTGAATATTAGTTTCCCAGTTTTTATCTTCTTGTGAAATTTGCCTGAAACAAAATGAAGCCAATTTGAACATAGTTTAAATCACTGGCAAATATGTTGACAGGATGCAGCAATGTTCTGCGTAACACTGTGTTAAATATATTGACACTAGGCAGTAATGTTCTGTGTAACACTGTGTTAAATATATTGACAGGATGCAGCAATGTTCTGCGTAACACTGTGTTAAATATACTGACAGGATGCAGTAATGTTCTGCGTAACACTGTGTTAAATATATTGACAGGATGCAGTAATGTTCTGTGTAACACTATGTTAAATATACTGACAGGATGCAGCAATGTTCTGTGTAACACTGTTAAATATATTGACAGGATGCAGCAATGTTCTGCGTAACACTGTGTTAAATATATTGACAAGATGCAGCAATGTTCTGCGTAACACTGTGTTAAATATACTGACAGGATGCAGCAATGTTCTGCGTAACACTGTGTTAAATATATTGACAGGATGCAGCAATGTTCTGCGTAACACTGTGTTAAATATATTGACAGGATGCAGCAATGTTCTGTGTAACACTGTGTTAAATATATTGACAGGATGCAGCAATGTTCTGCGTAACACTGTGTTAAATATATTGACAGGATGCAGCAATGTTCTGCGTAACACTGTGTTAAATATATTGACAGGATGCAGCAATGTTCTGCGTAACACTGTGTTAAATATACTGACAGGATGCAGCAATGTTCTGCGTAACACTGTGTTAAATATATTGACAGGATGCAGCAATGTTCTGCGTAACACTGTGTTAAATATATTGACAGGATGCAGCAATGTTCTGCGTAACACTGTGTTAAATATATTGACAGGATGCAGCAATGTTCTGTGTAACACTGTGTTAAATATATTGACAGGATGCAGCAATGTTCTGCGTAACACTGTGTTAAATATATTGACAGGATGCAGCAATGTTCTGCGTAACACTGTGTTAAATATATTGACAGGATGCAGCAATGTTCTGTGTAACACTGTGTTAAATATATTGACAGGATGCAGCAATGTTCTGCGTAACACTGTGTTAAATATACTGACAGGATGCAGCAATGTTCTGTGTAACACTGTGTTAAATATATTGACAGGATGCAGCAATGTTCTGCGTAACACTGTGTTAAATATATTGACAGGATGCAGCAATGTTCTGCGTAACACTGTGTTAAATATATTGACAGGATGCAGCAATGTTCTGCGTAACATTGTGTTAAATATATTGACAGGATGCAGCAATGTTCTGCGTAACACTGTGTTAAATATATTGACAGGATGCAGCAATGTTCTGCGTAACACTGTGTTAAATATATTGACAGGATGCAGCAATGTTCTGCGTAACACTGTGTTAAATATATTGACAGGATGCAGCAATGTTCTGCGTAACACTGTGTTAAATATATTGACAGGATGCAGCAATGTTCTGCGTAACATTGTGTTAAATACATTGACAGGATGCAGCAATGTTCTGCGTAACACTGTGTTAAATATATTGACAGGATGCAGCAATGTTCTGCGTAACACTGTGTTAAATATATTGACAGGATGCAGCAATGTTCTGCGTAACACTGTGTTAAATATATTGACAGGAGGCAGCAATGTTCTGCGTAACACTGTGTTAAATATATTGACAGGATGCAGCAATGTTCTGCATACACTGTGTGTTAAATATTAGGAAATGGTGGTGGCAGTTACTCATGTCAGAATGTCTTGTAAGACTTGAATGGATTGTGGAATATAGAGCATCTTGTTAGGTGGAATTGCTACCTTATTATGGCAGTCTACATTTTTCTTTACATATTGCACATTTAAACCAAGTACAGTCAAACAAGACCCATTGTTAATGTCACCCATCCAAAACACAGTGGATAGAGACAAGCTCCAAACAGTATCATTTTAGTTATCATCACACTCTGGTTAATAACAGTCACAGTTATCAATCATACACATCACTGAGGTCCAACCACTGAATATGAAGTTTCTACTTCAAATGCTATAAGACAAGAGGCTCATGCAGGGCAGTGGAGCTTTGTAAAAGCACTGCTGAATATAATAATATAATAACAGTCTACAAGGGTAGACTACACACCGTAGAGCAGCAGGAGCTGGCTCTGCTTCAGCAGGAGCTGGCTCTGCCTCCTCCACCTCCACCAGCAGAGGTTGAATACCTGCTGGGTCCCCATCCACCAGCAGAGGGTGAATGCCTGCTGGGTCCCTTTCCACCAGCAGAGGTTGAATACCTGCCGGGTCCCCGTCCACCAGCACAGGGTGTATGCCTGCTGGGTCCCTTTCCACCAGCAGAGGATGAATGCCTGCTGGTATCACTTCCCCCACCATCATGAGGAGAAGAGCTGGAGCTGCCTCTGCCTCCATCACCATCAGGCACCATGAAGGGAGAGGAGCAGGAGCTGCCTCTCCCTTCACCAGAAGGACCCGGACTAGATGCTGGTGGCCTATGGAAGGCAGCCTATGGAAGGGCTGCTGAGAGAAGCACGGGGAAGAACCGCCCGGCCACAGTGGCCGAGAAGAGGGTCAAAACCCACACCCCAGCTTGTCCTGACCCTGTTCACGTCTTCGCCCAAGGATACCTGCCTCGCTTCGCCCACGGATGGCTGCCGCGCTTTGCCCAAGGATGCCTGGCGTGCTTCGCATCGCCTGGGGTGGCTAGCTGCTCCACATCACCAGGGGCTGCCTCTATCTCCCCATTGCCTGTGGAGCCACCGGTGGCAGGGTATGAGGGAGAAGCAGAGCTCTCACTGCTGCCTCTATGGCCAGGAGCTCCCCTCCCGAGTTCTTCTCCCGAGGGTCCGCTGCTGCCTTCGCCTGGGGCTGTCTGCTCTGCTTCACCTGGGGTCACCGGAACCGCTTCGCAAGGGGTCGCCATCAGCTCTGATTGGCCGCAGGGGTCAGTGTGGCTGAAGCCCCACCAGAGGCAGCTGCCGGCTATGAAGAAGGGGGGAGAGGTCAGGAGACCACCTTCCTCAGCAGCCTTTCCGCTGCAAGGACTGCTCCAGCTGAATGAGTCAGCCAGGAAGCTGGCAGTTTTTCCGCTGCCAGGGGTGCAACGGGACAGAGCAGCTTTTCCGCAGCGGGAGTGGACCACCACGCTGTCAGCCTTGCCACTACCTGCAGGGGAGCAGACAGCATTTTCAGCATGGGCCCAGTGAAGCCTCCCTTCCTGGCCCAAGAATTTGACCTGGAGTGCTAGGTTTTTAAGGGGGGAGGTGGCTGTTGAGGCCAGGTGTGCTTTACACAAGGGGGGGGGGGTATATGTGGCAAAGTTCCCTGCCCCTGGGCTATTTACTTGTGTTATATGTTACGTGTAGTGTGTTAAAGTTGGTGTATAGTCATTGGTACACGTTATAAATGTTGTGTGTTTAATGTTGGTGTTTAGTCATTGTACATTTGTATTTAGGCACAAGGATTGCACAGCACTTCACATGCAAGTATAAAGTAATAATATGTGAGCACTGGGAATTGCACTTTATTAATTCACGTGCAGTTGTACCGAGACTCCAATTGAATGATTGATTAGCAATTAAGTCTATGTTACATGAATACATCAATGCACTGCTGAATATAGAGTGAATACATCAACACAATGCTGAATATAGAGTGAACACATCAACGCACTGCTGAATATAGAGTGAATACATCAACACAATGCTGAATATAGAGTGAATACATCAACACACTTGAATATACAGTGAATACATCAACACACTGCTGAATATAGAGTGAACACATCAACGCACTGCTGAATATAGAGTGAACACATCAACACACTGCTGAATATAGAGTGAACACATCAACACACTGCTGAATATAGAGTGAACACATCAACACACTGCTGAATATAGAGTGAACACATCAACACAATGCTGAATATAGAGTGAATACATCAACACACTGCTGAATATAGAGTGAATACATCAACACACTGCTGAATATAGAGTGAACACATCAACGCACTGCTGAATATAGAGTGAACACATCAACGCACTGCTGAATATAGAGTGAACACATCAACGCACTGCTGAATATAGAGTGAACACATCAACGCACTGCTGAATATAGAGTGAACACATCAACGCGCTGCTGAATATAGAGTGAACACATCAACGCGCTGCTGAATATAGAGTGAACACATCAACGCGCTGCTGAATATAGAGTGAACACATCAACGCGCTGCTGAATATAGAGTGAACACATCAACGCACTGCTGAATATAGAGTGAACACATCAACGCGCTGCTGAATATAGAGTGAACACATCAACACACTGCTGAATATAGAGTGAACACATCAACACACTGCTGAATATAGAGTGAACACATCAACACACTGCTGAATATAGAGTGAACACATCAACACACTGCTGAATATAGAGTGAACACATCAACGCACTGCTGAGTATAGAGTGAACACATCAACTGCACTGCTGAATATAGAGTGAACACATCAACGCACTGCTGAATATAGAGTGAACACATCAACGCACTGCTGAATATAGAGTGAACACATCACTGCACTGCTGAATATAGAGTGAACACATCAACGCACTGCTGAATATAGAGTGAACACATCAACGCACTGCTGAATATAGAGTAAACACATCAACGCACTGCTGAGTATAGAGTGAACACATCAACGCACTGCTGAATATAGAGTGAACACATCAACGCACTGCTGAATATAGAGTGAATACATCAACACACTGCTGAGTATAGAGTGAACACATCAACGCACTGCTGAATATCTGGTATCTGCATGCCATCCAGCACAGATGAAGACATACATAATAAAAGCCATGTTACCTTTGAAATGTTTGCAACTTCTTCCTCAGAAGGCTCTCCAGAGTCAGCACTTTGTGCATCAAGAGACACTTCACTGCAGTCTCTTCACGACTGGCAGGGTTAATGCACTGAGCCGTGAGTCTCCACACATGGATTTCATGCTTTAGTTCTGAACACAACAGTAAACACAGGTGAGAACAAGGACACTGGCCTGTACAAAATCAAGCAGATATTGTACAAATTACACTGCATGCTTTACTGCAATACAGAAAAGTATTCTAAAAACAAACTTGTATGGAACAACATATAAATACTTGTATATATAATATTATATATAATATATATATAGATATATATATATATATATATATATATATATATATATATATATATAGAGAGATAGAGAGAGAGAGAGAGAGAGAGAGAGAGAGAGAGAGAGAGAGAGAGGAGAGAGAGAGAGACATAGTAAAAAAATGTACATACCCCAATGGAAATTTATAATTTCTAGGAATTTTTTGAAAAAAAATAATTATAGGAAAAATCTCTGGTAGCAAAACTTTTGCTTTGTGGATGAGGAAAAAAAATTTAAAGAAATACATTTCTACAATTTTTTTTTTTTTTTTTTTTTTGCAAAACTTCATAAGTATTCATACCCTGACAAGGACAATTACATTAATAGCTAGTTGAGGCACCTTTAGCCATAATAAACTATTTGGATATTTGTCAAAACCTTTGACCAGAATTCATATCCATCATTCAAATTCCATTTTGCAAACTTTAAGTGATGTATCCTTGTAACATTTTCCTAAGAGTGGCTTCTTCCTTGGCCTGCAACCATTGAGAGCTTCACCATGCAATACTGGACCTGTGATTGAAATGGAAACCCCAGTCACACTTGCAGCCAGTTCACTTTGAATATCTTTGGCAGTCAATCTCAGATTGTTATTAACCTTCCTCACAATTTTTCTACTTGTTCTTGGTGAAAGAACTGTCTTTCTTCCAGACCAAGGGAGAGTGTGATAGTACCATGAATCTTTTTGTATCCTTCATGTTCTGCCTAAGGTCTTCAGATAGCTCTTTACTTTTTTTCCCATATTGACTTATTGGTAATAACAGCAATGTCCATCTACAATCCGGCATTTTCTAGACTTTTCTAGAATTAGGTTCTGCATTATCATATTGGAATTTCTAGCGCCGTGTAGACAATGCTATCATAGCATCAAAGATTATGAATATTTTTCAGTCAGCATTTTTGGAATTTTGCAAAAAAATTGCTGAAATAAGTAATTGCAGAAATCCATTTCTCGTAACTTTCTTTCCTCATCCTCAAAAACAATGCTTTTGCTACAAAGGATTTTTCCTATAATTATTTGTTTGTGAGAATTTTCTAGAAATGATCAATTTCCATTGGGGTATGTAAACTTTGACTACAGCTGTAGCATGAAGAAAGCCAAACAAAGACTAAATTAATGTAAAATCGAGCGGCAGCCCTAATTATATATATATATTACATACTGTATATATACACACTCACACATATATATAGTGAAAATAATTACAAAGCTGAAAAGCATGTGCACGTGTATATATGAAATATATTTTACATATTTGGAACTTAGTATTGTTAAATAGCTAAGCTAGTGAATAAACTGTTTTGTAAAGTTTGTTTTTATGTGAGCGTTCACACAGATGGAATTGCCACACCATGCTTCTTGTCAGTAGTTTAGTTTGAAATAAAGCCGGTTGTCATGAGTCTGATTCTGAGCAGAGCAAAGAGTGCCATCAAGAGGAGAGTCTGCACATGGAAGCCGAGTCCAATACACTGTACAGGAGCTCTTCACTGTGCACACTGCTGCACTGAACACATACACACGAGACAGCTTTACTTTATACACACCACTACCGCCCCGATAGATGGAATCAATGCAGCCTTGTCTAAGATTTTAGTACTCTGTTCTATATAATATATCAATTCATTGTTACATTGCACTGCATACAGTATTTGTCTTCTGTCTGCAATTCATGAACACAGAGGCACCACAACCCATCCTATTTATAATTCATTGATACAGTGGAAAAACACAAAGTGAGCACTTGGCTGACATTGAAGGGAGCGTTCCCTTTTATGTGCAGATACTGTATCTTTAAAGTCTAGCTCTGAGAACTTCAAAGCATAGAATGCTATATTTTGTACAATTTGCAATGTTGTGTGTTAATACAGCTTATCTGTAGTTGCACCAATTGCACTTCATCTTTTCTTTTGAGCAATAGATTTGATGATTTGTATTATTTTTATTTAGAGAATGTCCAATTATTATTTTTGTGCAACCCCCTGGCGACTTGGGAAACGAAGGCTGAAACACACGTCCTCTGAAACATGTTCCTGTCAATCCGTCATTTTTTGCACTGCGGATCCACAGCGAATCCACCAGACCTATAGTGCCAGAGGATGACACAGATCTGAATAGCTCCACTGCAGACCCATAGGGGTCGCTGGTACTCTGTGAACCATGGATTGTCCTGCCAACCTAAGCCCTCCCTACCCAGAAACGCCGTGGAACCCCCGGTCACGGTCGGCAATGACATTGCATGGATTCGAACCTGCTCTCTCCAGGCAATAGGGCGCATCCTGCACTCCATGCGGAGCGCCTTTACCGGATGCGCCATTCAGGAGCCCCCCCTAGTAGCTTCTTTTGAAGCTGTCTGTGAGCGCTATCTGGTGTTGTCTCCCCAACACAAAGAGAAGCTTCAATCTCTTCGGTAGTTACTGTCACAGTTTAATACAGCCTGCTTCATGTTCACAGTCTCTTCCACAGCTTGGTGTGTCTCTTAGTAAGGCTCAAATTAAACACCCTCCCGGAATGAAAGAGGATTACCCTTCTTTTTTTAAATTATTTTTTGGACAGCTGGAAGTTCTTTTTGTGGTAATGTAAGGGAAGGATTGAGGGATGGAGGAGAGGGGAGCAGAGAGAAGAGGGGTCATTCCAGTTGTGTGATTGAGGGATGGAGGACCAGGGGGGGGTGGGATGGGGGGGTCATCCCTACCCCTCCGTTCTCTCTTCTCCCCAGGAAGGTCAACACACTCATTCCTACCTCCTCCCCACTTGAGGGATGGAGGAGGAGAGTAAGGTCAGCACAGAGGGAAGGGGGGTTATTCCCATCATGTGATTGAGGGATGGACACTAACTCCCTACCCTCTTCTCCCCTGGAAGGCTTCCCCAGGGTCATTTAGTATGTGATTGAGGGATATCCTCCCTACCTCCCTTCAGTAGTGTGATTGAATCATGGAGGGGGGGGGGGGGGGATTCCAGTCCATGTCATGTGATACATACTAGGACCCCCCTTCTAGTAAGGATCCCTACCTCCTAGCTCAAGAGAGGTCATCCCAACGTGTGAGTAAGGTTAGCACACTAACTCCCTACCTCCTCTCCTCCCACCTCGGGGCCCCCAGTCCAGTCAACACATTGACGGGGATGGAGGAGGGGGGGGGAGGGGAGGATCATTCCAGTCATGTGATTGAGGGATGGAGGAGGAGAGGGGGCACAGGGAAGAGGGGTTATTCCAGTCGTGTGATTGAGGGATGGAGGAGAGCAAGGCAGAGGGAAGGGGAGGGTCATTCCATGTGGTCTAACTCCCTACCTCCTCTCCCCCCGTCTCTCTTCCCCTGGGTCATTCTAGTTATGTGATTGAGGGATGGAGGAGAAGTCATTCCAGTCGTGTGATTGAGGAATGAAGGAGAGGGGGCAGAGGGAAGGGGGGGGTCATTCCAATCATGTGACTGAGGGATGGAGGAGAGGGGGGCAGAGGGAAGGGGAGGGTCATTCCAGGCGTGTGATTGAGGGATGGAAGAGAGGTCATTCCAGGCGTGTGATTGAGGGATGGAGGAGAACGAGGCAGATGGAAGGGGAGGATCATTCCAGTTGTGTGATTGAGGGACGGAGGAGAGGTCATTCCAGTCGTGTGATTGAGGGATGGAGGGGGGGGGGGCAGAGTGAAGAGGAGGGTCATTCCATGTCTCTTTGTGCATAGCAGTCAGAAAAGAGTTATTCAATGATATATGGTTGTTTGGACAGTCAGCATGTAAGGAACAATCTGATATGCTATGTGCACTGCATTACATAAACAGACAAGCTGCCACTTCAGGACAAATATTTACACAAACTAGAAAGTTAAACATGTTTTAAACATAAAACAGGACATAAAATAAAATGGACGTCGCGTGATTCCCAAGAAGTGCAGGCGGCATCAAATCTCCATGCCATCCTCTAGAGACAGTACATATAGTAGAACAGTGCTTTCTACTTGTATCTGCATGAATGCTGCACCACAGCATTGGCACAGAACTGTACCACTCCCAGACCAAAGGTACTGTAATTGAAAAGTGCATCCTGTGTACCCATGTACTGTCAGCACTGAGCACTATCAAATAAGATATTTGTACAAAATGAAACGCATGTAGAGTGAAACTGCTAGCAGTCTTGGGATACTGTATAAGCTTAAACCAAAGTAAATCAAAGATTTATCAAATAATGCATTTTAAGATGTTACTTCTTAACAAATGGTTTTAGTGTGCTGTTTGTCATGTGTCAATAAGATTAGATTTAGTCTATCTGAGGTTCAGTTTCCTTCAAAGCTCCGAATGAAGTACAGACTGCAAACTCCTCCTGGCTCAGCTGGGACGGCAGGCTTTATCAGCTCTGGAAAGGATCACAAGTGCCGAGATACCTGCAAGCGCAGCAACATCGAATACTGCAATCGGACATTGAAAAAGACAAACCTACCAACTCACTAGGTTCCTTGTTGTACAGTTTTTTGTTACAATAAAGCAGCCTCAGGAATGGAAAGGTCGTCATTAGAACAAGAGCTACTCCCAGGAACATGTACCTCGTGAACGCTGCAAAATCGATCCCCTGAAACAACAGAACAGCATTTCAAAAAGGAAACACTACATATGACGTGTCTCTCATTACCATGTATTTACATTGCAGTTACTTACTAAATACATGTGCACTTTCACAGTTACAATGTTATTATACATAGTTGCAAAGTAAATCTGTAACATGTTTGCATGATATAATCTTAATCCTAACCCTTTTCTCATACAATTGTGTACTTACATGTATGGTGCAAAAAGATTTACATGTTAAGAGCACTGTAACTATGCATAATAGCATTGTAATTATGTGTAAGTACACAAGCATTTACAATGTAACTACTACGAGATACACAGTAATTAGGCACCTAATGTGAAGTGTTACCTGAAAAAAAGTGTGCAAAACTATCTAACGACTTAGTGGAGGATTTACTATTTCCCACGTACATAAAACCTTCTTATACAAGTCAGACAACCTTTCTTTTGAAAACCATTACGATTCATGTTTTACAAAGAAATATCACCGAATCACCCATTACAATACTTTCTGTTCATCACCAAACTCAAAGACTCCAAGGGCCATCATTATCAAAGCAGCTTCTAACAAGGCAGTGCTAACCTGTTAGTCTCACTCAATTTTGATTTATTTTTATTTAGATTATGGAGTGTCCAATAAGATTCAGTTTCTCCCCAATTTGAAATACCCAATTCAATTTCACTTCTCCAGTGTGTAACCCACATACTGTCCCAGGCACCCCCATTCTGGCAGTTCAGTTTTATATCGCTAAACTAATGAAACTGCCTATTCAACAGGGGGAAGAAAAGACAGCAATTCTTTTTAACCTGGATAGCCAGCCCATCTCAGGAAGGAGGCACGAGGAAACATCTGTCTACTTGACTTGGTTTCTTATAGATTTAATTTAAACAGTTTCACTGTTGGGTTAAGACTCAAAGGAATATTCCAGAGAACGAAAACGAAGATGCTGGAATCACACACTCTGCATTATCATGTGCTTCACGCTGTCCAAGAACGAAGACGCTGGAATCACACACTCTGCATTATCATGTGCTTCACGCTGTCCAAGAACGAAGACGCTGGAATCACACACTCTGCATTATCATGTGCTTCACGCTGTCCAAGAACGAAGACGCTGGAATCACACACTCTGCATTATCATGTGCTTCACGCTGTCCAAGAACGAAGACGCTGGAATCACACACTCTGCATTATCATGTGCTTCACGCTGTCCAAGAACGAAGACGCTGGAATCACACACTCTGCATTATCATGTGCTTCACACTGTCCAAGAACGAAGACGCTGGAATCACACACTCTGCATTATCATGTGCTTCACACTGTCCAAGAACGAAGACGCTGGAATCACACACTCTGCATTATCATGTGCTTCACACTGTCCAAGAACGAAGACGCTGGAATCACACACTCTGCATTATCATGTGCTTCACGCTGTCCAAGAACGAAGACGCTGGAATCACACACTCTGCATTATCATGTGCTTCACGCTGTCCAAGAACGAAGACGCTGGAATCACACACTCTGCATTATCATGTGCTTCACGCTGTCCAAGAACGAAGACGCTGGAATCACACACTCTGCATTATCATGTGCTTCACGCTGTCCAAGAACGAAGACGTTGGAATCACACACTCTGCATTATCATGTGCTTCACGCTGTCCAAGAACGAAGACGCTGGAATCACACACTCTGCATTATCATGTGCTTCACACTGTCCAAGAACGAAGACGCTGGAATCACACACTCTGCATTATCATGTGCTTCACGCTGTCCAAGAACAAAGACGCTGGAATCACACACTCTGCATTATCATGTGCTTCACGCTGTCCAAGAACGAAGACGCTGGAATCACACACTCTGCATTATCATGTGCTTCACACTGTCCAAGAACGAAGACGCTGGAATCACACACTCTGCATTATCATGTGCTTCACGCTGTCCAAGAACGAAGACGCTGGAATCACACACTCTGCATTATCATGTGCTTCACACTGTCCAAGAACGAAGACACTGGAATTACACACTCTGCATTATTACGTGCTTCATACTGTCCAAGTAGGAAGATGCTGGAATTACACATACTGCACTATCAAGTGCGTCACACTGTCCACTACTCTTAAAAGCAAGCTCCAGCACATCTGGTCGTCCAGTGACCCTACAATCCAATTATCCAAGTATTCAATTAAGTAGCCGGCTTTCCCAAACACCAAAACTCAATCCAGGTTAGCTGTTGGATGAATAGAGGATAGTCCTGTACATCCATGCAGTGCTGTAGTTATTCCATGAATGCATTTGGGTGAAAGAGTGGGATGTTTAAGAGTACCCTCAAGAAAGAATTAACCAGCAAACTCCCCTAACTGTTAATGAGTATTTTGCTTATATAAGAAGCACATATAATTATATTTTTTATAATTATTAAAATTATTTTGTATATTAATTATTTTTTAATAAAATATTAATAAAAATATTTAATAAAATATTAATAAAAATATTCTTCTTTAAATATATTATTATATATATTATATATATATAGTATATATATATATATATATATATATATATATATATGTGTGACCGGCTGGCGAGTGGTCGAGGCCCCAGAGACAGGCACTGCATGGTTTTTATATGTAAACTAAGTCAAAAATAAAACAGGGCCAACAGGGCCAGTTCCCGGATTTAAACACAAAACTTACAAAAATAAAGATTTCCAGGCTAGGCGATGCCTTCACTGGATTTAGAAAATTCAAAAAAAGCACCAGCACCAGCACCAGCACCAGCACCAGCACCAGCACCAGCACCAGCACCAGCACCAGCCTGTTTCCTCAACTCCCTCCTCCTAATGGGAAGCAGAGGCCTCCTTTTATGTCAGGTGGCTGGGCGCTGATTGATTGTTAATTAACCTAATCAACTAATCAACCCCAGCCACCTGAACATAATAAACCCAGGCAGGTAGGGGAAATTAATCCCATCCCTGCCAATTTAAAAATTTATTTGCTTTGCTCTACCACAATATATTAATAAGTATGTATAGTGTATTGTATCATGAGACAGCGTGGGTCAAGTTGTTGTATAATGAAATAATAAAATAATATTAGTAATATAAACAAATGTGTTTTTAAAGTGGTTGACCTTAGAAACCAACCTTGTATATTGTATTGTGGTCTCCTAATCCAGAATGGCATGGTTCATTCATGTAGCACCCTTTGCTACAGTCATTGTCATTAAGCCACAGAGATACCTGGTATTATCTATTCATTAGTATGTAGAGGGGGCTTTCATTAAAGTTTCATTTTCAACAAGGATTGAACAGGTGATTGGAGCTTAACAGGATTACTTCAGCTAAGAGTACGCAATGTTACTGAAATCCTACAATCAATCTGCTGTTAATGATATGGTTCCTGCTCATGCCAACAGCCTGATAAACAACACTCCCCCCTCTCAAGCTCCACAGAGGTGTCATTTCAAATAAAGAAATGTAACCCTTTAAGTGATAAGAAGCAGTGTGGTTTCTGCACTCATGCACTGGCTACTGGAACACATTTCTTCTAACCCTTCAGCTTGACCATGCATGGCTATTATTTACTCAAATATCAGCATGCACACCGATTGCACCGATTGAGAAGCCCAAACCCAAGGGGTATGTTTCTGGTATTAGTACAGCATTAGCATTGTTGTGATCAGTAACAGCTCCAGTGTAAAGAGAAGCCTAAGGGATATTTTTTTTTCTCACAGAGACAAATCTGAAACAGGACTGTGCAAAACACCTGACAATCCTGCAAACATCAGAGACAAATCTAAAAGAACAGGACCGGCAAAACACCTGACAATCCTGCAAACATCAGAGACAAATCTAAAAGACAGGACCATGCAAAACACCTGACAATCCTGCAAACATCAGAGACAAATCTAAAAGACAGGACCGTGCAAAACACCTGACAATCCTGCAAACATCACAGAGACAAATCTAAAAGAACAGGACCGTGCAAAACACCTGACAATCCTGCAAACATCACAGAGACAAATCTAAAAGACAGGACCGTGCAAAACACCTGACAATCCTGCAAACATCACAGAGACAAATCTAAAAGACAGGACCGTGCAAAACACCTGACAATCCTGCAAACATCACAGAGACAAATCTAAAAGACAGGACCGGCAAAACACCTGACAATCCTGCAAACATCACAGAGACAAATCTAAAAGAACAGGACCGGCAAAACACCTGACAATCCTGCAAACATCAGAGACAAATCTAAAAGAACAGGACCGGCAAAACACCTGACAATCCTGCAAACATCAGAGACAAATCTAAAACAGGACCGTGCAAAACACCTGACAATCCTGCAAACATCACAGAGACAAATCTAAAAGAACAGGACCGGCAAAACACCTGACAATCCTGCAAACATCAGAGACAAATCTAAAAGAACAGGACCGGCAAAACACCTGACAATCCTGCAAACATCAGAGACAAATCTAAAACAGGACCGTGCAAAACACCTGACAATCCTGCAAACATCACAGAGACAAATCTAAAAGAACAGGACCGGCAAAACACCTGACAATCCTGCAAACATCAGAGACAAATCTAAAAGAACAGGACCGTGCAAAACACCTGACAATCCTTCGAACATCGTCGAGGCTCGCGAGCTGCATGTATTGACACATGATGAAATTGAAGCATGAACTCAGGAAATAAAAAGAAAACACCTGTGACTAAACTGTTTATTCCAGGTGAACCCACCAGTAAAATAAAACAACCGCCCTCTAACAGCAGTGGCCCGTGAATGTGATGGGTAGAAACACACTTCGCAATGTAACAAGAAATTGCAGGAACTCAAGTCACACTGGGAGTGTCTCTTGTAATACGCATATTGTTAAATTCCTGCACCCCTAATACAATTTTGCACACCTACCCCAACCAGGTCCAAAAGGAAAAACTATTTTCTTTTTTCATCTTTGAAGTGTTCTGCTTCCTGTACCCTCCTCAGCGCAGAGGGTTTGTTTCAAATGGATCTGTAGACAGCCAGAGGTGACACCTGCCCTCGAGAAAACCTTAAAGCTCAACAGCTTCTGCTGACTGAAAGTAGGAAATCTTCAGAGGAGCTGAGAAAACTCAGGAACAGCAAGTCAAAATGAAAGCTGCGGGGCTCCACAATAAAGTTCACATTCACAACCTTTCACCACCGTTCGGTCTGCGCACATTCAGCACACCTATTTACTCTCTAGTTTGTTTACATTGTTGTATTCATCTGATTTCTTAACAAACACCTTATAGTCTGATAAAACTGCAGTGTTTTCTGCTTACATGTGAGAGATCAATATAACTGTCCTACACACAGACTGCTGTGTAGGACACGTCCTCTGATTAGACACTCACACAGGTGCAATGAAGGTACTGGTCCACAGCACTTGCAACACCTATTTCCCCATCTTTTGTGGTGGTTTGCAATAAAGTCAGATGAGGTCATATAAAAAAGTGTGCTGGTTTGACATGGAATGAGCAGGGCACAGAGAAGATTGGGAACACAGGGTTCTTTGTTTTCAGGTGTATTTTTGGTCACATGATGTCCCTTTAAAGTTATATTGAGCAGACTTAAATGTTTGGAAAAGCATTGACTGTTGAAACTTGAATGAGGCTATGATTCTATTTCACTGATAGTATTAAAAAAAAAGCTCCTTATTTTCTATTCAAACTGAACACAAAAAGCAAGTTCAGCTAAATTGCTTTTCCCGGATTTAAAATCTTAACAACTTGTTGAAAAAAATGTTAAAACCTGTATTGCAAATACACAGGGCCATCACGTGATCACTAATAGTCTTTGTCATACAGCAAGAACTGGATGACTGACTCCCTCGTGGTGTGTGTGTCTCTGTGTGGGTGAGGGTGAGTGTGATGTTTTTATAACAACATGTTAAAGACTTAATCACAATTGCAATTACAATTGCACATTGCCTATTACTAAAATTAGGGGTCTATAAAATATTTAAGAAATGCCTAAGTTACAAGCGGGCAAGAAGATCTCAAGCCACAGAGGATTCCAGGCTACTGTACGCCCTGCTACTGCCACAAGTAGTATAGTAAGAATTGCACACTTTCTTCCGCAGGTCTTGGTTTGAGACGATGATCACATTGGGTGGATCCCCGACAGCTGTGGCAGCTCCTCCAGTGTTTGTGAAAATCACTTCTGCAATCAGGACATGCCTCGGGTCTAGATTAAGCACCTCGCACAACCTGCAGGGTAAAGCACAGGACACAGAAAAGCCCTTGAGTCTTGATTAGACTGCTTTAACCCTTCACTTCATTTGCAATATTTCAAGCTGGGTTACTATGTGTCGAAACGCGTCCGGATAACAAACTGTGCAACAGAATGCAAATCCAGACAATTGTTGATAGGATATGAAATGAGTTTAAGAGCCCTTTTAATGAACTAATGTACAGCTCCTGCACTTGCCATGCTGCTATGCTTTACTAACAGGTGTGAAATGCATCTATTTTCACAGCAGCAGCACTGAACTGCACTAAAGATGCCACTAATCCCTCTTAACAGTCTTCTTACTGTAGGTTAATCTTGCATTAAATCAGGAGGGTATCATCCTGCACTTACACTCCGGCATTCTTTGTGGATCGGGGGAATTTCCTGTCACTCGACAGCCGAGGTGCACATTGAGAATTCATACTGTGATAAACAGCATAGCATGATTCCACACAACAGGTTACTGGATTATATGCAAGGATTTAGGGACAATAAGGAGAGTGGACATGAAATAAGCCATACATTGGATCACAGGAGAAAATTATACAGAAGATAAACCATGTACTGTCCACCCCCTCCCATTTTCAAAGAATTTGTCAAAAAAAAGAAAGAAAACATTTCTGCTCTTCATTTGATCTTTTATACTGCTTATGGGATCAGAATATTAGAGGTTTTTATTTTATTTGTAAATACTGGGTTTCGAGAAAGTAATAGAACTGAACTGTGCAGTCCCATGGGCTAGATGGGGGAGGGGGGGGGGGGGGTACTGTAAGAATACATTCATTACATTTCTAATCTTGATGATGCTAGATCAATAAGTTTTTTTTTTTTTTTTTTTTTTAGCTAAACCACATTAATGCAAATCAGAATGAAAGTGATATAGCAAACTGGAAAATGAAAGGAGGCATGCAGTTAGTCCTGAATAGAATTTATAATAATAATAATAATAATAATAATAATAATAATAATAATAATAATAATAATAATAATAAACAAATGTTTACCACCTTCACTTTGCTCTTAAAGCATGAGCCCAGAAAAGGAGAAAACTAATACTTTTCACTGGTCAATATAATGATCAGATCTACAACTGGTGGCAAAAGGAGATCAAATTTACATTGCTACCACACTAGATTTAAATACAATTGCTTCCATTAACTTGAGCTTAAGCAAAACCCATCCAAAGGCTCCAAAGGCAATAGTTAGCAGTACAGATTTCCTTGTATTAGAGTTCTTTCTATGCATCAGGAAGCCCTGCAGCAGAGCTTCTTACAAGACACCTGTAACAAGGGTTACCTTATAGTGACTGGGGTGAAGAGAAGCATCGTGGTAACATTGTCAAGAAAAGCTGACAGAATGGCAGCAATGAGACAGAGAATGATAATCATGGGCCACACCCTTCCCCTGGAGAGCTGGTAAGCCTATAGGAGAAAAATACAATAACCATGAGACGAATGGTAAGAGAGTGCATTAAGAGAAATACAATACAATAATCATTAGATGAATTGTAAGACAGAGTACATTAAGAGAAATACTATTCATCTCATGGTTATTGTAAGACAGAATGCATTAAGAGAAATACAATAATCACGAGACGAATGGTAAGAGTGCATTAAGAGAAATACAATACAATAATCAAGAGATGAATTGTAAGACAGAGTACATTAAGAGAAATACAATAACCATGAGATGAATAGTAAGACAGAGTGCATTAAGAGAAATACAATAATCACGAGACGAATGGTAAGAGTGCATTAAGAGAAATACAATACAATAATCATGAGATGAATTAAGAGAAATACAATAATCATGAGATGAATGGTAAGACAGAGTGCATTAAGAGAAATACAATAATCATGAGATGAATGGTAAGACAGAGTGCATTAAGAGAAATACAATAATCATGAGATGAATGGTAAGACAGAGTACATTAAGAGAAATACAATAACCATGAGAGGAATAGTAAGACAGAGTGCATTAAGGGAACAATACAATAATCATGAGATGAATGGTAAGACAGAGTACATTAAGGGAAATACAATAATCATGAGATGAATGGTAAGACAGAGTGCATTAAGAGAAATACAATAATCATGAGATGAATGATAAGACAAAGTGCATTAAGGGAAATACAATACAATAATCATGAGATGAATGGTAAGACAGAGTACATTAAGAGAAATACAATAACCATGAGATGAATGATAAGACAAAGTGCATTAAGGGAAATACAATACCATAATCATGAGATGAATGGCAAGACAGAGTACATTAAGGGAAATACAATAATCATGAGATGAATGGTAAGACAGAGTGCATTAAGAGAAATACAATAATCATGAGATGAATGGTGAGAGTGCTGTGGCAGAGCACAGCTCTACTCTTTAGAAATTGGCAGGGATGGGGTTAAATTCCCCTACCTGCCTGGATTCATTGTGTTCAGGTGGCTGGGGTTGATTAGATGATTAGTTTAATTAACGATCAATCAGCGCCCAGCCACCTGACATAAAAGGAGGCCTCTGCTTCCCATTAAAGAGGAGGGAGCTGAGGAAGCAGGT
This sequence comes from Polyodon spathula, assembly GCF_017654505.1. Lineage (NCBI taxonomy): Eukaryota > Metazoa > Chordata > Actinopteri > Acipenseriformes > Polyodontidae > Polyodon > Polyodon spathula. The sequence goes on along the minus strand of NC_054542.1, from coordinate 50,546,624 downwards.
TGGTGTTTGTGATTTTTGAATGTTTTGAATCCAGTGAAGGCATTGCCCAGCCTGGAAACCTTTATTTTTGTGAGTGTATTTTTGCTTTATTTGTGTTTAAATTGCTTTGTTTTGGCCCTTGTGCCCTTTCATTTTTGTGTTTATTTATAAAAAAAAAGTTATTTTTTTGTAACTACAGACTGTCTCTGGGCCTCTATCCACTCGCCAGCCTGCCACAACTGCATTAAGAGAAATACAATAATCATGAGATGAATGGTAAGACAGAGTGCATTAAGAGAAATACAATAATCATGAGATGAATGGTAAGACAGAGTGCATTAAGAGAAATACAATAATCATGAGATGAATGGTAAGACAGAGGAGTGCAGCCACATCCCAGAATTCAGAGACTTTCGATGGAGGACGTACATCTTGTCTAAAACTAAACAGTTTTTGTTAAAGCTACTTACTCTTAAATATTTATAAGAACAATAACAGATATCTCACTTTGGGGGTCTTAAATTAACCTTCCAGATTGCTTCCTAGACCAAACAATGGATATTGTGTCTGAAAAATAAACCGCGCAAACTGTATTTTGCGTAGAGAGACCTGAAGGATTTTTCAGAAAGGAAGGTCAAACCCATACTCCAGACCTGTCTGTTAATTATTGGAAAGGATAACTGGTTGTTGCAGTGATACTGCATCTGAATCCCTTTCGGATGCAAGGCTGGTCTCATTAGTACACTGCTCTTCTTTCCAAACTAATGGCCACATAAATGTTAAAGAAAATACCGGCAACAGAAAACAGAATGCTAATAGTCCCCAAGAGTAACCAAGTTACAGACCTGTGAAAATACTGTCTGTGGCTGCCAGAGCCGTTTACCTTAGCGATTTGCATAACTCACAGGATTTGCACAACACGTACAAGTACATTCACTCTTCTAGCAGATGGCTCTTTACTAACAAGCTGCATCTTTTATCTGCTCGTAATACAGGCCTAATGCAAAAGGCACAATAACAAGTTCATAATGATCATTATTTACTAAGTTAGGGCAGGCTCCTCTAAATGAACCTCTCTGTGCCGGTGCCTGTATAGAAAAGGGCATTGCTCTTTGCTAGATCAATCCTTCTCTAATATCACGCTGAAATCCATCTCCGCTCTGTAGGAAGTTGGGGACTGGAGAAGTGTCATTGCACTAGTGAATGGATCATGACGCAGTCGAAGAGGCCACTCACAAACACTTTGCAGTCTTGGTACGCTTTCAAAATTCCAACAACAAACCATGCAAAACAAATAGGAAGTGTGCTTGTTTTGTGAAGCATCCTGCTTAACTGTCAAACACAGAATATAACAGAACATCAATGACTTTAATTATTTAGCTGCATGAGATCTAAATGTGTGACAATTGAAATATGAATTATCATAGACTGCAATTCATCAGTGGTCAATACCATGTACTGATCTAAGGGAGGTATAGTTTCTGAGCCTCCTTCTTCCCCCTTTACCTCCACATATTACAAATGAGTTTGTGTAGATTTAATGTCTGTATAATATACTGGTGTTTTCAGACCTGTATAATATACGGGTGTGTTTAAGACCTGTATTATCATTTTTGGCTGACAGCTAGTTTTTACAGTCAAGATGGCAATGTTCAGAAAAACAACTCAAAGTCTTAACTGATCCTTGAGTTTGTTTGGCTTTTTGTCTAAGTAATTGAAAAAAATGACAGCAACTGAGCAAAATCATTCCACAATACCTTCCATTACCATACTGAGAAATAAAAACCATTAAAACTAAATCCAAAACCTTTCTGTATTCTCTTAAATGTTGTATTAAATCTGGCCGCTGAAGTTCTGAATTAAGCTTTTATTCATCTCCATGGCAATTAAAAAAAAAAAAAAAAAAAAAAAAAAGATTTTATATTATATTGTATCTCAGTGAGCTTACCTTGACAGCACAGTAATCAAGAAATCCAGTTTCTGAAAATATCAAAATCATCTAAAAATAGAATACAGAAACAAACAGACATTAAAAACTGAAAACAACATTTGCCATGTATCAGAATATTCGTTTGAAGTTTAAGAAATGCGTACCGGATACACACTATGTGTGCGACAGCACTCTCATTACATTATAACTAGGAATATGATGTGAGTATTAGCAGCACCAACATGCAGAAGAGATACATATTATTCAGGATCTTTATTGCTTTCTTTTTGTTTCTCCTCGTCTGCAATTGCATTTGTGTGTACAGCATGTATAATATCAGTGTGCCATGTGAAGTTCCATGTCATACTATAAATGCTTTGAAACAACTAAAAAGCTTTTTCAATGATGGTTTCTAAAATACTTGTATGGTCTATATTTCTGCACCATTGTTAGTCAGATTACCAGCGGCTTGTCTACTACAGTGGAGCCCCAGTTTAAAATTCATATTCACATGCAATCAATCAGCTCTGCTCATTGTTATTAATCAGAGATTGGAACACAGAGGACCTGCATGTGATCTTTCATTCGAAAATGGCTGTTTGTGCCGCGCATAATAACAGAATGAAGTGCGCATATAAAAAGTGAATAGCATTATTCACAAAGGAGAATGGAAAGGGCCCAGCAATAATAATGACAGTTGTGTAATGACAGGCCTTCCTAAAAAAGAATTACCTGCCACTATTATTTCTTTTTTTTCTTTTTTTTTTTTTTAATTGTCTGGTAAGGTCCGGGAGACCTTGGCTCTGAAGTACATTAGGGTTGAAATTGCTTAAGCCCCTTTCACCCCTGCTGCAATCTAGCTCATGGTGTCTCAAAATCAACAAAAATACGGTTAAACAGAATAGAGAAACGCTCTTTGCGGCAGTGAACCCTTCACGCAGGCGTGGCTGTTTGTTATTGCATCGGCTTACAAGCGGCCATCATGCATTTTGTCTCGCTCAACCCGGGTCAAAGCATGTAGACCCCATCCTGAGGGGTCAGCCCGGGTACATGGTTTCACACTACGCGGGATTGTGACCCAGGTACATGGTTTCACACTACGCGGGATTGTAACCCAGGTACATGGTTTCACACTACGTGGGATTGTGACCCAGGTACATGGTTTCACACTACGCGGGATTGTGACCCAGGTACATGGTTTCACACTACGCGGGATTGTGACCCAGGTACATGGTTTCACACTACGCGGGATTGTGACCCAGGTACATGGTTTCACACTACGCGGGATTGTGACCCAGGTACATGGTTTCACACTACGCGGGATTGTGACCCAGGTACATGGTTTCACACTACGCGGGATTGTGACCCAGGTACATGGTTTCACACTACGCGGGATTGTAACCCAGGTACATGGTTTCACACTACGTGGGATTGTGACCCAGGTACATGGTTTCACACTACGCGGGATTGTGACCCAGGTACATGGTTTCACACTACGCGGGATTGTGACCCAGGTACATGGTTTCACACATCGTGGGATTGTGACGCGGTGTGACGAAGTGTCCACCCCTGTGTGTATTTATGTTGGTGTATAGTTATTGATACATGGGATATAAATAGGTCTGTGTAACATGAGTGTTTAAAATGTATATTTGTATTTAGCAGTGCAGTTGTACAGCAACGCCATTGAATGATTGATTAGCAATCGAGTCTCGGGTCAGCTGCATAGAAGCAGCATGTTTTCACTCACTCGGGGTTGTGTGTTCAGTGAATGAAGAGCGGGATTGGAGACGGAGGTAAAGATAGTAAGAATAGTTAAAAAGTATTGGTAGTAAAATATCTGCACACAGTGTTTTGTTTAGTCCGTTTTGTTTGTCTGGTTATTTTGGCGAATGTGCCGTGTCCTCTGTTTTTGTATTGTTACAACCATTTATTTTCTGACTGTGTTCATTCATTAAATGCTGAGCTAGACCATTCGCTCAGCTCCAAACACCATCTCTCTCTTTGTTTACTTTCCTGTTTCTGGTGTTTATTTTCCTGTTTCTGGTCGGACGTCCCCCCACTCCGGCCGTCTTTATGACACGTGGTGTTAGAGGGGGAATCCGCTGCATCCTGCCGAAGCAAGGATAGATGGCTACAGAGAGACAGGAGGAGCAAACCCCTGAAATTTTTTTTGGGGGGGGACAAAGGCAGACCGCAGGTAACCCTGAGGGGCTGCTGAAAATGGATGGAGCCATGGTCCTTGTAAAGGCACTGTAATGGAGCCGAGAGATCCCGCCCGAATGCCAGAGAGGCAGAGGAGGGTCCGTTCCAGAGAGCTGCAGAAGGAGGAGTTCCAGTCCTGGAAGCTGGCGAGGGAGGAGAGACTGCCTGCCCGGAAGCCAGCGGGAGGAACTACCTGCCGAGCGTCAGCAAAGGAGCCTGTCGTTTGTGGGGGATCGTCTCAGAAGGAGGCAGGGCAATTCTCCGGAGAGGAGCCCCGTGAAGAGACACTGGGTTTAGGGGGTAATAATTGTGGGTGTATTGTTATTGTTACGTGTTAGTATATTATTAAGTTATGTATCGTATGAATGATGGTGATGGGAAATGAATAGTAAATTAGTGTTAATGTGGATAATGGTTATATGTGTGTGTATGTTTATTGTTTATAGTGATGTTGATATTATGGAGCTAACGTTGGAGGCTGGTGTCTGGTATTATGGTATGGAGGTTGCGCCTGGCTCTAATGTTCCCTCCCACCCACCCTTGTGATTTTTGTTTTGTCAAATGGACCCCTATGGGTTCCATTCTGAGCAGGAGGATATGTGGCAAAGCGTAAGCCTTGCACGTGGAAATATTTAGTTTATATTGATTTAGTTAATTGTTTATCTGTTGTGGCGCTCCGCCGGGGACGATTACCCGTCTTTGTGGAGCAGCAGTTGAAAGCAATCAGCTGTTCCAGCAGGCTTGTGGGCATGTCTCAACAGAGCGTCAGTAAAAAAGCATGGCGATCGCTGTGATCGGGGCTGCTGCAAGGCCTGCCGTTTTCACAGCACCTTTGATTTATAGTTTGTTGTACTGTGTTTTATTTTACACTTTTTGTACAGCTTGATGTTCTAGTCCTCTGTGCGTTACCATCGCTGGTAACGTCACATGACCACTTATTTTACTTTCGTTTGTTATTTGTTTGTTAATAAATCCTGTGCGCCTGTGCCTGAGTTTCAACACCACGTCTGTCTCTCTGTATGTGAACAGAGGCTACCCACACGCGTGAAAGGAGGAAGACCCTGTCACACCTGGGTACATCATTTCACACTGCGCGGGATTGTAACCCAGGTAGCCAGAACCTGGGTCAGGACCCGGGTAGGAGTACCAGTGTGAAAGGGGCTTTGGACTGCTGGCCTTTAATGTCATAAAGATAGCCCACACATGCGAGCTGCATGCACCCAACTAATATCCTGCACACACCTCTGGAAATATAGGGGATTTGACAAATGAAATAAAGCTCTTTAAAAACACCTGTGCTTTTGTAAACCCATTTCATTCCCTGCTGTACAGATTGTAATTACCATGCCAAACAATAGCGCAAGGGTTCCATAATCAATCCACTCCACCACTGTAACCAGACTTGGCCTCTGCAATCAAAGAAAGCAATTATCAGTCAATCCCACAGAATCATTGACTTGGTGATTAGCCTGCAAATACACTGTGGCTAGTACTCATGTATTCATATACTCTACTTGAATGAGCTTAAATAACAAACAGTGTCAAGGAAATCAGCTTTGTTAAAAAAGATGTGCATAAAAGTGCAGATAATTATTTAATTTTTTAAAAATTATTATTATTTTACTTTATTTAGTGTGCCCAATTATTTCCCAATTTTCTCCAGAATGTGGAATCCAATTATATGTTCTCCTCACTGCAGCAATTCCCCACACAGCTCAGTGGGCATCCTCTGATCCCATGACCGAGCCAGCTTCCTCTTTTACACCCAGGAACTCGAGAGCGGATGTCAGCGAGCTACTGGCCTCTCGAGGACAAAGGCCTGCTCTGCAGGTGTCTGCTGAGAGTTCACTGGGGGCCTGGCTAGAGGGGTTCGCTCTAGCACAATGAGGAAAAGTCTCTGCCGGTTTTGTCTCTCTAATCCACAGGAGCGCCAGAGCCAATGAGCCAAAACTCCTAGGTCTTTTTCATAGATTCCTTCTCCAATTTCATTATCTCCCATATGATATTTATAATGTACATTTTTATTTCCTGCGTGCAGTACCTTACACTTTTCTCTATTAAATTTCATTTGCCATGTGTCTGCCCAGTTCTGAATCTTGTCTAGATCATTTTGAATGACCTTTGCTGCTGCAACAGTGTTTGCCACTCCTCCTACTTTTGTGTCGTCTGCAAATTTAACAAGTTTGCTTACTATACCAGAATCTAAATCATTAATATAGATTATGAATAGCAGAGGACCTAATACTGATCCCCGTGGTACACCACTGGTTACCACACTCCAATTGATCGCTGCTTAGCTTTAGAATCACACATTAAGCAAAAGACTACTACCAAGGCTCTTGAACAGAACTTAAAATAAACAGCTTTCAAAAAGTATTCCTGTCTGCAAGTTAAATCAGTACTACAACGATCTAGCACAGCCACCTCGCTTCAACCTGCTGCTTACTTTTTCGCAGTTGGAATTGTAGAGCCGAATAACCACGTTTTCTTTGTTTTGACTCGGTACTAATAAAATAAATTATTGGATGAGACAAATAACATGACAATGAACGTGCTGCATACATTGCCTTTATTAAAAGTATGCCAGATGCCCTTGGGTAACAGAGTTTTGGGGCCATTTCTAATCGAGTTCCACATCTGTATAACTTGGCAAAGCTTTGCCTTAACATCGATTCAGTGGATGCAGAACGTGCAGTCTCAAAGTATGGGCAAGTCAACTGCAGGGGGATGCTGCTTGCCTTTAACAAATGACAGCACTCTTTTTTAGTAAGGAAACAAGTACCACTATTTTTAGGTTTTATAGTGTTCTGAAATACTGTCTACTTAGGTTTTATTTGATGTTTAAACAGGTCCGCAAAATATCAGCGAAATCATAAATTTATTCTGCAACCTACCCATGAAAAATATGTAAATTTACTGCGATCTAAGTAGACCCTTAGCTACATGACTCACCCTGCACACTACATGGCTGCACTTCTACCAGGTGTGCACTCACAGATTCCTATTTGTATACATATCAAAATGTTCTTTTCTCCATTGGTTTTAGGCTCAGTCTGTTACATAGAAGGATGCCTGACAGCAGGAATTATGTGACTATTAAATATTACAGTTTACAGTTAAGGCTGCAGCCAAAATAGAGGTCTGAGAGATTCAGCTGTATTGCAGCAGAGCACCTGTCTTTTAAGAATTACTTCTCCAAATTAACCTGCAGTAAAGCACACAGTTTTCTCAGATGAGAAACTGCCATCTGAATGACAGATCATAAACACATACATACATCTTTCTTGCTGTGCAGCATTTGTCTTCATGTATCTTTTATTCGAAGGATGCACACAGACTGATTTTCAACAGCTGTATTTTTAGAGAAGATGGAGGTTGAAAAAAAAGATTGGAGTCTCTTGTAGGCAGTGTTTCTCATGCAGGGTATGAGACTGGAGTCTCTTGTAGGCAGTGTTTCTCATGCAGGGTATGAGACTGGAGTCTCTTGTAGGCAGTGTTTCTCATGCAGGGTATGAGACTGGAGTCTCTTGTAGGCAGTGTTTCTCATGCAGGGTATGAGACTGGAGTCTCTTGTAGGCAGTGTTTCTCATGCAGGGTATGAGACTGGAGTCTCTTGTAGGCAGTGTTTCTCATGTAGGGTATGAGACTGGAGTCTCTTGTAGGCAGTGTTTCTCATGTAGGGTATGAGACTGGAGTCTCTTGTAGGCAGTGTTTCTCATGCAGGGTATGAGACTGGAGTCTCTTGTAGGCAGTGTTTCTCATGCAGGGTATGAGACTGGAGTCTCTTGTAGGCAGTGTTTCTCATGCAGGGTATGAGACTGGAGTCTCTTGTAGGCAGTGTTTCTCATGCAGGGTATGAGACTGGAGTCTCTTGTAGGCAGTGTTTCTCATGCAGGGTATGAGACTGGAGTCTCTTGTAGGCAGTGTTTCTCATGTAGGGTATGAGACTGGAGTCGTTTTTAGGACATGAGAATGCATTACCAATTACATGTAATTACATTGCTTTGCTACTCAAAAGAAGGGTTTTTTGCCAGTTCTGAAAGTCAAGCCACAAGCATAAAGCAGTAGTCTAACCAGCATCATGCTTCATATACTGAATTATAATACAGGAAAAGACAATGTGTATGCATCTCAAACTGGAGGGTTAAAAGTAGTGATTAGCAAGCCTTTTAACCCAATTGCACTGCAGAGTCTATGCATTTGCTTTTTATCTAAAGCATTAGACAGAGCACTCTGCATTACAGCTGAATTACACATCCCAGCCCCATCCCACACAACTCGCTGTCGCTTCCCAGCGACAGCGAGTGGAAGTGACAGCGAGTGGGAGAAGTACAGGCGTGGAAAAGTACAGAGCAGTTTCGAAGCAGTTTGAAAGCAGGTTGACAGTTGCAGAAGAAACTAAACTTCAAAAAAAACCTCAACATGGTCTTCAAGCCTGTAATCTGTGACACCTGCTTGATGTGGGAAATCCGAGAAAACCCAGCGGAGCTAAACCAAGTGTGCGTAAAGTGCCGCGCGATCCAGGATTTGCATAAACTAGTAAGTATGCTAGAAATGGAGCTGGAGGAAGTGAGACAGCAACAGGATCTTGAGGAACTGGCACACCCACAATTCATGGAAGTCTGCATCACCCCTAACAGACTGAAAGCCACCAGGGAGATAGAAGGTCAGAACAGCTGGGTTCAGGTAGGCAGAAGCAGGGAAAAAAAGAAACTTCGTCAAACACAACCACCAGAAATCAAAACAACCAACAGATTTGAGTCACTTCAGAATTTTGATGAGCAGAACCAACAACAAGAGAATGAAAGGAACAACATCCAGGACCCTATTGACAGTGGTGACCAGACAGCAAAAAGAAGGGAGGTCATGATTGTTGGGGACTCCATATTGAGAAACACAGCAAGTTCAGTTCGCAGTTTGGACCCCCTTACTACAACAGTGTGCTGCCTTCCGGGAGCCTCGGTCAAGCACATCACTGAAAACGTGGACAGGCTCCTAGAACGAACAGGAGACGACCCGGTAGTAGTCGTCCACATCGGTACAAACAACATTGGAAGAGACAGACCAAAATCCCTGCAAAACAAATTCAGAGAGCTAGGAAGGAAATTAAAAGAGAAAACCAAAACTGTGGTATTTTCTGGTATACTACCCGCACCTTGCAAAGGACCATATGGACAGCTGGAAATAATTAATCAAAACGCATGGCTGAAGACGTGGTGCACACGGGAAGGCTTCACCTATCTTGATCATTGGACCACATTCTACAACAAGGACTATCTGTATAGACGGGATGGACTGCATTTAAATAACAAGGGAACTAGTCTACTTGGAGAAAAGATCCTCGAGCAGGTTCGGAAGCATTTAAACTAGAAAGGAAGGGGGGAGAAATCAACAAAAAAACAGAAGGGAGACCGCATCAAAACAAGAACAACAACTCAGGTAAGACAACCATTAAATGTATTTATCTAAATGCTAGAAGTATCAGAAACAAAATTCTAGAACTTGAAGCTACTGCACTAACAAGTAACTATGATGTGATAGGTGTTACAGAAACGTGGTTATCTGAGAGTGATGGGGACGAATATAATATTTGTGGGTATACACTGTATAGGAAAGACAGGCAGGACAGAAGAGGAGGAGGGGTAGCGCTATACATAAGAAACAGTCTTGAAGCCCAGGTGTTAAACCTGGACAAAGAAAATAAAACCGAATCAATATGGGTCAGAATAACAGACAAAAATTCAAAAGGCATAATAATAGGAGCATGCTATAGACCGCCAGATTCAGACGGTGAGCACAATAATCTGTTATACAATGACATTAGAAATGTGTGTAGCAAAGGAGAAGCCATACTAATGGGGGATTTCAACTTCCCCCAAATAAAATGGGAAAACCCGGTGGGTAGCGCGAAGGATGAAATAGAAATGGTGGAAATGACAAATGACTGCTTCCTAACACAATTTGTGAAGGCACCCACTAGAGGGGAGGCATGCCTTGATTTAGTCTTTTCAAATAACGAAGATAGAATAACTAAAACAGAGGTCAGAGAACCACTGGCAAACTCAGACCATAACATGGTCTCATTTGAAGTGTTTTTTAAATCCCCAAAAGTAAAGACTAAAGTTAAGGTTTACAATTTTAAAAAAGCAAACTATGAAGGCATGAAACAGAGACTAACAGAAGTAGATTGGAGTAAAATAGAGAAAACACCCACAGAAGAAGGATGGTTGTTCTTCAAAAATGTAGTACTAGAGGCGCAAAACAATTACATCCCTAAAGTAGACAAATCTAAATGTAAAACTAAATTGCCAAAATGGTTTAATAGATCAATTAAAAAAAATATTCAGCGAAAAAAGGCACTTTACAGAGCATTAAAAAAGGACCAAAAAGAAAGTACGCAGAAAGAGTACACGGAACTGCAAACGCAAGTCAAAAAGGAAGTTAGAAAGGCCAAGAGAGAAATAGAAATGAACATTGCTAAGGGAGCTAAAACCAATTCCAAAATGTTTTTCCAATATTACAACAGCAAGAGAACATTCAAAGAGGAGATTAAATGTTTAAGAGATACAAATGGCAAAATCGTAGAGGAAGAAAAAAAAATAGCAAATATGTTAAATGATTACTTTTCACAAGTTTTTACAAAGGAAGATACTGACAACATGCCCCACATGTCATCCAGTTCCTATCCAGTTTTAAATAACTTTAGCATAACTGAGGCAGAAGTGTTAAAGGGACTAGGAGCTCTTAAAATAAACAAATCCCCTGGGCCGGATGAGATCCTCCCAGTAGTACTCAAAGAAATGAAAGAAGTAATTTACAAACCGCTAACCAAGATCATGCAGCAGTCTCTTGACACAGGGGTGGTACCGACAGACTGGAAAATTGCAAACGTAATACCGATCCACAAAAAGGGAAACAAAACTGAACCAGGTAACTACAGACCAGTAAGCCTGACTTCTATTATATGCAAACTTATGGAAACTATAATAAGATCCAAAATGGAAAATTACCTATATGGTAACAGGGTACTGGGAGACAGTCAACATGGTTTTAGGAAAGGGAGATCGTGTCTAACTAACTTGCTTGATTTTTTTGAGGATGCAACATCGATAATGGATAATTGCAAAGCATATGACATGGTTTATTTAGATTTCCAGAAAGCTTTTGACAAAGTCCCGCACAAAAGATTAATTCTCAAACTGAACGCAGTTGGGATTCAAGGAAACACATGTACATGGATTAGGGAGTGGTTAACATGTAGAAAACAGAAAGTACTGATTAGAGGAAAAACCTCAGAATGGAGTGTGGTAACCAGCGGTGTACCACAGGGATCAGTATTAGGTCCTCTGCTATTCCTAATCTACATTAATGATTTAGATTCTGGTATAGTAAGCAAACTTGTTAAATTTGCAGACGACACAAAAGTAGGAGGAGGGGCAAACACTGTTGCAGCAGCAAAGGTCATTCAAAATGATCTAGACAAGATTCAGAACTGGGCAGACACATGGCAAATGACATTTAATAGAGAAAAGTGTAAGGTACTGCACGCAGGAAATAAAAATGTACATTATAAATATCATATGGGAGATACTGAAATTGGAGAAGGAATCTATGAAAAAGACTTAGGAGTTTTTGTTGACTCAGAAATGTCTTCATCTAGGCAATGTGGGGAAGCTATAAAAAAGGCTAACAAGATGCTCGGATACATTGTGAAAAGTGTTGAATTTAAATCAAGGGAAGTAATGTTAAAACTGTACAATGCACTTGTAAGACCTCATCTTGAATATTGTGTGCAGTTCTGGTCACCTCGCTATAAAAAAGATATTGCTGCTCTAGAAAGAGTGACCAGAATTATTCCGGGCTTAAAAGGCATGTCATATGCAGACAGGCTAAAAGAATTGAATCTGTTCAGTCTTGAACAAAGAAGACTACGTGGCGACCTAATTCAAACATTCAAAATTCTAAAAGGTATTGACAGTGTCGACCCAAGGGACTTTTTCAGCCTGAAAAAAGAAACAAGGACCAGGGGTCACAAATGGAGTTTAGAAAAAGGGGCATTCAGAACAGAAAATAGGAGACACTTTTTTACACAGAGAATTGTGAGGGTCTGGAATCAACTCCCCAGTAATGTTGTTGAAGCTGACACCCTGGGATCCTTCAAGAAGCTGCTTGATGAGATTTTGGGATCAATAAGCTACTAACAACCAAACGAGCAAGATGGGCCGAATGGCCTCCTCTCGTTTGTAAACTTTCTTATGTTCTTCTTATGTTCTTATCTCTGAACTTTCACAATACATTGATCAAAGAGCCATTACTGGGTGATACCAGACATGAAATTACACAGTAAAGAGAGTTGTTTTGTGAACTTCCTTTGCAGAGATTATTGACTTTGAAAGGGATACAAAGGAGTAGATATATCAAACCTTACATCAGCAATCACAGCCAATGCAGACAAAGCAGCCAGAGAGCCCAGCATTGCTGCAAGAGTCCTGTGAACAATCTGGGGAAACAAAAGCACATTGCCATTAATCTTGAATCTGTCTGCAACAAACAACGACAGACGTGTGACATGAAAACAACAGGCAATCTAGAGACAGGCAGAAAACAACAGCGCTCAAGTGATAAAGCCAGCCCTGTTAAATCTGCCTTTGTTTAAAAAGAAAACTACTGAATTTTAATCATGTAAAATGTATTACACGATGCTGCTGCTGGAGTCTCCATCAGGCTATATCAGATCTAATCAATGTTAAAACGATGATTTGAAATCTGAATTGGGAAAGAAAGAGGGGGTTGTTTTAAGCGATTTTGTTTACATTTGTAGCCGTTTGATTCCAGGTTGTGTGAATGGGAGAATCACATGACTCTCATGGTCTCATGGTGTAACTGACAGTGCTGTGTAGGGCACTGGCTTACCCCTGGAGAGGGCATGGTCGCTGCTGCATGCCCAGTCTGCCATGTTATACTGCACACCTCCCAAAGCAGCTGGGAAATCCTAGAAGGCATTTCCACAAAAGTTCACGGTTTGCATTGCCTGAAAACAAATTGCAGTAGACAAACATAATGATTCAATGAAGTGTTTCCTAATCAAATGGAACCTGTGACCTTGTGTCTCATTGGGTTCAGGGTTTAGGCTGAAAGAGCAATCTTTGCTCCACATTTGCAAATACATCATTTGAAGATACATGTATGATAAAATGCTGTGTGTGGGTAATGAGAAGATTTACAATGATACTTATAAATACAATCAATATGTTGGTGCTGTGAGTAAGTGAAGTATGGGAGACTGGTCATAAATCTTGCAGCTTTAATCAACTGACAAGAGGCTTGAAGGAGGCCCTTTGCAGATGGTGACCTCCTGATTGTGCAATGGCTCATTGCAGGTGCGGAATTTGTTTTTGTGAATAACGATGCATTCTGTGTGAGACAATGGAGAAAATAAATCCTGCTTGCTGATTAGCTGATCGGGACTCCAAGCTGTGCCATTATTGCGCAGTTCTACTCAAGGTCAGAACCCATTTGTATTCTCGATTTTATCTTACTTATTTATACAGGACGTCTTCACTTTATTTCTTTTTCTTTTTCATTTATCTTTGTTCATTTTGAACCACAGCACAAAAAGTTTTATTTAAAAAGGACCTAACCTCTTATCCATTCTCACAACACACATTGGATGATGTATGATGGGGGAGTGCCTCGTCTCAGTTGTGGAATTAAACATTAGAGTGATTTCTCAGACAATGATTAACACTAATATTACCCAAGGTAACATTAGCTAGTCCAAGATTAGTGATAACCAGGGTCTCTGAAACCTTAGGTTTGTCATAGTTTAAAAGGAGGACAAACAGTAAAACAGATTTGCAGTAAAATCTTCTTTAGTCCTTTGATGTCAACGACCAAACAAAACCTGCTGTTCTTCTACCTACTTCATAAATAAGAGATTTGTACTACCTTGAGCATTGTCAATTTATTTTCTTACCTCTTCTCTTATTAGCATTATGAAAAATGTTACTATTCCCCCTTTTATTGCACTGAGAATCTTTTCGTTCTTCCCTTGTTTTGTTTTATTCTATTTAAGTACAACGCATGACGTGTTTAAGTACCAGGAAACAGCAGCCCACAACTTCCCATCGACAGCGTGGTATACAAATGACCTGCAGATTCCGAACACAGTCATTTTAATTGATTCACTGCATGTCTTTAATTGCTAAAAAAAATAATAATTAGGGATAATGCGTCGACTTACAGTACTTTGAAACTTGATCACTGCTTATTTTTTGTGGTAAAAATGGTTGGTTATATTGATTTCAGTGCATTTTTGTCCTGTTTTAATACTGACAGTTTGACCACCTTGTGTATTGTCAAGTGATGCTTTAAGCAATAAAACCCGGTAAAAAACCACATAGTTTTCTTTAGTTCTGATTAAAGACGAAACACCAAGTTATTGCAACAGCTGCAAACATACATTAAGCAACAGTGACTCAGCATCGTGAGAAAATGAAACTGCCATCAATGAAGGTTGAGCCAAAGCAGCAGGTACAGTAATGACAGTAATCCCTCAACTGGACTATATCACCTTTATAAATGGATAGCGGTGGGAAGGAATTAGGATTGCAAGATGTATCATTATCATCAAGCAGCCTGTCTGCTAAACACACTGAAGAAATAGGCAGTCTAGAATGCCATAAAGATCAGTCTGTTTTCAAATAATTACTGAACTTACACAAGCCTATAATACAATGTACTATCGAAATCCTTTTATTGATTCCACTAGTTATGCCACTGAAACTCATTTGAAGTATTGCAGCTTTCATATTGCATTCATATTTAAGCGATTGGGGATGCTTGTCTGTGTAACTGTTACTGTTTGTTACCCATTCAGTTTGCTTAACATGTATATTGGTATCTCTGAATAGATAATAATAGTCTGATGTGGGCAATTAATTGCCCATTGCTCATTAAGCTACGTCAGACTTAACTAAGCCTCTTGATATTGCAAAATAGATCATTTCACTCTCTTCAAAAATAGGAGAATAACTTCAATAAGCAATTAACCACCGAATGTAGTGGCACCCCAAGTTCTACCATTTGGCTGAGACTATTATAACCCTATGAGACTATACCCTATGAGACTATTATAACCCTATGAGACTATACCCTATGAGACTATTATAACCCTATGAGACTATACCCTATGAGACTATTATAACCCTATGAGACTATACCCTATGAGACTATTATAACCCTATGAGACTATACCCTATGAGACTATTATAACCCTATGAGACTATACCCTATGAGACTATTATAACCCTATGAGACTATACCCTATGAGACTATTATAACCCTATGAGACTATACCCTATGAGACTATGATAACCCTATGAGACTATACCCTATGAGACTATGATAACCCATGAAACTATACCCTAAGAGACTATGATAACCCAATGAGACTATACCCTAAGAAACTATTATAACCCTATGAGACCATTATACCCCTATGAGACTATACCCTAAGAGACTATGATAACCCAATGAGACTATACCCTAAGAGACTATTATAACCCTATGAGACCATTATGATAGACTATACCCTAAGAGACTATTATAACCCTATGAGACTATACCCTAAGAGACTATGATAACCCAATGAGACCATACCCTATGAGACTATGATAACCCATGAAACTATACCCTAAGAGACTATGATAACCCTATGAGACTATGATAACCCATTAAACTATACCCTAAGAAACTATGATAACCCTATGAGACTATACCCTAAGGGACTATGATAACCCTATGAGACTACACCCTATGAAACTATGATAACCTTATGAGTCTATGATAACCCAATGCTGAACAACTGCACAGATATTTGTTCATACATTTCTGCCGGTACAGGTAAAGCCTTCAATGTGATACCAGTCTGGACAGTCACCACTGAACAAACCCATCCTTGCTGGATAAAATGAACACATATCCACCCAGTCAGTGCTTGAACCAGATGACCAACTCTTTAACACAGGTCTTGCTGTATTGAAAACACAGTGAGAGGCCACCATCACAGTTAGCACTCTGAGCACTTTTGAGAGTTTTTAGAGGACTATCTGTTTAACCACATCCCTTTCTGGCTCCATCGTGAGTTACTGTTGGCCCTTATTTAGTTCAATGTTATTTAGCAGGTCCAATAAAAGAGACAAGTCAGCCAACGTTCTTTCCAGATGCCACACTCCGTCTCCTTAATGTCCGTATTCACTGTTATATAACCAAGTTTAGTTTAGCAGGAGTCTGATAGAATAGCAAAATGCACTTCGGGTTAAATAAGCCAAACAGCAATGAAGCATCTTTGTTTAGTCTGGTAAAACCTTCTAGGTTATTTTCAACTTCTTTTCTACTATTCAGCTTTTACATTTTTGTAATTAACTGTTTTAGGGTAGTCTCTTCAATGAAAATTCAAAAAGAAGCTTCAATGTTAAACTTAATGAGGTTTATATACTTGATCTAAAAGGCAGCCGATGTAAATACTGCTGCTATTTAAACCATTACCACTGGACCACTTCTAACCTTTAGCATTAAATACTGTTTCACTGCTTAATTAAAATCTCCAAATCACTTTCACAATTCCACAGGAGCTTCTTTTGCTTTACAGTCTCTAATCTGCAGAGGAAATGACACAGATATATATTTGTATCTTCTGCAAAGTGTCCCTGCACATAATGTGTAACAGAAAGCCAACCCTCCTGTGAACTGCTGCTACATGGCACATTCCCAGCCCCCACACTAAACCCCTGGCAGCCTGCCTGGCACCTAGTACTTAACTGTTAGAAATGAAAACCCCCTCCAGCAGGTCAAAGCTTGAAAGGTTTTCCCAGGCAGGCTTCTGATGGCATTAAGGTGAATGCTCTAATCAGACTGCCTTTGCTTTCTCCCATCACTTCACTTACAAAATAAAAACCTGGACTTTGTATTAAAAAGTAATGAACAAGAGGCAAGGTGTCTTTCTGAAGCTTTGTTTTCAGACTCATTGAACATACAGTGAACGTGTGGCGTTCCCTTTAGGAATCATTCAAAAAGGCAAAGGATTCTGAGCCTTTTCAGAATGCTGTTCAAACATCTAGTACACAGTTAGCAATCGAGAATTGAATAACAGATTTCCGTGTTCTTTGTTGATTCCGTTTCCTCTTCTGCTATTGGGGTGTTCTGCTGTCACTCAGCAAGCATGTGGGTTGCTAGGACAGAGGTCAGGCAGGATTGGATTGGGATGGTACAGAGCTTCCCTTCAGGCCTGTTAAGGAGATTTGGGGTCTGAATAAGGACAAGTAGTATCTATTCTTGATAGCAACGAACAGGCTGTAATGTATGATATGCATATGACAGCAGTGCTGTATACAGCATTGTACACTTTAAAGAACAGATCGTAGTTATTCGTGGTGTGGGATTTACAGGAGCAGTCGACATCAATTCATTTTCTCTTTCTAAGATTGAAAATGCATTAGTGGGAAACTGGAGTGCTACCAGCTTTCAAACATGCTTCTAGACCTCTATACAGTAAAAACTATCATACTAACCAATTACACTCCTAAATACTATTATCCCAGGGATTGATTAGATATATAGGAAAAGCAGGAATCCTGTCCTACTACAACTTGATCTGGAACCATCAAATCACAGGTCCCCATGTCAAGCATCTTAAAGGAATGGAAAACGTCCCAGAATCTACTTAAAAAGGTCAAACATTACTTGACATAAACTGGGCAGAAAAACACAGGGGAAAATAACTGAGCTGGAGGTTGACAGGGGGCTATGACAGAGGCGACAGTGTCATCTGGATGACGTTGATCAACAACTAACATGCTGAATTCATTTCTCCCAGCTTCTCCTACCACAGTGGAACACCTTTAGAAACTGCAGTACAGCTTCACCTACCACAGCAAATTACCTCAAATATAATCAGAACGTAGACTCCTGCCAGGATGACGGCTGCAATTACAACTTGAGTCTCCACATTGGCAAAGATTAACTGATGAGTCAAACTGAGAGGAACAACCTGACTGTCTTGCAGGAAAGACTGGATGCCTATAGAGACGGGGACACTGGAGGAAAGAGAAGAAAACATGAAATGATTACAGGACCTTGTGACCGCAGCAAGCCATCTTATCAATGAAATAGTGAATAGCATTACAATATTCACTGCATTGCATAGTCAGGGGAATATTAAAATGTAACTCCTAATACTGTGAGTAATACAAAACCTTTACACTGATCCCTTTTGCAAGGATATGTGACCGTAAGAGAAGGGCGCTATGTTACTTGAAAGTAGATAGAAACCAGAGGTTGGCCATCTTGGGGAACCACATAGCTGCAAGTGCTCTGAACAACTCCAATGTGATCAGCTGCACGGCAGGCAGTGATTGGATACACCAGGCTGATCACTGGGAGGAGATTGGGGCAGTGATTGGATACACCAGGCTGATCACTGGGAGAAGATTGGGGCAGTGATTGGATACACCAGGTTGATCACTGGGAGAAGATTGGGGCAGTGATTGGATACACCAGGTTGATCACAGGGAGGCGTTTGGGGCAGTGGTTGGATACACCAGGTTGATTGCAGGGAGGCGTTTGGTAGCACAAAGGGGACACAGCTACACGAGTACGGCCCCTATGCTGACACGTGATCAGGAAGCCAGAGCTTGTGTTTTGTGTTTATGCCATAGTTGCGCAGAATTGAGAAGCCAGGGAGCTGTAGCTGTAGAGCCAGCATCACCAGCCAGAGCAGGACTCACCACTGCACGGACAGGCCCAGCACAGCACAGCCGGGTTAGGAGTCACGGAGCACTTTTAAGTGCACCACTGGAGTACAACCTTGAAGTGCTGTCATGTATTTTTGGGGCTGTAACCCGTCGTATACCCGCCGATACCATAGATGGTAGAGGGGCAGATTTATTGTTTTGGGAGCTTTAAAATAAATATGGATTGTTTTGGAAAGTTGAGTCTGGACACTGACTTTACTCACTACACCACTCGCCACAACAACAGCATTTTACATCAAAGTGCCTAAAATACTTTTAAAATTGTACTACATCTATTTGCATTAGAAACACGATTGTTGGTCATATTTTCTTTGCTTCTCAGTGTGCTTTTGTATTGGGTACATGCACATTTTTCAGGAAGCCCGCTATATGGTACCAGCATATTATTTCCTGTGTCAGACTTCAGGAATAGGGTACCACAACGTGGCAATGTAAACTTTCCAAAGCTACTGTGTAGAATGGTACAGATGTGAACTGCTGCAGACTAAGACAGAACAGGTCAGAAGCATAAACATGTAGGCACAGGCCAGGACTTTTAGTATGTCTTAATTCAGCTGGTTGGCATGACATTTCAGCACCCTGGACAGAGGACTGCCGACCCATTTAACCTGGCAAGCATGACAGAAAGCTGAAAGTCTTAAATACATTAGTTTAAGGTAAATGTATTAAAAATATTGAATTAAATTCACATCAAAAGGAGATATCTGTCAAATGTTCACAATATAGTGTCCCGTGTTGAAACAGGATTGGCAGATCTCCTGACTTTTTCAGTGCAGATATATCTTCTTTTGGTAACACGGAATAGGACTATACAATGTATTGTTGTGCTGAGAAACAGCTTTGGATAGCCTAACAAAGATAATGTGGAACTGCTCTTCTACAAATACCCAATTCTAAAGCTGTATCTACAGAGCGACGTGAGCGAAGTCGCCGAATATCAATACTTGTTCAGACTGAGCAGAGGCACTACATTGTAATGGAGCAGACACACCTGTTCAGACTGAGCAGAGGCACTACATTGTAATAGAGCAGACACACCTGTTCAGACTGAGCAGAGGCACTACATTGTAATGGAGCAGACACACCTGTTCAGACTGAGCAGAGGCACTACATTGTAATGGAGCAGACACACCTGTTCAGACTGAGCAGAGGCACTACATTGTAATGGAGCAGACACACCTGTTCAGACTGAGCAGAGGCACTACATTGTAATGGAGCAGACACACCTGTTCAGACTGAGCAGAGGCACTACATTGTAATGGAGCAGACACACCTGTTCAGACTGAGCAGAGGCACTACATTGTAATGGAGCAGACACACCTGTTCAGACTGAGCAGAGGCACTACATTGTAATGGAGCAGACACACCTGTTCAGACTGAGCAGAGGCACTACATTGTAATGGAGCAGACACACCTGTTCAGACTGAGCAGAGGCACTACATTGTAATGGAGCAGACACACCTGTTCAGACTGAGCAGAGGCACTACATTGTAATGGAGCAGACACACCTGTTCAGACTGAGCAGAGGCACTACATTGTAATAGAGCAGACACACCTGTTCAGACTGAGCAGAGGCACTACATTGTAATGGAGCAGACACACCTGTTCAGACTGAGCAGAGGCACTACATTGTAATGGAGCAGACACACCTGTTCAGACTGAGCAGAGGCACTACATTGTAATGGAGCAGACACACCTGTTCAGACTGAGCAGAGGCACTACATTGTAATGGAGCAGACACACCTGTTCAGACTGAGCAGAGGCACTACATTGTAATGGAGCAGACACACCTGTTCAGACTGAGCAGAGGCACTACATTGTAATGGAGCAGACACACCTGTTCAGACTGAGCAGAGGCACTACATTGTAATGGAGCAGACACGCCTGTTCAGACTGAGCAGAGGCACTACATTGTAATGGAGCAGACACACCTGTTCAGACTGAGCAGAGGCACTACATTGTAATGGAGCAGACACACCTGTTCAGACTGAGCAGAGGCACTACATTGTAATGGAGCAGACACACCTGTTCAGACTGAGCAGAGGCACTACATTGTAATGGAGCAGACACACCTGTTCAGACTGAGCAGAGGCACTACATTGTAATGGAGCAGACACACCTGTTCAGACTGAGCAGAGGCACTACATTGTAATGGAGCAGACACACCTGTTCAGACTGAGCAGAGGCACTACATTGTAATGGAGCAGACACACCTGTTCAGACTGAGCAGAGGCACTACATTGTAATAGAGCAGACACACCTGTTCAGACTGAGCAGAGGCACTACATTGTAGTGGAGCAGACACACCTGTTCAGACTGAGCAGGGGCACTACATTGTAATGGAGCAGACACGCCTGTTCAGACTGAGCAGAGGCACTACATTGTAATGGAGCAGACACACCTGTTCAGACTGAGCAGAGGCACTACATTGTAATGGAGCAGACACACCTGTTCAGACTGAGCAGAGGCACTACATTGTAATGGAGCAGACACACCTGTTCAGACTGAGCAGAGGCACTACATTGTAATGGAGCAGACACACCTGTTCAGACTGAGCAGAGGCACTACATTGTAATGGAGCAGACACACCTGTTCAGACTGAGCAGAGGCACTACATTGTAATGGAGCAGACACACCTGTTCAGACTGAGCAGAGGCACTACATTGTAATGGAGCAGACACACCTGTTCAGACTGAGCAGAGGCACTACATTGTAATGGAGCAGACACACCTGTTCAGACTGAGCAGAGGCACTACATTGTAATGGAGCAGACACACCTGTTCAGACTGAGCAGAGGCACTACATTGTAATGGAGCAGACACACCTGTTCAGACTGAGCAGAGGCACTACATTGTAATGGAGCAGACACACCTGTTCAGACTGAGCAGAGGCACTACATTGTAATGGAGCAGACACACCTGTTCAGACTGAGCAGAGGCACTACATTGTAATGGAGCAGACACACCTGTTCAGACTGAGCAGAGGCACTACATTGTAATGGAGCAGACACACCTGTTCAGACTGAGCAGAGGCACTACATTGTAATGGAGCAGACACACCTGTTCAGACTGAGCAGAGGCACTACAATTGTAATGGAGCAGACACACCTGTTCAGCATCTCAAAGGTTCTCATCTTGGTTACTTGCTCCATTCTTTGGGGATGTAATGGAATGGTCCAATTGTATGTTACCTGCAGTTTTTAAGAGACAAGTCAATTAGCCAGGATCTGTCCAAACACGTGTCTTACAACTTCAAATAAATAAATACATAAACAAATAAATACAAGTTATAACTGAGTGTTTGTTTCAAAGCACAGCATCACACACTTGAATTTCAGATTGTGTCTGGGAGTGCTTTCCTGCAGGATATGCTCTGCACTGTATTCAAGTCCACGCTGTGTAGAGTTGCGTGGTGACAGAACCAATCAAAAGAAAATGGTAGCAAGTGCTGAAACAATTACAAGCTGACACCACACACATTATATCCCAGATCTCTCCATCCTCAGGGCTTACAGTTCATTTTGACCAAAAAATTTAAATAATGCATCTTTCAGTGGCAATGTAACAATGCCTACTAGTTATCAACAAAATCCAGACTAATTGCCTACCCACTCCAGTTCTGTGTAATGGGAATTCAATCACTTCTGTTAACAGAGAAGTCAATGAAAGACTTCTGAGTTTAACCCTTTCATGCACAGTGACCTAATATTGGGATGGATGCAAAAAAATCTCTCCTAATTTTTATATGGGGACAGATAGAGGATGTTCAATGGATTTTCAACGTTTCATGCATGAAAGGGTTAATGACATTTGAGTCACTTCATCTAATAAAGACAATACAGGACTTTTAATAATGTCAGCCATGTGGCGCTAATAAATAACCAACTTATAATTCCCTATTGAAGTTGTGATGAAACTGGTTTTGAAGTTACTTTACACTGAACCCTAATTAATCCTAAATAAACATTTGATAACCATGGCATGCTCCTTATCGTGGAAACTAAACTATACGGGACTAGACCAGAAACTGGCAAAAAATACACAAGGTACGCTAAAGGACAGGTCTGAAAATGTTTAAGAATCATTTCATCTGTCACCAATATGAGCTTGACAAGTTTGTGAAATGTAGTGTGTTATTACTTCATATGAAGTCAAGAGAAAATGTGTTAGTGGATCAGGAATTGGACTTCAATCACTGACACTTTTTATAAAGTGTTACCCATGGCCTCTGAAAGAGGGGCTGACCTGACATGCACACAAGTTCAGCGAGAGGTGGGGATACATGAGGACAAACAGCAGCACATACTGATTCAGCGACATCCAGGTGAGGATCCGCTCGGAAAAAAGGGAATTCCAGCCCAGGTCTTTATTCCAACCATAATTAATTCATTGAACCTGCTGGCCTGGTTGAAAAAGACCTGGACAGGAATAGCTCCGGAGTTGTGCATGGCTCATTTAGAAGAGTAGACCGCTTTCAATAATGTGTTCAGAGTTTGTATTTCCCCTTGCCTTATGATGTTTGCAATCATTTGTATTGGTTTGTATTGCAAGGACTACAACAGTGTGTGTTTTTGATGGAGCTGCTAGAAGTGCTTCCACACAAGTTCATAAGCTGCTCGTCAGAACTGGTTCACAGATATGTGCATGTGTTTTTTATACTGCAAGAGCCAGCGCCATCTAGTGTACTGTCAGCAAAAAAAAAAAGGAAACTTGATGCACAGAAGCTGTTAGATAGCGCTATGGCTGATACCTACAACTGACTATACCATCCATCCATCCATGATCTTTAACCTCTTAATCCTTTACAGGGTCATAAGAACATAAGAACATAAGAAAGTTTACAAACGAGAGGAGGCCATTCGGCCCATCTTGCTCGTTTGGTTGTTAGTAGCTTATTGATCCCAAAATCTCATCAAGCAGCTTCTTGAAGGATCCCAGGGTGTCAGCTTCTATACCGGTATATGGTATATAAGTCGTGGTAAGCTGGAGCCTAACCCAGCACACACAGGCTGCAATGTGGGACTACACTCTAGACGGGATGCCAGTTCATCACAGGGCACCACACACACACACACACACACACACACACACACACACTCACTCACTGGGCAATTTAGAATGACCACTCAACCTGAACAGCATGTCTTTGGACTGTGGGAGGAAACCGGAGTACCTGGAGAAAACCCATGCAGACACGGGGAGAACTTGTAAACTCCACACACAGACCCCTAGGCTGGAATCAAACCCAGGACCCTGGTGTTGTGAAGCAGCAGCGCTAACCACCATGCCACCCTCTGACAACACCTAAAAGAAAAAATAAATAAATAAGAGTAATTACAATGAGAACCACTCAACATATAAACATGAGGAACACTAAGTGTCTAACTGCTGTGTATTTACATAGTAGTTATAGTAAATACATGTGTACTTACACACAATTACAATGCATTGTTACAACGTACTTAATGAGCAATTTGTTTTTTCACACTATATAATCCTAACTGTTTTCTGATACAATTGTGTACTTGCATATATCATGCAAAAAGATGTACACGTTAAGTACATTGTAACTATGCATAATAACATTGTAATTGTGTGTAAGTACACATGTATTTACTAAGTAACTACTATGTAAATCACCGTAATTGGAGACATAATGTAAAGTGTTACCTTATCATTTATACAATGATCAGTTACTGCATGTGACAGTGTGCTAGCAATGGCAGGTGTTTCAGTGTATTTTGTACAGGCCTGGTACACACTATGACAGACTGGTTCACCTTTTTGTGTTTAGCTCCAGTCATATTGTGTATTCACATCTAAAAAGATACATTAGCTTCAAGTGGGAAGATGAGGGAAGCCGACAATAAAGAAGACAAAATCAATGCTATTGTCCCCGGCACAGGCATTGACTGGGGGCTCCAACACCATGTATTTTAGGAGTGTGTTTATGAACATTGATCACCACAGGCCAGAGAAGAGAAAACAAATGAATCATCTGAACAAATCATTGCAAACCTCACCTCATTCTCCTCACACCAGCGTCTTCCAGCTGTTCAACTTGGATGACTATGTATTCTTCCATCTCCCTGTCAGCCACGCTGTCCACAAACGGTCCTCGGACTTGTAGTTTTAAAAGAGCGTGATCTCCAAAATCTGTAAGATTCACAGCTGGGTTGCTCTGTTAAGAAAAAGCACTCGGCAAGAACTAGTGCATGAAGTGAGGTGCAATCAAGCAGCTTCTTTGTGCAAGAACATGGGAATCACAGAGTCAATAGTTTAGTATCAATCCTGCAAGTGTCCAGGAAAATGTTTCAACAAATGTGGGGCTCAATTCTGAAACTACCCGTACTCCAAGTTATACTCCTACTGTAACTGAAACAAGATACAAACCAGCTCAGATGCATGCAGGTCTCAATTCAGATTCATTCACATTGCCAAATTATGCAAAGTAAGGATCAGAATGTTTGTTGATTTACGTTAGTAGTAATTTGGGGTTTTACTAAATTTTATGAAGGCAAAATTTAGTTTTTTTATTCTCATACCTTGACGATTAATATTATGCCATAAAGTCATCTCAGTTTGCACACCTTACTTTCACATATTCTGTTAAACTTGCACTTACCAGGATTCACTTTTTGGGGTCAAAGTCATTGGGAGAAGAAACTGGTTAGTTAATGACAGGAAAGGCAGCATTGAAGGGGTGGGGACACTTCACTCTCCACATGCAATGACCCAGGAAGTGGACTGTACAACAAACTGCACAACAGTAAGGTATGCAAACGTGGGCAGGTTGCTTCAGATTCCGACATAATTTCTGTGCGACAGGTCAGAATTACAACATCCACACTCTTGTCTGTCTGACTTTGCTTTGCATGTAACATACGACTTGTTGATAAATGAATTAGCCTGTATATAAGTTAAGCCTTCCAGCAGCTTGGACATGTCCTATTCCATTCCTTCATGTTTTTTTGATTAGATTCATCAGGACATACAATTGAAGATCATCAAACCCTGCTGCTCACCTCTTGCAAACCATTAGATCCCGAATCCATACTGAGCGACTCAATTAGAAGAGCAGACTGGCCTTCAAGAAAAGAACATTCAATTAGCCTGCTAACCTACATTCATTAGTGTGCTGACCCTGCATTGCCGGTGAGCCTGCAGTGTCCAACAAATCACATCCTCCCAATGCTTCAAGCCTTAGGCAGGTATTTCAATATAAACTCCATGACTGGCTTTTCACTTTGTATTAAACAATGTACAAATAGCAGGCTTTTTTTTTTTTTTTTTTTTTTTTTTTTTTTTTTTAGGCAGGGTGAAGATAATTATTTTGTTTAAAGTTAATGTGTAGCTCTTTCCTGGGGTATTATATTAAGAGAGTACTGGGTTTATCATCTTTAGCCTGTCATT
Organism: Polyodon spathula; assembly: GCF_017654505.1. Lineage (NCBI taxonomy): Eukaryota > Metazoa > Chordata > Actinopteri > Acipenseriformes > Polyodontidae > Polyodon > Polyodon spathula. The sequence goes on along the minus strand of NC_054542.1, from coordinate 50,520,285 downwards.
AGAAAGCAGTGCAGATTGTCTCAAGATGGATCAAACCCTGTTTGTCATCCTCTGCTGCACAATCCGCCCACCTTATCACCCGGCCTTTCCCTGTGCTTCCTCTGCAGGCTGTGAATAGACATGTCATTGCTCCAACACTGACTCTGCACAACAACTTTTATATGAGGCTTGATGGAGAAGCTACAGATTCTAACAAGTCACAGCAGACAACGTATCTCCTAATCTGTAGAATACAATAATATGCCATATTGTCACAGAGCTTTTGTATCCACATATTTTTTTCTATGCATGTCAAAGTGGCATTGAGATACCTCTGAGGTTACTGTCAAAAATGCAACAATAAACTATATCTAGCACAAAACAGAAACAGTGTCTTGGTTTATTATGTCAAAACAGTGTTCTTTTTCAATGTCTTTGCAATTAATCAGATTTTGAGTTTAGTAAACTACATCTGTATAAATGTAAAGATCGAAAGTTTACATTGTATTCACAAAATTTAAGAGAATTTTAGTAGGCAGGCTTTGAAAATAAGCGTTTAATTGTGCTTTATCATTAAAGTAATCAACAATGCCTTTTGCCTTTTTAACAGTATACCAGTGCAGTTTAGGAATCCGAGTCCTTTAGAGGGTGTAGGAATGGGCAGATGCAGTAGCCCAATATGGGGGACCACCTGGGATCTACCGATAGACTACACATGGATCCCCTATGACAGGTCAGTAATCTTTACAATTAGCAGTGTTAACACAATGTTTTACTAAACCTGTACTTGTCTGTTTTTGCTAGAGACCAACATAAAATAAGTAAAGGTTTGTTAATATCTATCTATCTATATATCTATATATATCTATATATATATATATATATATATATATATATATATATATATATATATATATATATTTTTTTTTTTTTAAGTATGCTTTTTTTTTTTTTAAGTATGCTGATTGTGCTTTTCATGTTCGTCGACACTGAAGACAAACCTGCCCTCCTGAATGAACTGATCTTCTATGTAGGTAGAGTCAATGGGATGTGCTATTGATACAGTTTGTTTAAGCTAAAGGAATGACCCCTTCACAAATCTCCACACATTGCACTGCTCTTGAAGCTAGCAGAGTCAGCAGGAGCATATTCAAGTTGTCACTCTTCTCAGGCCCTCTGAAAAGATGAAGGCTTTATCAGATCCACAGTGAAACACATACTGAGCCACCATAGGAATAATCTAGTGACTAACCGACATCTCTGAAATAAATCAGGAAGAAAGGATACCGAAGCTTTCCACAGATGAAACTGACAGCATTTGCCAAGGGTTTTCATGGTCAGGATTTGTGCTAAAAAAAAACTGCAACAAGGACATAGAAATAGAAAAGAACAGGCCTTTATTATTATTACGAAAAGAACAGGCCTTTATTATTACTACGAAAAGAACAGGCCTTTATTATTACTAGAAAAAGAACAGGCCTTTATTATTACTAGAAAAAGAACAGGCCTTTATTATTACTAGAAAAAGAACAGGCCTTTATTATTACTAGAAAAAGAACAGGCCTTTATTATTACTAGAAAAAGCACAGGCCTTTATTATTACTACGAAAAGAACAGGCCTTTATTATTACTACGAAAAGCACAGGCCTTTATTATTACTACGAAAAGAACAGGCCTTTATTATTACTAGAAAAAGCACAGGCCTTTATTATTACTACCAAAAGAACAGGCCTTTATTATTACTACGAAAAGAACAGGCCTTTATTATTACTAGAAAAAGCACAGGCCTTTATTATTACTACAAAAAGAACAGGCCTTTATTATTACTACGAAAAGCACAGGCCTTTATTATTACTAGAAAAAGAACAGGCCTTTATTATTACTAGAAAAGAACAGGCCTTTATTATTACTAGAAAAAGAACAGGCCTTTATTATTACTAGAAAAAGAACAGGCCTTTATTATTACTACGAAAAGAACAGGCCTTTATTATTACTACGAAAAGCACAGGCCTTTATTATTACTAGAAAAAGAACAGGCCTTTATTATTACTAGAAAAAGAACAGGCCTTTATTATTACTAGAAAAAGAACAGGCCTTTATTATTACTAGAAAAGAACAGGCCTTTATTATTACTACGAAAAGAACAGGCCTTTATTATTACTAGAAAAAGAACAGGGCTTTATTATTACTAGAAAAGAACAGGCCTTTATTATTACTACGAAAAGAACAGGCCTTTATTATTACTAGAAAAAGAACAGGCCTTTATTATTACTAGAAAAAGAACAGGCCTTTATTATTACTAGAAAAAGAACAGGCCTTTATTATTACTAGAAAAAGAACAGGCCTTTATTATTACTACGAAAAGAACAGGCCTTTATTATTACTAGAAAAAGAACAGGCCTTTATTATTACTACGAAAAGAACAGGCCTTTATTATTACTAGAAAAAGAACAGGGCTTTATTATTACTAGAAAAGAACAGGCCTTTATTATTACTAGAAAAAGAACAGGCCTTTATTATTACTAGAAAAGAACAGGCCTTTATTATTACTAGAAAAAGAACAGGCCTTTATTATTACTACGAAAAGAACAGGCCTTTATTATTACTACAAAAAGAACAGGCCTTTATTATTACTACGAAAAGAACAGGCCTTTATTATTACTACAAAAAGAACAGGCCTTTATTATTACTAGGAAAAGAACAGGCCTTTATTATTACTAGAAAAGAACAGGCCTTTATTATTACTACCAAAAGAACAGGCCTTTATTATTACTACGAAAAGAACAGGCCTTTATTATTACTAGAAAAAGAACAGGCCTTTATTATTACTACCAAAAGAAAAGGCCTTTATTATTACTACCAAAGTTAAATGCCCTTAACGGACCGGGGTTACTAAAGAATGCAAAATCCAAACTAAACAAAATAACAAAAAACATACAAAAGCTGAAAAAGGTGAAACTTACCGTGCAGATCATTACAATGATGAAAATCATGGAGATTTTCAGATCTCTTAAGCAGTATCTGGAAGAGAAAAACAAAGTTTATAAAGTGAGGCTTGTTGGGTTTTTACAAGAAATAAATCGAAACAAACATTTTCAAAGGAGGATTTCACTTACACATGAGCACCATGGTTCAGTAGAAGTAACATCTCCAAACTAAAAGCTGTAAGAAATATCTTGATTTCAAACACATTTACAACCCATCTATTTATATGTGTACTATTCCCAGAAGGCTAAAAGCTTTGATGCCAAATATTACAGGCACATGGCTTTTCAAAAAGCTGTTAGCCAGCGTCCAGCTGCACTAAAGAAAAACAGCCCCAGCCTTCAAAAGAACAATAACTCCACAGACAGGCACATTAACTGATGCTGCTAGATCTCTCCCCTGCACTCACACGGCACTCCATTTCTCTGTGTTACACTGCACTCTTTTCTCCTTCTCTTCCTTTTAATTACAAGTAATAGCTCTGCTGGGTGAAAGATGTTGGGAACACACATCAAAGAGACCCAAGAAGAAACATGGGAGCCAACTCCAAACAAGTTCAGTGAAGGGTGTGTGTGTGTGTGTGTGTGTGTGTATATATCTCTATGTGTATATATATATTACAGTAACAGCATGTGGAGGATGCACGTAAAAGTATGACATTGTTGAATATCAATTTGTATCAAACTTTACCATCCACTGAATGATATGCTTCCCTCTACAACTGCCCTCAGTAAGTCATTAAATCAATTCATCTGTATACATCCAGATATCCCATATTCTGGACAACGGTTTGCTGTGGCCATTTTTGAGGATTCACAATTTCTATTCAAAAGTTATTTGAGGTGTACGATTTTCATCATTGTAACAAGACACCCGCAGAGTAAACGGTATGATTTCCACCACTTATTCAGTGTAACAAGACACCTGCAGAGTAAATGGCACCAGTAGATGGGCAAAAACCCAGAAGTTGCACACCTTCCTCCATTCCTGTCCCTGGCGTTTGCTCTGTCTATCCCATACTGCTCATCAAACTCAGATATATTTCACATGGATCATAACCAATGCTGCTGTCATGCATTATTAGAGTTAAGACAAAGGATTTGAATTTCTTATATCGCTACAGTATGTATTTTTTTATGTCTAACTGACTAACAAGTTTTTGTTTTGCTCCATCTTGTGCTTCGTCTCGTAATCACACCATTGAATAATCGGCTCACAAGCTTCGTGACAATACTCCCAAAAACATGCTGGCAGGTACGGTCAGGCTGAAAGGCGATTCAAGTAGAAGCTGGGATGTGTGTTCATGCATTACTGTTCAGAGGCTCACGTCTCAGACCAGCAATTGAACCCTTACCTTAAGCTGCTGGAAAGAGTGAAGTTCCAATGGAGGGAGTCCAGCGGATCACATCTCTCAGAGGAGGTAGATCTGGAGAGACTGGTCACCTCACTTCCCAGGCGACATCTTTTCTCAAGCTCAGCGGAACTGCTTTCCCATGATTCCTCACCATCAGTACAGTTTGGGTCATGAAGCACCATGTACCGAACACTGCAGAATAAAAACAGGCAAAAAGACCTTCACACATTACACAGCCTTACAAGAATGAAAGAACTCAACGCATTGCGCAGCCTTAAAAGAATGAAAGACCTTCAGCATTGTACAGCCTTACAAGAATGAAAGACCTTCAGCATTGCACAGCCTTACAAGAATGAAAGACCTTCAGCATTGCACAGCCTTACAAAGAGCTCAACGCATTGCACAGCCTTACAAGACTGAAAGAGCTCAATGCATTGCACAGCTTTACAAGAATGAAAGAGCTCAACAAATTGTACAGCCTTACAAGACAAAGAGCTCAACGCAATGCACAGCCTTACAAGACTGAAAGAGCTCAATGCATTGCACAGCCTTACAAGACAAAGAGCTCAACGCATATTCCTCCAGCTCCACTGCTGGATCAGCACTGTATCTGAGGATTAAAACATGAGCACCAGGAATCTGAAGGGGTCCAAAGCAACAACAAGACTTTCCACCAGCTCCCACTAGACTTTGTCTGAACATCGACATTCGCTGTGCATTACTGAGATCTTCATTCCTTACTGACCTTTCAGTTATGATCATTTACAGTGTTTGGTACAGTACACAGTATGGGCTAGATCAGTGGTTTACAGTACATGCTAGTCCAGTCATTTACAGTATTTGATACAGTATAAAGTACAGGCTAGACCAGTCGTTTACAGTATACAGTACAGGCTAGACCAGTCATTTACAGTATTTGATACAGTATACAGTACAGGCTAGACCAGTCGTTTACAGTATACAGTACAGGCTAGACCAGTCATTTACAGTATTTGATACAGTATACAGTACAGGCTAGACCAGTCGTTTACAGTATTTGGTACAGTTATACAGTACAGGCTAGAATCTCAAAGCTCTTAATGCAAATTATCATTAGATAAAACGTTCCTAATAAAAACAACTGAACCAGAAATAAACAACCCAAACATGTTCATGTTTTTTTTTTAAAAAACATTGTTTTTTAAAACAGGATGTTTCTTTTTGTTGTTTTTTTAAAATTATTATTTATAATTGGAATTGGTGTTTTTATCTTTGTTGTAAATAGTTTTGAGAATCTAGCGCTGTGTGTTCTAATGGGATAGGACTGATTTTCATTGCACTGTGTTTACAAAAACACACACACAGAAATCAAGTCAAATGATTGAGTGATTTATTTAAATGTGTTAAACCCTTAAGCTGAGGGAAAACAAAGCCCCTTTTTCAGGAACAGTGGCTTGAAACTTGTTCCAGGAGTATCAAACTCCAAGTCTCCCCTGGTGTGCCGTGCAGTGGCCTGAAACCAAGTTCCATGCCACAAAAAGGCTTTGTGTTTCCTCAGTTTAAGATTGAAAATAACATTCCAATTTGTTAGCACTCCTTCAAGAGCGTTTCAGCGAAGTTTAATGTGAGCAGCTGGACACTTATACAGGTTGGGAAATTCAGTAAGCAGGTAATGTGCTAGTTTTGTGGAGAATCAAAAGCGAGCACTAATTAAGAATGAACGAAAAACCGCACTTCTGGCAAAGACACTGGTGTGTGTCCTCTCCCCAGCAGGCCTGTCAGTGGTTAAAGTCAACACATCTTTCTCTGTAGCTAGGTCAGTCCATCATCAAGCACACAGACAGTGCATATGTTCTCAGTCAATTCATTTTATAGCCTTTTGGATGCTGCCAACGAATGTCAACTTTAGTACAACCCAGGCTTCTGCAATCTCACGCCCTCTCATAAACACGCTCAATTAAGAGTCAGTACATTTGCTAATTCATTAGCCATGCATACTGTAGCATCCTTAACTTTGTACAAGTGATTAACCAATCCAGTTACACAACTGCTAACACCCAGGTTCAAGCTATTAAATCACCAACATTTTTATATAATCGCTTATTCACAGACGTCTACAGGACACTGCAACTTTAGAGAAACAAAGAGTACACGCTTGCTGTCCGGCGTGTGGGTGGGACAGTTTTATTGATGAGTGAAGAATTTGAATATTCTTCCACCTGGAATGATGCACAGCATGATTCTTCAAGTTCACATTGGGTTCTGCTGGGTTATTTTCTATTTCATATTGTGAAAGTGGGTTAGCATGCAATTGCATTTATAAATAATAAAACACACTATTCAGCCAGATGTGTCTGCTTCTAGACCAAGACCTATGAGGTACACACTGGTAAACGATCGGAGATTAAAATAGATGACTGTCATATCAAAGGGTCACAGAAGGGACAGAATGTTATTGTTTTGCAATGCAGTAGATTTGATAGGACAGATATTATAATCAATTGTAGCTCAGATGAAGATATCTCATGAAAAGTACAGTTTATGAGAGAGGTGTCGGATGCGAAGCTGAAAGAACAAAGGTACATCAGGAAAGTATGATTTATGGAGCGACAGTGCAAAACTGTTTACAAAAGTGAAGATTGAATTACCTGTGACCCGGGGATATTTCTGAAGATGAAGCTTTACAGAATTTTATTTTCCTTAAATTTCACAGGTGCCAGTGCCTACCATAAAAACAAACACGAAAAAACTAACACTGCTTTTCAGAACTCTACACTAACTCTTTCGAGACCAAATGCACTAAAATAAAAGCATATACACAGACATATAAAAACCTGCCACCTATAGCACACACTTTGGTGTCTTTAAAGAGTATTCTTTGTGCACAGCGCCCCCTGCTGCTTTATAGCGTATTCTTTAAGCGCAAAGCACTCCCTGCTGCTTTGTTAAACACATAATATGCTTTCTTTTGTAACATTTTTGCATATTTACGAAAACAACAACTTCACTGAGTGACTGAGTAAAATGAGTGAGTAAAATGTGCATCTATATATACTGTTGTTTCGGTTTTCAATTACTAATTAATTATTCACTTGAATCCCAGCATGTGAACTAATTTGTGCAGCATGAACTAATTTGTGAAACCCTGTGCTACTATTAATTACTTTAATAAATGCATGTGAAGTGCAATCCCTGTGCCTAAATACAAATGACACTTTATAACACTCATGCTCATAACCCACATTATACCCCGTGCACTTTATACACAAACACCAACATTAACACACTACATACAACACAAAACACTAATAAAGAGCACAGGGGCGGGGCACAAACACTAATAGCTTTCTGGGTAGAAAACTAAAAGAGACTATTCCAGAGAGCTTTTTATTGAAGAGTTAATTGCTTTTCATCTCAACACGTGCCCTGGAATTGGGTCTTTAACTCCTGACTGCACACTCTCACAAACCCCTGTACATTTCAAAATAATCCCCTGAACAAGGGGGTCAGGAAACAAAGGCATGTATTCATGTAGCTCCTCTCAAATCAAAAGCTAATAAATACTTCACAAAATTGAGATTACACAGCAGACATGATGGGCCCTGCGTGTGATACATTTACTGAAGCTATGCTTACATAGCAGGGGTGTATTGGAGGAGATGAACGGAGATGTCTAAATTCCCCACACATTGGTACAATTAGATTCACACTTGCAAACGTACAGAGGATTAGTCAAGAAAAACGCTACACATTTAAATTCTTTTGGATAAATACAGACTTTTTTTAAATAATTTTTAGGGAAATCTGTGGAAAATGTCGTTCTCCAGGGCTACAAAGGGATAATTGGAGAAGTGAACTGACCAAGTCTGCTGAGTTATAGGTTTATGAGGGGATACTGGTAGAAGTGAACTGACCAAGTCTGCTGAGTTATAGGTTTATGAGGGGATACTGGTAGAAGTGAACTGACCAAGTCTATTGACAAACACAGACATATGTTTGCCAACCTACAATATGACTATTAAAAAAAAGAAAGTATATTGAAACTTGCAACCCAAATAGTGAATACATTGTCACATGACCAAAAATACGTTGTGTCCAGGGGCAGCGGCAGGGGAGGGCCTGGGGGGGCTGAAGCTTCCCTAAATTGTCCCTTAGCCCCACCCCCCCAGTGAAATTACTGCGGTAGGGATCTTTTCTACTGATCAAAATAATTTTCCGTGTTTAAATACATTGCGCATGCTGGTTAAAAATATATATATCTTGAGAATTTTACTTTCTTGCTGTCCTTTGAGGGTTAAATACACACAGCACATGTTTAAATGCCTGCTGTTCACACAGGTTCACCAATCTGACACACAAAATGATTCCAATGTGCAGGCATGCATAAAATACAAAGTGGGGTGTCCCCTCACTGGGGGAAGTCTGGCGCCACCTCAATCAATGTTTGTATAATACACTGTTTTACTAAGAATTTATTAAGTTACATAAAACCAAATAGAAGTGTTTCCAATCATAGCAAACCTTTATGTAATCCACTGGCACTTTCAATCAAGGAAGAAACATTTTGCAGCGGTCTCAGAGAATTTTCAGCTGGTGATGTCACCCATACAGATATTGAGAATCTCTATGTGATGTGGTTGAGGTCATAAAGAAGCACCTGTCCGGCACACCATTTGCATAAAAACAAATAAAAACAATCCCGAAAGTGACCGACACAAACCTGCGTGTGACCAGGGTTTAGTAACCAACAGAATTATCCAGATAGCATTGCGAGAGGTGGAGTAAAGAGATACAAGAAGGGGAGGGGTTACTGGAGAGGGAGAGTAAAGAGATACGAGGGGAGGAGTTACTGGAGAGGGAGTAAAGAGATACGAGAAGGGGAGGGGTTACTAAAGAGGGAGTAAAGAGATATGAGAAGGGGAGGGGTTACTGGAGAGGGCGAGTAAAGAGATACAAGAAGGGGACGGGTTACTGGAGAGGGCGAGTAAAGAGATACGAGAAGGGGACGGGTTACTGGAGAGGGTGAGTAAAGAGATACGAGAAGGGGAGGAGTTACTAGAGAGGGAGTAAAGAGATACGAGAAGGGGAGGGGTTACTGGAGAGGGGGAGTAAAGAGATACGAGAAGGGGAGGGGTTACTGGAGAGGGGGAGTAAAGAGATACGAGGGGAGGAGTTACTGGAGAGGGAGTAAAGAGATACGAGGGGAGGGGTTACTAAAGAGGGAGTAAAGAGATATGAGAAGGGGAGGGGTTACTGGAGAGGGCGAGTAAAGAGATACGAGAAGGGGACGGGTTACTGGAGAGGGTGAGTAAAGAGATACGAGAAGGGGAGGAGTTACTAAAGAGGGAGTAAAGAGATACGAGAAGGGGAGGGGTTACTGGAGAGGGGGAGTAAAGAGATACAAGAAGGGGAGGGGTTACTGGAGAGGGTGAGTAAAGAGATACGAGAAGGGAAGGAGTTACTAAAGATGGAGTAAAGAGATATGAGAAGGGGAGGAGTTACTGGAGAGGGAGTAAAGAGATACGAGAAGGGGAGGAGTTACTGGAGAGGGAGAGTAAAGAGATACGAGAAGGGGAGGGGTTACTGGAGAGGGTGAGTAAAGAGATACGAGAAGGGGAGGGGCTACTGCTCTAAATCCCAAAATACTGGGCTGGCAGTGTATGATACAAGTTCAGTGAAGATTATTGCTAATTCAAGGCACTAATCTTCAAGTTTGTGTTCAGTCAGACAGACAGACTCTGCAGAGGAGGGTCCTCGTTAATGAAATGGCCCTTGTGTGCAGGTGTCCATCTGCCTGTCTTGATAGTGTATCTACATGTAATATGCTTGAAAAATGCATAATGAAACTGCGCAAGGTAAACTACACACATTGAATCACTTTTAAGACTGTTAAAGCAGACAGCTCACATATTTCTATGCTTTCCTTCCTCCACCTGACCCTTAACTTTACCTGTCAGTTTTATCCTGCCAATGCGTCCTTTATTTCAGCTGCCAAAGATACAATGTGAAGTTCTCAGACTCAGGAAGTTCCTCGTACAAGCATAGTTCAAAAGGATTTGCTTTCTCATACAGCAAAGTGAACTGGAAGCCTCCCGCCCACTGAAAACATATCGTCTGGGATCCTCAAGCTTCTGACCTGTTCGTTCTGCTTCAGCGAGCTCTGCATCATGACCGATGCTTCAAAGTAAAAAGCACAATCTTATACTTTGTGGGTTTCAAAGGAGATTTGGAGCAGCTGGTGTTTTCGGCACCCTGTTGTTCTCAGACAGTTCATTAAAGCTGCTCCAATGCCTTGTTACCACTGCCTGGCGCCACAGGCTTCGGCTGCCCGCAGCTAACCAGCGAAATCAAAACAGTGTTCCAGTGCTTTATGCCCAAAACCTGCCAACCTCGGAAAGTTTACTGGGGGGTTGTGGATCGCACTGGATGTCTAATATACTAGCTGTGTTAAATTTACACCCCGGCTTTGACCACTCTTTATGGGCCATTACCTCCCAAATGTACATACCAATGCACATTACATCCAAGAACGGGAACAGAAACACGAAGAGAGAGCAACAGTGAGAAGGGGAACAGAAACACGAAGACAGCGCAACAGCGGGAAGGGGAACAGAAACACGAAGAGAGCGCAACAGCGAGAAGGGGAACAGAAACACGAAGAGAGCGCAACAGCGAGAAGGGGAACAGAAACACGAAGAGAGCGCAACAGCGAGAAGGGGAACAGAAACACGAAGAGAGCGCAACAGCGAGAAGGGGAACAGAAACACGAAGAGAGCGCAACAGCGAGAAGGGGAACAGAAACACGAAGACAGTGCAACAGCGAGAAGGGGAACAGAAACACGAAGACAGCGCAACAGCGAGAAGGGGAACAGAAACACGAAGACAGCGCAACAGCGAGAAGGGGAACAGAAACACGAAGACAGCGCAACAGCGAGAAGGGGAACAGAAACACGAAGACAGCGCAACAGCGAGAAGGGGAACAGAAACACGAAGACAGCGCAACAGCGAGAAGGGGAACAGAAACACCAAAACACTTCCTTATAACAGTCCTGCATTTTAAAGGTCAATAAAAAGAAAAAAAGTGTGGATCATGCCTGTTACTGTGCCGTCAACATGTAGAAAGTGCATTGAAATAAACAGAAATATACAGAGCATTCATATCAAAGAATAGAAGCTCTGAATAATTAATTTAATTATTATTGTCTACGAACTGGAAATGTTGTCCTTGTCTATTCCTAAAAATAAAAACAAATGCCCTGCATGCCGCTGTCCTGGATTTAGACCTGACTGCATGCTTTGATGGGAATGGGAGGGGGTTGAAACAGATTTGTATTTGCATTATTGTCATCAGGGATAGGCATGATGTTCCAGCACCGTGCCTGCACTGTTACACTCCCACTTCTACCAAAGTCATTGCATGACATGACAATCAACATGTCCAACAGTCTCCATCATCAGTCATGCAGAACAGACATTACAAACAAGGGGAGCATCTCTGTCAAAACAATCCCAATGACAACCCTTCATTATCTCTCCAGACCTACTCACTTCAGTGTCAATCGTGTTGAATAAGCTCAGTATGAATTGGGCTCCCTTTTCAGACAAGCTGCACAATATAACACAATAGGCAGGGCTCCTCACAGTAACATCATTATTTTACTGAGTCACTTCAAATTGAAGTTTGCTAAAAGTTCACAAGATAAATACAGCCTTCACTGAAGCTCTTTGAATTGCTGTCATTTTATTCAGTCTATTGAATTATTAGCTTTTTAAGGGGGGAACACAATGACTAAACAAGCAACACAAATATATTTGGAAATGGAATTTTATTTTTATTCTGGGTAAATAGAAAGCCCATAGAAAAACACTGTAAATTGACACTAACTGCAAGTGTTGTCCTTTGAACACCTTTAAAAGGCAAACTACATCTGAGTTCCACTTGAAACTTTACACCAGCTACAATGTGTTCAATCCCCCTTCCAGAAGAAAATGATACATATGCTGATAAGGACAACGTTCAGTTTGACATCCCCCAAACGGTGATCTTCCACACAGGGTTTATTTTGCAGATTGTTTAAGGATGTCGCGAGTGTGCTGGTTTGAATGGCAGTGTGGGGGTCTCCTGGGTGCTCTGGATAAGCCCTGGTGGGGTAAACCTGTTGAAACCTGCTGTTCCAGTAAGAGACATTCTGACACTGTGAGGGGGGGTGTGTGTGGGGGGGGGGGGGGGGGGGTGGTGGGGGTGTTGCGCAAACTAGTTGAATTACGAACTAAATGCTAGGGAACAACCTAACTGCTCTGTTTTATATTGAGAAGTGAATGAAGTTCCTCCTTGCTGTCAGCTTGTCCTTCTGTTTCAGGCTAGGTTTTTATTTACCAAGACTACAGGAAGAAAAAAAAATGTTGGAAGAGGTGGATTTTGGGTGTCAACGTGAGGCCCTTGAAGGAAATCCACACAGGGGAGTGACAGCAGCTCTCATATGTGGGGTTTTATCCCACATGCTTTTTATGTCACTTGTAAAAGTGGTTTCAATCTCAATGTGATTTCCTAGTAAAATAAAGGTTTAATAATAATATGCTTGAAGTTCTCATCTGATTGTGGGTTTCGTGCCTTATTGTTTGTGTTGGGAGCTGCATACCCACCTTTGCCACATTTTAAAGACAGTCTTTAGATGTTGCACCCTATAATATATCATTACAGTACACTTGTTTCATGGAACAGGAAAGCGTTTTTTATTGTTCCTGTATGTATAGAGTTTGGGGTTTTTTCACCCCTCATGGCTCTTTTGCAAACTGTATAATTCTAGTCAGCCAGACAAAAAGGCTGCAGACTTGGGATTCTAGCAATCCGGCACAGATTAATCCCTGGTAGTCATTTCTCAATAGGAGCATCCAAGGTTACATCTCATAACTCCTAGGCAATGATTTGTGACCCTATTCATTCCCAGACAGCAGGAAACGCAATTAAAAATAATGGAAGGCAACTTTCTTCATGGTCCAGGGACTTCATCTCATATCTCTAGGGAATGTGCTTCATTGGTTAGGTATAAATTATTGGAAAAAAAAAAAAAGAAATGCAAACAGCATAATACGACTCAAGGGTTACAGCCTTCAAGAGTTCTCGAAGCTCTTAACACTTTGCCCTTAGGCTAGCCTTGTTTCCCTTCTCTCTAATAGACTTTTTTTGTGGCCAGGAGCATTATAGAATGTTTCCAGATGTGCACCAGCATTATACAATGTCTCCAGATGTGCACCAGCGTTATACAATGTCTCCAGATGTGCACCAGCATTATACAATGTTTCCAGGTGTGTAGCAGCGTTATACAGTGTTTCCAGGTGTGCAGCAATGTTACACAGTGTTTTCAGGTGTGCAGCAGCGTTATACAATGTTTCCAGGTGTGCAGCAGCGTTATACAGTGTTTCCAGGTATGCAGCAATGTTACACAGTGTTTTCAGGTGTGCAGCAGCGTTATACAATGTTTCCAGGTGTGCAGCAGCGTTATACAGTGTTTCCAGGTGTGCAGCGTGCTTGATGTTTAAAAGCCTCTCTACATTACAGGGTTAGGGAGTGGCATCCTCTGTGACCAGGTGTGTAAATTGCACAACACCTACATAAAGACAAAGAACCCTGCCAAGCTTTTTTAAGGACCCCTCCTGAACACTGAACACCACTCATATCTGATAATCTGAAAGACTCCCTGCTCCAATACCAGCAAGGATCTTTTCGAACAGCGCAGCGCCTGGTCGGTTCTCTTATTTACAGCTTTCAAAGAGCCACAACGAGAACACATCCTTTTACTGTGTGCATGAGAAGGTAGTGTAAAGAATGAATCTTTAAGCCCCCAATTAGAGCATGGTCATTTAACAAAGGGGGGGGGTCACTTCAAGGTCTAGCATTCGTTTGCTTCCTAAGGAAAAGGGTAAGATGAAATATGCTATTGCTTTTTAGACTGCATGTAGAAATCTGCTGATTTGGCTTCAGGCAAAGTACCTGACCCCATTGCAAAGAAGCCATGACTGGAGATAAGAACAGTCTAACCTGAACTTCAGCTAATTAGCATCGCCTCTTTAATCCAGAAAGGACTGTGGCCACAGGCTGTCAATAGGATGAAAGCTTACACAACCCTTGCAGAAAATCTAATTTCCTGTGTGTGTGGTTAACAACAGTACCCGAAATGTCCAAGTAAAGACAAATCGTTTGCATGCAAAGAATAATCCAAAGTTCCCCCCCCCACTTTTATTTTTTTTCAAGTCCTTTTCATACAAACCAAGGCATGTATGATCAGGAATTGTGAGCGGACTTTGCACGAGTGCCGGCACCAACAATAAGTCACGAAACCCACAAGCAGATAAAAACTTGAAGCATATAAATCAAGCTGCTGTAAATCAAGGGCAGTACATCAGGTCTAGAAATGAAAATGCTGTCCCTCTTTCTTGATTATAAGATCCGGTACCTTTTTGTTTACAAATTAACCTCTGAACTGACACATCAATTTGCAGATGTCGGCAGAATAAATGTACATTCATGTACCTGGAGTTACTTCCCCTGATAACTCCATTTAATCACATACTACTGCACAGTGTATATGAATGGGATGTAAAAAACTAATTTATGAAACAATAGGGTGTTGAGCAGCTGGGATAAAACCAGAGCTATATATATTATACACACACACCATATACAATCTCAGATACGTCAATGTATATATATATATATATATATATATATATATATATATATATATATATATATATATATATAAACAAATGATATTATATTATGCCAGAATATATAGAGGTTTTTCACAAAGTAAATAGATTACATTGGTATATTTCTGGCACTGTAATCCTCTCAAACACGGTTATACAGCTGTGAAGGGATTTGTAATGTTAACTCACTGCTGGTGTTGTTTAAAGTGATAGAGAAGCTGCATCTCTCTCTAGCTCTCTCATACTCTGTCAGCCCTCTCACTGAATATAACATATGCAGTTTAATACACCAAAGCACTACAGTGTAAATATACACCATAGCACTAGAGTGGAAACATACACCAAAGCACTACAGTGTAAATATACACCAAAGCACTACAGTGTAAATATACACCATAGCACTACAGTGTAAATATACACCATAGCGTGTCAAAAATAAAAGGAACCAGAAACTATTTCAACCCATGGGGATTTGTTTTTTTTTGCTTTTTTTTTTCAAAACAAAATGAATTAGACTTAGCTGGAAACCCCATTTCAGGAACACATGCAATGCCACTGCTGTACCAGTACTATTAGACTTTGTTATTACACAGGAGTGAAAACTGCCTGGTAGTTGCGGTACTGTAGGTCTTAACATCAACAGTCAAACCTTGTGCTCTTTATAGACCAAAGGGGATTAGTGGTTCCATCACAGAATACTTGAACACTCTTTAATCTGTTCCAGTGCTCTGAGTAGTCTGGCTCTGTAATCTTGTAATCTGTTCCAGTGCTCTGAGTAGTCTGGCTCTGTAATCTTGTAATCTGTTCCAGTGCTCTGAGTAGTTTGAGTGACCTTCTTAGATGGCTCTGCCTCCGCTACCCTCGTAAGATGATCAGAAACAAATAAATAAATAGTAGCAAAGCCTCTATACTGTATAAACACACAATGCATTACAATCCAGAACAAGCAGAGTCACTATACTGTATAAACACACAGTGCATTACAACCCAGAACAAGCAGAGCCGCTACACTGTAGAACACACAGTGCATTACAATCCAGAACAAGCAGAGCCACTATACTGTATAAACACACAGTGCATTGCAATCCAGAACAAGCAGAGCCACTATACTGTATAAACACACAGTGCATTACAACCCAGAACAAGCAGAGCCGCTACACTGTAGAACACACAGTGCATTGCAATCCAGAACAAGCAGAGCCGCTACACCGTAGAACACACAGTGCATTACAATCCAGAACAAGCAGAGCCACTATACTGTATAAACACACAGTGCATTGCAATCCAGAACAAGCAGAGCCGCTACACAGTAGAACACACAGTGCATTACAATCCAGAACAAGCAGAGCCACTATACTGTAGAACACACAGTGCATTACAATCCAGAACAAGCAGAGCCGCTACACTGTAGAACACACAGTGCATTGCAATCCAGAACAAGCAGAGCCGCTACACCGTAGAACACACAGTGCATTACAATCCAGAACAAGCAGAGCCACTATACTGTAGAACACACAGTGCATTGCAATCCAGTCCAGGCCCTTTAAGTAAACAGAGATTTTAAAGGAGAAGAAAATGAATTGTCATTATCATAAAAGAAAACATGAGTACCAGTAACAGAATAATCCTCAGCACTATTATGAATGGTCTATATTTTGACCTTTGGAGGGTTGGAGAACACCTAGAAATGAAAACAAACATCAACAAATTTAAAGGTATTTTATATGGACATGTTTTTCTAATATGCAAATGCACTGTGAACACCGGCTTCCATTTCCACCTGCACATGCAGAAGAGACCTTTGATGTTTTGAAAGCGAGTGTCTGTATATAAAAGAACTATTCAAATGAATGATCATGATTACCATCCCAACAAGTATTTTCACAATTACATGGAACAGCCATTTATAATGAATCGCTGTTTATGTATTTTGTATTCCTAGGCAAACAGAATCTTTGGGTATACAGCCAGAAGTGTAGAGTACAAATCCAAGGAGGTGATGATGACATGCAAAACGCAAGGATGAGAGTGCATGTGAATAGAGTACTGTGTCCAGTTCTGGTCACCACAACACCAAAAGGGACACTGTGCCCTGGACAGAGTCCAACAAAGAGCAGCAAGACTAACCCCAGGGTATGGAAATTAATAATCAATCAGCCACAAGGAAGCGGACGAGCGACGATGGGCCGAAGGTCCTCCTCTTGCTTGTAACTGTTCTGATGTTATTATGTTCTAAATAGTAAGCAGCTGTAAAGGTTTTCATTTCAACTGCCCTCTTACCTATCAATTCAACCGTGTTAAATTAAACACACTGTTTGAGGTATTGCAATAACAGCTTCTGCAGTCACCCTTTCCGGCTCCAGCTGCTCCCGAAAGAAAAAAAAATAGTAGAGAACAATTCTGACTTGAGGCATCAAATACTGTACAGCGACAAACACAGCAACACAAAATACTGTAGAGCGACAAACACAGCAACACAATACTGTACAGCGACAAAGCAACACAAAATACTGTAGAGCGACAAAGCAACACAAAATACTGTAGAGCGACAAACACAGCAACACAAAATACTGTAGAGCGACAAAGTAACACAAAATACTGTAGAGCGACAAACACAGCAAAAAATACTGTAGAGCGACAAAGCAACACAAAATACTGTAGAGCGACAAACACAGCAACACAAAATACTGTAGAGCGACAAACACAGCAACACAAAATACTGTACAGCGACAAAGCAACACAAAATACTGTAGAGCGACAAACACAGCAACACAAAATACTGTACAGCAACAAACACAGCAACACAAAATACTGTAGAGCGACAAAAACAGCAACACAAAATACTGTAGAGCGACAAAGTAACACAAAATACTGTAGAGCGACAAACACACCAACACAAAATACTGTAGAGCGACAAACACAGCAACACAAAATACTGTAGAGCGACAAAGCAACACAAAATACTGTAGAGCGACAAACAAAGCAACACAAAATACTGTAGAGCGACAAACAAAGCAACACAATACTGTAGAGCGACAAAGTAACACAAAATACTGTAGAGCGACAAACACAGCAACACAAAATACTGTAGAGCGACAAAGCAACACAAAATACTGTACAGCGACAAAAAAAGCAACACAAAAGTGTAGCGCGACAAAGCAACACAAAATACTGTACAGCGACAAACACACCAACACAAAATACCGTACAGCGACAAACACACCAACACAAAATACTGTACAGCGACAACGCAACACAAAATACTGTAGAGCGACAAACACAGCAACACAAAATACTGTAGAGCGACAAACACAGCAACACAAAATACTGTAGAGCGACAAAGCAACACACAATACTGTACAGCGACAAAGCAACACAAAATCATTGTTTCCAAGACAGTGTATTCTCTTATAAAGTATAACTTTATATGGATCTGTGTAACAAAACCCATTGATCATCATTAAAGACCCCAAAAAAACGCTGTCATACAGTACATAGATTTGTTATACTCCCTCATTAGAACTTGCTTAGTTATACCACTCCAGAGCTCATCAATCAAGCTGTTCATCTGGAAATGTAGTTACCAAATTAGCACACGCTGTCTATGACAAACCTGGACAGCTTTTCTAGTGCAGAGTAAAAAAACAAAAGATGACTTGACAGCTAGTTGCCCTGACACCAGGCAAGCTAGTTATTTTTAGAGGAGAATGGGGTCTATACAGCTATCTAAATCCTGCCACTGTTGGAATCATTAAAAAAGGGTCACAATGTCTTGAAAACCACAGTCCCTCAGTCTTTGTTGCATTTCTGTCTTAAATGTTTGCAGGATGCCAAGGAGAATGGAGATGACTGACATGGTGATAGTATTTATATTCACGCCTGTTTTAGTAAATTGAACAGATCCAATGCCTTGACACAGGGAGAAGATGTCAGTTTGGTGATGAATGGCTATATCTCACATCCCTCTACAGTATATTCATTGTATTTTGTATCTTGCTCTTAATTGTACTGTAATGCTTGATGTGTATTTTTTTGTATACAGCCGTAAGTCGCTCTAGGTAAGGGTGTCTGCTAAGAAATAAATAAACAAACAAATAAAATAATAATAATAATAATAATAATAATAATAATAATAATAATAATAATAATAATAATAATAATAATCCCTTCAAAGCACTGCAGCAGAACAATGTGAAGTACTTTCCCATTATATTAGAGCAATCAGACTGCTCTATATGATCCTTATAGGATTATTCTCTCTACATTGCAGTGCATGGGAATTCAAGCCCAATTAATTTACTGTCTTTGAAATCGCTGCACAAACTATTTCCAAAGGGACCGTTCAACTGCATTGGGTTTTTCCAGCTCGCTGCACAAAGAGCAATGATAAAATACCGCTGTGGTCTCAAAGGGCCCCGAGCACCAAGATAGAGCAATTGAGAATTCATCTCAACATAGTGAATGCAAATACTGCATGACGGCACAGCCTATGTGACTCTCACGCAGCAGAATAAGCCAGGCAACATTTTAACCAAGTGGGCTGAGCTCTATCTACATTTACTTGAGGTACTGAAAAAAAAAAAAAAAAAAAAAAGTTGAAATGAAAACAACTGAAATGAAGTCAATTGACATGGGCTCGGAATGCACAAGCTCACGGGTGAACTGATAAACCCAGTTCAAAGCAGCTTGTGACAAGAACTTCTTAATAGCTACCAACTGGGACAGAACTTAAAGAAGAATTCCATCCATAACTGTGAAATCTCAAGAACTTGTCATCTCTAACGTCTCATCCATTTGCTTTCAGAACGTTGATTCTTGCTATTCGTATTCCAATAGGTAACTGCTCCATATTCTTTCACTATTCCACGCATACTTGTTGAAATGTGCTATGTTCTCTTTTGGAAACATGACCATTACTTTACATTGTGGATGAAATGCCAGAGCCAGAGTGGAAATAAGACTCGTTTGAACCCCAATACTGGTGGCACAGTAGGTTGGCCCATGGAGTCATGTTTTCTGTTCGTAGGCCCTATAATAACAGAGCTCTGGTCTTCACCCCTTCATGAGAGCACCCCAATCACTTGACAGGCCCTGTTGCTCTCTGCTCATAAACACCCAAAGTGGATAAAAGCTGCTAAATGCTCTCACCTGCAAGGATGGAGATTTGAGGACCATCATGGCACACTTACAGGAGTTCCCTTTCTCTTGAAAACAGCCCCTCCAACCACCTACCTCAATACCTCACAATGTATTATTCTCATTTTGTTTTATGTTTGCTAAGATTTTCTGTGAAGGGACAGCAACACAAGCCTTAAGCTGAGGGAACACGAAACCACTTTGTGGCTTGGAACTTGATTTCAGGAGATGAGGTTTTAGGCTACTGTATGTCACACCAGCAAAGCCATCTCAAAACATGTCTCCCAGTCTCCTGGAACCAAGTCTCAAGCAACCTAAAAGTGGCTTTGTGTTCCCTCAGCTTTAACATGTTCAGTTCAATGCCCGAGATACAACTGAGCATTTCCAAGTCTACAATGTAATATATCTTTTCATTAAATTGGAGAGCTCATATCCTGGTACACCCCCTTGCAGGTACCACACTGCATTCTGAATTTAAAAACGGAGTAGATATGGACAGACACTATTACAGGTTTTTACATTTATTTTAAGGACCATCAGGACTACAAATTCTCTACAAACCCATCAGATCTTAATGCTGCTCCCTGAAATGTATAAAACTGACGTTGCCTAACCCTTATTCCACTGTACTTTGATTGCATTGAGCTCTGTTAATAAGAGACTCAGTAAATCACTCTCTGTGGGAAAACAGCAGTGGGAATAATAGAGTCTGCTGGGACTTAGATCTGCAGCTGTTTCCATAATTAGAATGGACCGCTTCACCTTATCTGCATCTCATTTGCTACCAGAACCTGGAAACTGATTCACAAGCCATCTATCTCTATTCAATTTTCCTGGCTTCCAGTTAGCTAGTCAACCAGGTTAATTATTTTCAGGTTTTTAAATCAAATCATGAGGGTTCTTGTTTTATGTTACCTACTTTGAACTCTTCCCTCCCCGCAACAGGTAACCTTTGCACTGCACTAAGTTTCGTACTTTTTCCCCTTCCCGTCCGCTTCTGTCACTGTGACGCTAATTCACATGACAGCGGGTTTCCACCCCGTTTCACTGTAAACTTACAGTAAACAAGTAACACAGGTAATGATGAACATATAACACGTCCCTCCACTGCACTCCAGATTACTCTACTCTATAGAGTGTATATAATGCAACTCATTTATATCACAATCAGATAAGTGGTTCTTTCAATACAAGTAGTAATGCAAGTGTGTCATTTGGCCTTGATGGAAGAAACACTCCCATTGCATAGCCGTTTGATCAATTCTTGGTTTTACTAGTTTAACAGAACATACCTGAGCTTGTTACCTATATATTCACTGGGGCTGATCAATTTCGTAGTAAAACCTGAAATGGGTGAATGTTATACTATCAAAGTTTTATTTCCAACCCTGCTTACTTACCTTTAACGAACGGTCTGCTAGATGAACAAGTCACTGCACTGATACATAAATAAATCAAGACAGCAGGGATAGAAATAGACTCCTATTGCACAGGAGTTTCACCCAGTCCAGGTTTTTATACTAGGTTGATCAGCCCCAGTCTGTAGGTAACAAGCTCAGATGTGACTTATTAAACTCCTAGTAAAACCAGGAATCAATCAAACTGCTAGGCAATGGGAGTATTATTCCCATTTCTGGATAGGCAGACAGACACCTCCTAAGGGTGCCTGCACGACATGAAAAGAATACCCTTTTTCCTAAACCAAACGGAATTGTGCTCAGTGCAGTGCAAGTAAAGAGCACCATGTTGCGATGACTGTCAGTTTTAGGAACAAAGAGTTGAACCTCCTCTTCAACAACGCAGTGACTCTGCCCAGCTGCTCCATTCTGGTAGAGCTGCAGGCTCTCTCTCTGGAGCTCCCTCACCCCAGAGAGCCCCTCCAGCAGCCCCAGCTGCCCATAGTTGCTGGCTACGGCCTCCGCTCTCACGTGCCCATTCAGACTTGGCGGAGTCTGAGCGGCCTTCTACGTTAGCTCCATTTCCAGCTTTTTGTTGTTTTCCAAGTACAATTTCCAGCTGCTCTCTTCAAGCTTTAGAATCTGGGATGAGGAACAACAGCAGCTAAAAACTGGACAGTTTAGAAAGTCATAACGAAAAAGATTCAAGTCCTGATTAGTCACAATGTGCATTGCAATTACTCATCTGGCATTGCAGCCCAATCGGGTTGTTTACAGCACACCAAATACTGCAGTTCACCTGTCAGTAACAACTGAGTATTCGTACTTATTTTATTTTTTTAATTTTTTTTTTATATGTATCCCCGGCTCACCGCTCACAACACCCCCGTTGACTCGGGAGCTGACGGAAGCTGGAGCATGCGTCCTCCGAAACGTGCTCCTGCCAAGCCGTCATTTTTCACACTGTGGGTCCACAGCAATGCCACCAGACCTATAGTGCTGGAGGACAACACAGATCCGGTGGCTCCACTGCAGTACCACAGGCGCCCTACCAACCACAGGGGTCTGCTGCACGGTGATCCGTGGATTCTCCTGTTGACTTAAGCCCTCCCTACTCAGGCAGCACTCGGCTAATTGTGCGTCACCCCCTTGGAACTCCAAGTCACGGTCGGCTGTGACATAGCCTGGATTGGAACTGGAGATCTCCAGGCTATAGGGAGGCTATAGGCTGCTTGGGAAGCCCTGTATTCATATTTTTAAAGGATACCCAGTTTGTCTAGAAATGTTTTTAGACATGCATTATACTGTGAACAACAAGGAGCAGGGTGCATTATACTGTGAACAACAAGGAGCAGGGTGCATTATACTGTGAACAACAAGGAGCAGGGTGCATTATACTGTGAACAACAAGCAGAAGGGTGCATTATACTGTGAACAACTTCAAGGAGCTGGGTGCATTATACTGTGAACAACTTCAAGGAGCAGGGTGCATTATACTGTGAACAACAAGGAGCAGGGTGCATTATACTGTGAACAACAAGGAGCTGGGTGCATTATACCAGTGATGGGGGGGGGGGGGGGGGGGGGGGGGGGGGGGGGGGGGGGGGGGGGGGGGGGGGTGCTGCACCATAGTGTGGCAAACAATAGAATAAACATATTTAGACCCCAGCAAAAGCAGAGATGTGTATAGCCCCATTTCAATAGCATGGAAAGCATCTTTCTGGGAAAGATTCTGCACTTGTTTATTTATACACAGCACATACCTGGACTCGGGATTTAAAAGATGCATATCCTGTAGGATTAGAATATAAAGCTGTAGTGTTGTTCTCTGTATCAGGGTTTCCCAATCCTGGTCCTGGGGACCCCCTGTGTCTGCTGGTTTTCATTCCAACTGAGTTCTCAATTATTTAATTAAACCCTTAACTGAACTGATCAGTTGCTTAATTAGAACTTTGTTTTCAGCTCTTAAACAGCTGCAGAGTTCAAGTTAGCTATAACATTTAATAAGTAACTTGAACTCTGCAACTGTTTAAGAGCGGAAAACAAGTAAAAAGATCTATTTAAGCAAATTATCAGTTCAATTAAGGGTCTAGTTAAGCAATTGAGTGCTAAGTTGGAATGAAAACCAACAGACACATGTGTCCCAGGACCAGGATTGGGAAAAACTGCTCTGTATGAATCTTTTTCAGCTCCGGTCTTTCACTTAAGATGAACAGTGACACCTTGTGGTGAGAAGAAGTCAACTCTGATCTGAAGTGCTATTGCATTACAGGTTTAAAATGATTTAGCGAAGTGATCAAGTGCTTTATGACCTGTCCAGGGGGTTAATTGGTTTGATTTAATAATTAAGGACATGGTTTGAATAAAGGCCTGTTCAGGAAGTGTGCCTACCCCTGATCACATACACAATGTAATTAATCAGTAACTACCTTCACCACTCTCAGCGGTCTATTCAAATCCTCTATGTTAGAGGTTGCTCAGCTGGACTGGTAACTGGGGTGCTGTAAGCTGCTATTGCTGGAGACAATGGGACAAGGCAAGATGCAACATAGAAGCGGGCATTTCTTTAAACAACTTTTTCAGGGTGTTGTTTAGCATGATGGGAAATATAAAAAAAAATATGCAAATATACCCTGTGGGATTCCCATTAGTTCAGACTTCATTTAGACCTTCTCTTGTACTGGATTTACTCAGGTAGCACAATTAGAGCCCTGAAAAGCACCTGGACTGTGCTGCAATCGGCAAGTTGTAAATGGAATAGAACTGCATGTCATTTTTAAAACAGGCACTGTTTCTGAATGATCATTTTGCTTTAGTGGTTTGAGTTGGTATCTGGATGGTTCTTTGCAAACTTGGCGTAACCAAAAAGTCCAGTTTAGTTTATTATAGTCTCTGTACACGTGGCAGTCCTTCTACCTGCTGTTTTATTAGACCCCAACTTCTTTCTAACATTTGTATTAATTGCATTTAAAAAGAATAGATGACAATTCCTGTCAGCGCTACAATAACGATTATGACCCTCTTATAATAAGATGTTCTATTAACTCAAACTATTGCATGCATGAATCCCTAGTCAAAGGAATTAAGAAATGATTACTGGGACAGAATATCTATTCTGACGGACATGGAGTCCATTATATTGGAGTCCATTATATTGAAGTTTGATTTTCTTCTAATTGGTGACTGATAGAAAATAGCAGAGAGCTTACCAGGAGTGTCATTGTGCAGCAATCAATAAGAGTACCCTTCCTTTGACTGTCAGCCCCCTAGCCAACTTTCTCATGCAAGACGTTAATAATTGAAGCAAAGGACTCATGTATACTGTTTATAAACTACTGGAGGTACACATCCTTTACAGAGTTAAACTGCAAGCACACCTGCATATATACAGCGTGCTCAGAGAAACTACCAGAGCTACACATCCTTTACAGAGTTAAACTGCAAGCACACCTGCATATATACAGCGTGCTCAGAGAAACTACCAGAGCTACACATCCTTTACAGAGTTAAACTGCAAGCACACCTGCATATATACAGCGTGCTCAGAGAAACTACCAGAGCTACACACTCTTTACAGAGTTAAACTGCAAGCACACCTGCATATATACAGCGTGCTCAGAGAAACTACCAGAGCTACACACTCTTTACAGAGTTAAACTGCAAGCACACCTGCATATATACAGCGTGCTCAGAGAAACTACCAGAGCTACACACCCTTTACAGAGTTAAACTGCAAGCACACCTGCATATATACAGCGTGCTCAGAGAAACTACCAGAGCTACACACTACTTTACAGAGTTAAACTGCAAGCACACCTGCATATATACAGCGTGCTCAGAGAAACTACCAGAGCTACACACTCTTTACAGAGTTAAACTGCAAGCACACCTGCATATATACAGCGTGCTCAGAGAAACTACCAGAGCTACACACTCTTTACAGAGTTAAACTGCAAGCACACCTGCATATATACAGCGTGCTCGGAGAAACTACCAGAGCTACACATCCTTTACCATTTTCTACATTAGGCAGGTCAAGTTTTGGTAGGCATACCACATTGTGACGATGTACCACTTTATAACTACAACGGTGATATTGGTTTTCAATTTGCAGATATTACCACTAGAACCGTATTTCTATGACTTGTCGGTAAAAGTCGAGGCTTTCCAGTACTTATCTGCCGCCTATCAAATCGATTTCAGTTTGAACTTCAAAACGACGTCACCATACAGCGTCATAAACAAGTACCTACCTGACGAAGCCGGCTCCTTTAACTCCATGGCAATCCGCGTGTTATTCATTAATAACCAAGCGAACACTCGTGATTGCGCAGTTTGGAGAAACGTATCTCTGGGTCTGGGACGAGCAGAAAAATCTTTAACTCTTCTGCGTGTTTCATTGTTCAACGTGGTTACAGACTGAACAGTTGCGGGCAAAACAGAGAGTTCTGACCCGGGACAAACGGCCCAGCGTGAAGCGTGCTTATTAGCAAGCATTGAGAACACGGGCATCTTTTGTTACAATCAGGAAACTGTTTGTTTGTTTACAAAACTTGTATAAGCGTCAATGCGTATATTTGCACAACATATAAGATGCAATTAGTAAACAGACTGTCAAAACTGGTTTAAATAATTTCGAAACCCTGTAATTTAATTTAGGTAAATGAGCATCTGTTTCATAGTTTTAATATGACACGTGAAAATGGAAAGTGGTGTGAAACACTGTTACAGGCAGAGCAGGTATTTTATTTTATTTGTTTGTATTAATTTGCATTGCTAAGCTCCCGTTTAATTATCGGCTGCCTGGTGTGATAATTAATGGCCTTTGTAATGTGTGTGTGTGTGTGTGTGTGTGTGTTTTGCCAGTGACATTGCGGTTTAAATTATTTAGTTTATGCTGATCACCAAAATATAATTATTGTGTCTTTAAAGCACAAGGTGATAGTAACAAAAAAACAAGGAACACAGTGAGCACTGTGTGTGTGTGTGTGTCCATATATATATATATATATATATATATGTTGAATGGCCATCACTGCAAATGCCTGTAGTCCTTCTACCATTATTTAAACTCTGTCATCATTAACAGTGACTGCAGTTTAAAAACGTTGTGCAACTCTTGCTACCTCTCAGCCCCCACGTTGTCTTGTATGTCAATTAAACAGTAACCCTGACAAAACCTCTGTATTGAACTCCATGTGCCCCAGCCATACAGCAGACTGCACGGCCCATCTGTTATTCATCAGCTCTTCAGTGTATTCATGGACCTGCTCTGCTATGGTGCTCTTCACCATTCTCCACCAGGTGTGATGCTGAGGCACTAAGCAGATTGGTTCTGTGTTTGTGTAACACAATATGCAGTACATGTTTTTCATATGTATCTTGGACTTCCTTACCTAAAGTAAAATTAGGTAGTCCAAGATTAGTGCTAATTGGAGTCTTTAAACTGGTCAGAAGTATCCAGAACCTGACACCAAAACAACAGGAGTGTACAAAGAACAACTGCATGCAAACACTTCATTTCTATACTATGACAAAGCAAAGCAATGCAATGCAGTGCTTGGCTTCAAGAATAGGTTCTCCATAGACAATAACCTTGTCATGCTTTTCTCTAGCATTGTAGTTGAAACTTGGCAGCCTGCCTTTAATAATGTTTCTATGGGTATGTTGAGGTGAGCCCCCAAGATCTCATCCATGGATAATACCAACGTGTTAGACCAGGACTGACACAATCAAGTCTTTCACATTTTCTATCACTGGGCTCAGCCTCTGCCTTGGATCCAGAATACCACTAGGTGCTTGTAAATTGAGAATGACCTTTGAATACAAGGCTCTGCTACTTGGAAACCAGTAGTTCAGAATGTGGCTTGAGCCTGCTGCATTCACAACACTGGCTAAGCATGTAAACTTGCTCTCTGAACTAACACTTAAGTGTCACCTAGTCTGGTAAATGACTTCAAGTTTGTTTGTTTGTTTAAAAAATTCATAAATACTTTCTACACCATGCACACAGCTGTATTACAGCCAAGGAACAGCATTTCAGTTCATCATGTTCATCACGCATTGACATACTAACTACAGAAAAATAGAGCATTGAAGCCAAGACATGCTGTAGATAGAGCCTGTTACAAATCCATGTAGTTATGTATTGTTATTAAATTCAAACTTTTATACAAGTAATGAATGAAAAGAAAATACATTGATTTCCATATCTATTACACAAATAGATTACACATTGAGTACAAAGCCAGCATCGTTTATATTATACTGGCCAGCCCTGGTGTTTCTGTGTGTGTGTGTGTGTGTGTGTGTGTGTGTGTATATACAGTGGCTTGCAAAAGTATTCAGACCCCTGACCAATTCTCTCATATTACTGAATTACAAATGGTACATTGAAATTTTGTTCTGTTCGATATTTTATTTTAAATCACTTTAACTCAAAATCAATTATTGTAAGGTGACATTGGCTTTATGTTGGGAAATATTTTTAAGAAAAATAAAAAACTGAAATATCTTGCTTGCATAAGTATTCAACCCTCACACATTAATATTTGGTAGAGCAACCTTTCGCTGCAATAACAGCTTTAAGTCTTTTGGGGTAAGTATGTACCAGCTTTGCACACAGTGTCGGAGTGATTTTGGCCCATTCTTCTTGGCAGATTTGCTCCAGGTTGTTCAGGTTGGTTGGACGACGCTTGTGGACCGCAAATAGTGCCACAGATTCTCAATGGTATTGAGCCATATATGAGCCACTCCAATGTTGCTTTGGCCTTGTGCTTGGGATCATTGTCCTGCTGAAAGGTGAATTTCCTCCCAAGCTTCAGTTTTCTAGCAGACTGAAGCAGATTCTCTTGCAGTATTTTCCTGTATTTTCCTCCATCCATTCTTCCTTCAATTGTAACAAGATGCCCAGTCCTTGCTGATGAGAAGCATCCCTACAGCATGATGCTGCCACCACCATACTTCACTGTAGGGATGGTGTGTCTTGAGGCATGGGAAGTGTTAGGTTTGCGTCACACATAGCGCTTTGAGTTTTGGCCAAAAAGCTCAATCTTGGTTTCATCTGACCACAAAACCTTTTCCCACATCGCAGCTGGGTCACTCTCATGCTTTCTGGCAAACTCTAGATGTGCTTTCAGATGGTACTTTTTGAGTAACGGCTTCTTTCTTGCCACCCTCCCATACAGGCCAGTGTTATGCAGAGCTCTTGATATGGTTGACTGGTGCACCATTACTCCACTCCCAGCCACTGCACTCTGTAGCTCCTTCAAACTGATTGTTGGCCTCTCTGTAGCTTCTCTCACAAGTCTCCTTGTTGTTTGAGCGCTGAGTTTTGAGGGACAGCCTTTTCTTGGCAGTGCCTGGGTGGTGTGATGCAGCTTCCACTTCTTAATTATTGATCCAACTGTGCTCACTGGGATATCCAAACACTTGGATATTAATTTGTACGAGTAAGAGTAACATCTAAGGATCTGCAGGCCACTCTCACCTTGGCTAATGTGCGTGTTCATGACTCAACTATCAGAAAAAGACTGAAGAAGAATGGTGTTCATGAAAGGATACCCAGGAGGAAACCACAGCTCTCTAAAAAGAACATTGCTGTCTGTCTGAAGTTCGCCAAAGAGCACAAACATGATCCACAAGACTTCTGGAACAAT
The DNA here is from genome assembly GCF_017654505.1 of Polyodon spathula. Classification (NCBI taxonomy): domain Eukaryota; kingdom Metazoa; phylum Chordata; class Actinopteri; order Acipenseriformes; family Polyodontidae; genus Polyodon; species Polyodon spathula. Next base: position 50,491,087 of record NC_054542.1, on the reverse strand, counting down.
GTTCTCTGGACAGAGAGAAAGGTAGAACTTTCTGGCCTAGAAACGTTGAGAAACGTTATGTTTGGCGAAAACCAAACACTGCGATCAAACAGAAGAACTTCGTCCCAAACGCCAAGCATGATGGTGGGAGTGTGATGGTTTGGGGCTGCTTTGCTGCCTGAGGACCTGGGCGGCTTGCCACCATTGACACAAACATGAATTCTGCATTGTATCGGAAGATTCTAGAGGAGAATGTCAGGCCATCCGTCCGTGAGCTGAAGCTGAACCAAAAGTGGGTCATGCAGCAAGACAATGATCCTAAACATACAAGCAGATCTACAAAAGAATGGCTACAGAAGAAGAAATTCCACGTTTTAGAATGGCCTAGTCAAAGTCCGGACCTAAATCCCATCGAAATGTTATGGCAGGACCTGAAGTGAGCTGTCCATGCAAGAAAGCCCTCAAATGTCATCGAGTTGAAGAAGTTCTTTAAGGAGGAATGGGACAAAATTCCTCAAAACTGATGTGAGAGACTGACCAACAGTTACAGGAAACGCTTAGTTGAAGTCATTGGTGCTCAAGGGGGTGCCACCAGTTACTGAATCTAAAGGGTCACATACTTCTTCACACATGGATATTGAATGTTGAATCATTTGTGGATAAATAAATGTTGAAAAAGTATCACGTTTTTGTGTCATTTTTTTAATCATGTTGTCTTTATTATTAGGACTTAGATTAGGATCTAATAACATTTTAGGTTTGAAATATGTGAAAAGGGGTTCACAAACTTTTTCTCAGCACTGTTCTATGTATATATATATATATATATATATATATATATATATATATATATATATATATACAGCATTGCTAAGTGTGCAGTGAGTATTCTGTTACATGAATGGTTCTTGTTAATTTGTAGATATCAGAATGCTTAATTTTTTTTATATGCATATAAGCTTAGTTTTTATACACATTGAAGAATCATTGCATGGTGTAGCAATGCCTAGATTCAGCACATGTGCACAGGTAGAGATAATTACCAGCACATAGGGTTTCTCCCTTAGATTTCTCTCATGTACAGTAATAATTACCAGCACAAAGGGTTTCTCCCTTAGATTTCACTCAGTTTAAATCAGTAGGAATTTCTTCTTTTTCTTCCACTGTTCTAAAGGATTCGACAGGCTTTTTAAAATGAACCCAGTAATGAGACATTAGCTTCCTTGTCCAGCCGCACACGCTGGGTGTGACGAATCGTACGAGACACATCTGCTTAAGAATTAAAAGAGTTTATGTGGCAATTTGAAAGGGTTAAGCTAAAATATAAAGAGGTACTTTCTGTGTCTGTTTGCACAGAAACCTGCTTCATTCTTAGTTTTCTGACCAGACCATCAATGAAAACACATGCATCAGTAAAACAAAATAGCTGTTTTTTTTTTTTAAATTAGTAGTCTCCAATTCATTTTTACCCTGTTTTTCTCCCAATTTGAAATGCCCAATTATATTTAGGCTCAGCCCACCGCTAACACCCCTGCGCTGACTAGGGAGCGAACGAACACACACTGTCCTCCGTCAGCCGACCGCTTCTTTTCACTCTGCAGGCCCGCCATGCAGCCAACGCAGCTCTGGGCAGGGTCAAAAGACAACACACCGGGCCAGTCTACAGGGGTCACTGGTGCGCAATGAACTGAGAACACCGTGGCCAGCCTAAACCTCCCAGCCCTGGCGGACAGGGTGTCCTCGGCTCACCGCTCCCTTCCACGGCCGGCAGTGGAACAGCCTGGACTCCAACAAGTGACGTCCAAGCTATAGGACGCATCCTGCACTCACGCAGAGATAGGACGCATCCTGCACTCCACGCGGAGATAGGCAGAGATAGGACGCATCCTGCAGTCCACGTGGAGATAGGACACATCCTGCACTCCACGCGGAGCGCCTTTACCAGATGCGCCACTCGGGAGCCTCCAAAATGATTTCTGTTTTAATAGGATTACACTTTTCATTGGCCAGTTCTTCATAATCCTCTTGGAAAGAAATGTGAATTCAATTAAAAAAATTACATTCAAACCCTGAAAACGCAATATTGACATAATGTAATATTAACAAAATATTACTTTATTGAAACCCTTTACACCAATCTGAATGAGATTTTCATTTTTCAGGCCAGTGGTCTGCTATGAAGTATAATTATTTATAACACTGTTATATGAGTGGCAATTAAAAAAAAAAAAGAGTAGCAACTATAAACTTGAAATGGAAACATGAAATGTTTTGGCAGAGGCTTCAGGAGAAAGTTTAGAGAGGCAGTGAGCAGAACTAACACACTATGAAATTCCATTGAGATGTCTTACACAAGCGTAGTGTAGAGTCCTGAGTCACTCCCATAGCTCAAGTGCAGCCTCACTCTACTGTACTGTATAGTATTTGTTTTCTTTTTATAATTCATATATTTTCAAACAGTCAAACAACATTGGGCTAGATTCTCAGAGCCATTTACTCTTAATCTCTTACCACATATTTACCACTTTCAGTCAGTATGCAAGTTTGACTTTAATCAATCTTCAAATGCCATAAATGCTGGTAGAAATATTGACAACTTATTTTATTCAGAACCTCGATTAATCCCATTTATTAACAGTCCTGTATGAACTGGTACTGCACTGCAGGAATAGTGTACTCCCCCAAAAATCTGTTTAATATGGACTTTTACAATTAGCATATATTACAGTTAACCTCTAATAAATTGAGATTTATGTAACCAGAAATGGGTACTTTAAGAAAAGAATTTAGCTTGAAATGACAGAGATGATGAAGATGATGATGAATAAATGATAGCTGAAATCAGGTCCAGTAATGCTCGGCTGGGTTGTCCTCCCTGAATGAAGCAGGGGTCCGGTAATGCTCGGCTGGGTTGTCCTCCCTGAATGAAGCAGGGGTCCGGTAATGCTCGGCTGGGTTGTTCTCCCTGAATGAAGCAGGGGTCCGGTAATGCTCGGCTGGGTTGTCCTCCCTGAATGAAGCAGGGGTCCGGTAATGCTCGGCTGGGTTGTCCTCCCTGAATGAAGCAGGGGTCCGGTAATGCTCGGCTGGGTTGTTCTCCCTGAATGAAGCAGGGGTCCGGTAATGCTCGGCTGGGTTGTCCTCCCTGAATGAAGCAGGGGTCCGGTAATGCTCGGCTGGGTTGTCCTCCCTGAATGAAGCAGGGGTCCGGTAATGCTCGGCTGGGTTGTTCTCCCTGAATGAAGCAGGGGTCCGGTAATGCTCGGCTGGGTTGTTCTCCCTGAATGAAGCAGGGGTCCGGTAATGCTCGGCTGGGTTGTCCTCCCTGAATGAAGCAGGGGTCCGGTAATGCTCGGCTGGGTTGTTCTCCCTGAATGAAGCAGGGGTCCGGTAATGCTCGGCTGGGTTGTCCTCCCTGAATGAAGCAGGGGTCCGGTAATGCTCGGCTGGGTTGTCCTCCCTGAATGAAGCAGGGGTCCGGTAATGCTCGGCTGGGTTGTTCTCCCTGAATGAAGCAGGGGTCCGGTAATGCTCGGCTGGGTTGTTCTCCCTGAATGAAGCAGGGGTCCGGTAATGCTCGGCTGGGTTGTTCTCCCTGAATGAAGCAGGGGTCCGGTAATGCTCGGCTGGGTTGTTCTCCCTGAATGAAGCAGGGGTCCGGTAATGCTCGGCTGGGTTGTTCTCCCTGAATGAAGCAGGGGTCCGGTAATGCTCGGCTGGGTTGTTCTCCCTGAATGAAGCAGGGGTCCAGTAATGGTCGGCTGGGTTTGCGCAGAAGCAGGATCAGTTTACAGTCAGTGACCCTCCCATTCATTTCACTTACATGGATACAGCTGGGCTGCCTAGGTTCCCTGCCATGTGATGTCTAATTACCAGCCAGTGTTTGATTAGACTGCTATATGAATTATACTGCTGTTAGTCCTGAGGGAGTGGGCACACACAAAACAAGGGAAATGCCTTTACTCTGCCATCCAAACAAACACAAAGCAGAAAGTCCTGTTTAACAGTGTCTTGCCAGATTTGCAGAAGCTGCTGTGAAGGCTAGCGCTCTGTTGCAGCATCTGTCACTGTTCATTTGGTGGGCCCTGTTTGTGTTGTATATTGTAACATGCAGCATGATGGCTCCAGTACCCCTAACAGCCCAGGGATTCGCTTTCACTGGGAGCTATACTATACATTTATTTTAAAGCATTGTTTCCAGGACACAAGACTGCACTTACAGACAGGCTCAGAGTATAAAACAAAGGACTGTGCAGGTGCTTCAGGACCTGGGTTCAAACCGCTGCCCTACACAATACTCTATATTCAATATTCTTTAGTAGGTTTTATTATTATTATCTAATATTACAATGAGAAATGTGGATGTTGAACAAAAACAAAGCACCCGGGTGCATAATATAAGATCAGTGGTATCTCCGAGTGAATGGGTTAGAAAAATTAATTCAATGTAAACAAGTACTTCGGTAACATGTATCCCCTGCCATAGATTATTTGATGACCAGGACGTATATCTACAGCATGTACAGAACAGTATAGAGTAAGAATGTGTATTGTGAGAATCATAGAATACAGCTGTACACCAGCCGTAAAGATACTGTAATGTGTCAGAGGCTGTAACCCCTGCAGTGTTTACAGTTGTTGGCATGGCGATCCCCACTGCAGACAGTCCTCAGGCTCACTCGGTGTAGGGTTACATGAACCAGCCTGGGAGGACAGTATTAATAATTGGGAGAGCTCCATGCTAAATGAGTACCTGTTTACGTTCTGTTATTGGATTGCGTTCATGTCACTGGGCTGAGCAAGTGTGTAAACGGCAGGCAGTGATTGGGTTGGAATCCTGTCCATCACTGACGTGTGTTATAGGAGGCTGGGTTATACTGTGTGGTGACCATTTTAATATCAGAGTGCCATTCAGACCTCTCCTGTCTTTTATTACCACCAGCTGTAAAAAATAACCCACATCCACCCACCTGGTCTTACTCAGGGCAGAAACAAACTCTTTAAAAAGCCTCAAGAGTCACATGACCTCAATACACCTCAACTGGACTTACACAGGGCAGAAACAAACTCTTTAAAAAGCCTCAAGAGTCACATGACCTCAATACAGCAGCCACATAAGGTCAGGGGTCAATGTCACCAGCATGTGTTGGCAGGCAGTGCTGTAAACCTAAGAAATGCTCAAACAAAGCAAGTTCATTAAATGCCAAGCATTTCGAGCAAAACACTTGTATTGATTTTTCTTTTTCTTTTAGTATTGATTATTTTAGCACTGTTGAGTGTTTTATAGTTCAGCATAGTTTATATAACCATGAGATAAGTAATCAGTTCATCAATTGGTCTCCACTTATTGAGAAACTCAAACCATCAAGTTTTTGCCCTCTCCAAGTTTGTGACAACACTGAGGCTCTGAAATAAAGGGCTGTATTCAGTGTCTTCTGGATTCATTGTTCCTATACAACTAACGCAATGATACAGTTAATTACAGACCTCTTTTTACACACAGTATTATACAGTACACATAGTTAACACAATAGCCTTATTAATCCCTATCTCTAACCACTGGCTTTGAAGAGCTACCGTTCGTTACACAAGAGCCAGAAGGAGTGAACCAACCTGGTCTTGTGGAACAAGAAGCTGGATGAGCCTGGTCATGTGGAACAAGAAGCTGAATGAATGAGCATCACATGCAATACTACAACTGCAACTTATGACCAGATTAGGAATGAAGAAGGAGGAAGAGGAGAAGGAGATGTACTTCCAGTAATTGCATGCAATGATCTACATCATGCAATGAAAACTATATCAAGACTATAACATCAGAAGACCAATCCAACCCTAATTCTAAAAGCAGCATGGACATTAATGAGACTGGTCATCATCGATTCTTAACACTGAGCTCAAAGCGAATTTGTTTTTTCTTGTCCCTGGTCCCGGTTTCATATTTTCTCTAAGAGACAGGAACCGAAAATACATTATTTTAACTATTATCTCGCTCTACAACTTTGACCATTTCTAAATGAAGGCTATAGAAACAGACGTGCAGGTGTGTTTCAGCACGTTGCTGTGCATGTCCTGTGTGCATTAACAGCAGCTATCCATCCCAACCCAAGCAGCTCCGAATGTTACAGTAACAGCAGCTATCCATCCCAACCCAAGCAGCTCCGAATGTTACAATAACAGCAGCTATCCATCCCAACCCAAGCAGCTCCGAATGTTACAATAACAGCAGCTATCCATCTCAACCCAAGCAGCTCCGAATGTTACAGTAACAGCAGCTATCCATCTCAACCCAAGCAGCTCCGAATGTTACAATAACAGCAGCTATCCATCTCAACCCAAGCAGCTCCGAATGTTACAATAACAGCAGCTATCCATCCCAACCCAAGCAGCTCCGAATGTTACAATAACAGCAGCTATCCATCCCAACCCAAGCAGCTCCGAATGTTACAGTAACAGCAGCTATCCATCCCCAACCCAATGTTACAGTAACAGCTCCGAATGTTACAATAACAGCAGCTATCCATCCCAACCCAAGCAGCTCCGAATGTTACAATAACAGCAGCCATCCATCCCAACCCAAGCAGCTCCAACCCAAGCAGCTCCGAATGTTACAGTAACAGCAGCTATCCATCCCAACCCAAGCAGCTCCGAATGTTACAATAACAGCAGCCATCCATCCCAACCCAAGCAGCTCCGAATGTTACAGTAACAGCAGCTATCCATCCCAACCCAAGCAGCTCCGAATGTTACAATAACAGCAGCTATCCATCCCAACCCAAGCAGCTCCGAATGTTACAATAACAGCAGCTATCCATCCCAACCCAAGCAGCTCCGAATGTTACAATAACAGCAGCTATCCATCTCAACCCAAGCAGCTCCGAATGTTACAGTAACAGCAGCTATCCATCCCAACCCAAGCAGCTCCGAATGTTACAGTAACAGCAGCTATCCATCTCCAACCCAAGCAGCTCCGAATGTTACAGTAACAGCAGCTATCCATCTCAACCCAAGCAGCTCCGAATGTTACAGTAACAGCAGCTATCCATCCCAACCCAAGCAGCTCCGAATGTTACAGTAACAGCAGCTATCCATCCCAACCCAAGCAGCTCCGAATGTTACAGTAACAGCAGCTATCCATCTCAACCCAAGCAGCTCCGAATGTTACAGTAACAGCAGCTATCCATCCCAACCCAAGCAGCTCCGAATGTTACAATAACAGCAGCTATCCATCCCAACCCAAGCAGCTCCGAATGTTACAATAACAGCAGCTATCCATCTCAACCCAAGCAGCTCCGAATGTTACAGTAACAGCAGCTATCCATCCCAACCCAAGCAGCTCCGAATGTTACAATAACAGCAGCTATCCATCCCAACCCAAGCAGCTCCGAATGTTACAGTAACAGCAGCTATCCATCCCAACCCAAGCAGCTCCGAATGTTACAATAACAGCAGCTATCCATCCCAACCCAAGCAGCTCCGAATGTTACAGTAACAGCAGCTATCCATCCCAACCCAAGCAGCTCCGAATGTTACAATAACAGCAGCTATCCATCCCAACCCAAGCAGCTCCGAATGTTACAGTAACAGCAGCTATCCATCTCAACCCAAGCAGCTCCGAATGTTACAGCAGCAGCTATCCATCCCAACCCAAGCAGCTCCGAATGTTACAGTAACAGCAGCTATCCATCCCAACCCAAGCAGCTCCGAATGTTACAGTAACAGCAGCTATCCATCTCAACCCAAGCAGCTCCGAATGTTACAGTAACAGCAGCTAACAGCAGCTCCGATCCATCTCAACCCAAGCAGCTCCGAATGTTACAGTAACAGCAGCTATCCATCTCAACCCAAGCAGCTCCGAATGTTACAGTAACAGCAGCTATCCATCTCAACCCAAGCAGCTCCGAATGTTACAGTAACAGCAGCTATCCATCCCAACCCAAGCAGCTCCGAATGTTACAATAACAGCAGCTATCCATCCCAACCCAAGCAGCTCCGAATGTTACAATAACAGCAGCTATCCATCCCAACCCAAGCAGCTCCGAATGTTACAATAACAGCAGCTATCCATCCCAACCCAAGCAGCTCCGAATGTTACAATAACAGCAGCTATCCATCCCAACCCAAGCAGCTCCGAATGTTACAATAACAGCAGCTATCCATCCCAACCCAAGCAGCTCCGAATGTTACAGTAACAGCAGCTATCCATCCCAACCAGCAAGCAGCTCCGAATGTTACAATAACAGCAGCTATCCATCCCAACCCAAGCAGCTCCGAATGTTACAGTAACAGCAGCTATCCATCCCAACCCAAGCAGCTCCGAATGTTACAATAACAGCAGCTATCCATCCCAACCCAAGCAGCTCCGAATGTTAACAGCAGCTATCCATCCCAACCCAAGCAGCTCCGAATGTTACAGTAACAGCAGCTATCCATCAACCCAAGCAGCTCCGAATGTTACAGTAACAGCAGCTATCCATCCCAACCCAAGCAGCTCCGAATGTTACAGTAACAGCAGCTATCCATCCCAACCCAAGCAGCTCCGAATGTTACAATAACAGCAGCTATCCATCCCAACCCAAGCAGCTCCGAATGTTACAGTAACAGCAGCTATCCATCCCAACCCAAGCAGCTCCGAATGTTACAGTAACAGCAGCTATCCATCCCAACCCAAGCAGCTCCGAATGTTACAATAACAGCAGCTATCCATCCCAACCCAAGCAGCTCCGAATGTTACAATAACAGCAGCTATCCATCTCAACCCAAGCAGCTCCGAATGTTACAATAACAGCAGCTATCCATCTCAACCCAAGCAGCTCCGAATGTTACAGTAACAGCAGCTATCCATCCCAACCCAAGCAGCTCCGAATGTTACAATAACAGCAGCTATCCATCCCAACCCAAGCAGCTCCGAATGTTACAATAACAGCAGCTATCCATCCCAACCCAAGCAGCTCCGAATGTTACAGTAACAGCTGCTAACTCAACCCATGGTCAGGTAAAAGCTGTTTTGTAACATGTTAGTTTTGTAACATGCTGTATGGAAGTTCTTGCTGAAAGAACAACGCGTGGCTCATTATCCCTCATATTGTCTGATCACATGAAGATGTGACGCAGTGATGAGGATCACATGCAGGATCACCAGCCTCCAGGAAAATGAAACAGAGCATCCAACACAGAGAAGCTTTGCACAGAGCGCCATGTGATTTCTTGTTAAATAACTGCAAGTACAGGCCACCCTCTGCCAAATTCCCAAGGATCAACCTTACAATAATGAATGGATCCTGCAGAGATAATCTGGCCCCAACCTCAAGCCTGACTTGTGAGAGAGCGCTCTGCAGGTCATGTGACAACCTCTGATGCTTTCTGATGTCAGCACTGTAGCCTACTCTACCTACCTGACCTGTGTGGACACCCCTGTAGCTCAGCTCCTTTGACCTCTGACGTGTGAAGGACTTTGGGCTGCCCCTTTGTAAAACACATCCTTACTCTTACTCTGAAAATGCACAGAGAACCTTGGCTTCATACTAAAGTTACTGAATTGTGTGAAACAGTACTTGTAATGGCAGTGTATTAGTCCGTGGTTATAGAAGACACAAGGATGGCAACGTGGTATGAGTGGCTATTAAAATATCTCCTGGCAGCACACGTTTAACTGAGGTTTGAAAAGGGTTCAATGTTTAATCCTAATAGTCATACAGTAGTATTTTACTCAACGTTTAACTGGAATCTCACGATCTTCCCATCTTTTCAATCATTTACACAGTAGCATCTTGAAGCACTGTAGTCTGTATATGACGTTTCTAAATACATGTCAAACATAAAACTGGTCATGAAGGCTAAATCAAATCTGTTTTGAAAATGTTTATGATGGTTTAAGAGCTAAACAATTAATTATTAATTTTAAATGTAAAGCCTTGTTTATCATAAATAAAATACATTTGTTTAAATGGTTTATCATCATGATGTATGTATTGCATCCTGCACAGAAAACACATACTCTAGGATGGAATGGGTTTACATACAGTAAAGTACATTTTCAAACTAACTTATGCAAGCACCATCGGACTACTTTACTGTAGTGTACTGTAATTATTCTTAAACTGACAGGCTAAGACTAGGAAATATGCTTACAATGCATAAGTGGGGCCTCAAAAGTATGTACTTTGACACAACTGGCTAAATAGATCCCAGTAAAAGAAATGTGAACTGGAACAGAGGCTTACGTTGGGAAAAACAGTAAAAACACAACCTTTGGGATTTTAATTGGTGTCAATGGGTCCCACTACTAGTCTCGCTTTCAGGTTCCACCACGGTCATTACTATAGATTTGTATTCATCTAATACACTACACTGTTGGCAGCAAGAAGAATGTAACCAATGTTTTCTCACTGACCTTCATAATCAGCACCGAATATTCCTGTAGAAGGTATTAAGCACTGGCATAGAAAAATAATGAACTCATGGGTAATATTCCACAAAGATCATCACAGCAAGAAATAATGAACATGTTTGAAGAAGGATTTGTGTCAAGAACGCCTAGATTTTGATGAAAAAACTGGAATATTCACACTGTGACCAGTAAAGCTGTACACAAAGTGAAGTTTGAGGTGGAACCAGCAGTCCACTCAGAGTACTAAGGCTGAATCCAAGGTGCGTGATCCGGGATGCTAGCATTGAGAACACTGCATGCAATATTCCAGAGACCTGTTTTACATGACCACTGGTGTGCTTTTAAATGTACTGACTGCCATTCAGTCACGCAAACGAAAGACATAAATATTATCTTCACTTTAAACAATAGCTTCGTAGTGCATGTCAGGGGAATATTCCGTTTTTTTAAGCACCCACCCACCTCCTAAAGAGCTCAAATATATAAAACTTTCAAGACAGTGGTTATCAACCAGACCTGCAATTGCTCCCAGTTCAGGGTTGCAGTCTGGTACTGAAGACAGACCAGGGCCAGTGTCTGGGGGTGCAAGGGACTGCACCCGGCCCCAGCCCTTTCTGAGCCCACTTTAATGATTAAAACATATAGAGGCACCGTCGATCTACTGGGATTAGAAAAAGAAACCGCAGCAAGGAAGTATTGGCAGATTCAATCAAAACACAACATTTGCAAATCGCAGCTGACACCGTCTACCTGGAGGCGGGACGCAGAGCGAGCGCTCTGGCGATGCGTCAATGTCAAGGTCATGTGATTGCTGTTCTGGAAGATCATGTGATACTAACAGATGGTAAAAAGTCAGTATTTAAAAAAAATTGGATGGTTTTGGGATATTAATTTGTTAGTATGAATTTGTTAAGTTTAGAATGTTGGTTTTCACTTATGAGTTGTAACAAATGCATTTTGATATGGAGACTTTTATAGAAAAGTTTTCACACTAACTTGTACTTGATAACAATTAAAAAATCCAATTGATGCCTAGGACTAATACGTTTTTGTGACTAATTTGAAGCTATTAATATGTTTAAATATTAACTAAAATCGAGTTAACTATCAAATTGATTAATCTCGTTACACAATATAACGAGATATACTGTTACTTGATTGTCTTGTTCCCAATCATCTTAGATTGGTATCTTGATGCATCATACTTTGAAAAGGAAAGCAGTGGTGTCAAAGTTAAAGTAATCACTCTACACAGATTAGATATAACAATGCATGCAAGATGAATTCTTTTTTATTATTATGATTTATTTTTTTAAACAAAAAAAATTACATGATTTATGATTTATTTTTTAAACATATCTTTTGTAAAATAAAATAGCTTTGGGGGCTAAATGTTTGTACTTTTCATTGGAAGTGTTTTTAAGGAATTCCCGTCTTTGTTCTATAGATGTTTATGAGCAGGGAAACAAATGTGAATATAATGCTGTAGGAGTTAGTGTGCTGTGCACGGGCTGCATGGGATACACAGAATGCTTAGCACACAGTTTCTAGTAGATGTACTGTGGTATTTTCCGATAGGGTAGTATACTAGTTGCACGCATTGTACAAGGCTACTCATGGTTTTTATACTATGAAATTACTACAGAAAAAGGACTGCAGAACAATATTAACGTGGACCTTGTACATGAAGTCTGGGGGGCCACTTTAACAATCATGCAAAAAAAAAGAAGGTAGGAAGCATGCTTGCTTTCAATGGCTATTTCTATATGAAATAAAAAAAAAAAAAAAAAAAGTAAAGATTGTTATGTTTCAATGCACAGCAAGGTTAACAAAGTCCTCTTCGCTGCTGCTTACCTGGTATGTCAGGGGGTGGTTACACCAACTTGTGTTGGAAAACCCTTTTATGAAAAAACAAAACAAAACAAGCGTACCATAGAGTAAATCACCTCAATAGATACTAAGCCTAGCGACTGCCAACTCCAAGCAGTGAAATTCCTCAGGAATGTTCTAGCCAGTACTACAGTACCGCTGTATTCTAACTAATCCCAGCTGAACTCTCTGTAAAAACTATGATTAACAACAAGCGGACTGCAAGAGGGCCAAGGTAAGCAGCACATGCAGGGGGCAGCCAGGCCTGTTTCGTGGTCCTAGCAGATTACAGAGTCAAAAACCTTTAGAAACTGAAATCAAAAACAGAAAACTGCAGGTACAATAATACGCACAGCATGTGTTCAGTCGTATTTCCTGAGGCATCTACACATTCTTTTTTTTATTCATTGCACCTGTTAGTGCTGTCTATTTCCTGTCTGATATTCGATTAGGACATTGGTCACCTCTCCAGCCAATGACAGGCTACTTTTCTGCAGGATGTATCGTGGGCTGCAATCAGAAGGATCACTTTCAGTTGAAGTTTATTCACAGGTAAATGAGATGCTTGTGGTGGATACATGGCACAATCATTATATATACATTTCCGAATGACTACAGTGTGCACGCATACGCTTGTGAAGGTAATTAAAGACACATAATAAAGACACTAAAATGACACATTAGCAGGCTGTGTTATGAGAGTAGAAGTATTTTAAGGAATACTGATCCTGTCAATCAAAAAAGGTTGTTCTAAAGAAACACTGCTATTACCGTCAAAGAAATATTTAAAATAAAACTCATATGTTGCATATTATCTCCACTATACAACAAACTAATATGAAGGGCACAGCACATGTTTCTAATCGTCTACCACAGTGCCAGGCTAAATGCCATGTGTTACATGTTGCACTGCTTACTTAAAATAGAAACATTTACATGACATTAGTAAACACAAAAATATACATTTTTTTTTTTTTTTTTTTTTTTTTTTTTTTTTTTTAAACGAATTCAAAAGAAAACCTATTTTCTCCAGGATACAGTGCTGTTATAGCTAATTGCACATATGTCTTACGGGATTATTAGCCAACTGTGTATAAAGTAATAAATAATATTTAGTGCGGTTAAAACAGAAGTTGTCGTTCCCCTGGTTCTCGTCTGGTTTTCACTTCTCCGATTCATTCCCTTTTCCACTGGGAGATACTCTGAGTGTCCAGTTAAGCAGTCCTGTGATTTCCTCTTCCACTGAGAGATACTCTCTCAGTGCCCAGTTAAGCAGTCCTGTGATTTCCTCTTCCACTGGGAGATACTCTCTCAGTGCCCAGTTAAGCAGTCCTGTGATTTCCTCTTCCACTGGGAGATACTCTCTCAGTGCCCAGTTAAGCAGTCCTGTGATTTCCTCTTCCACTGGGAGATACTCTCTCAGTGCCCAGTTAAGTAGTCCTGCGTGGAATCCGAAGCGAAGGAATCAGCGTCCTCATTGTCCGAGCCCTCGCTACTGTCGTCTGCAGCCGGCTCCCCACTCAGTGCGATGCGTGCGTAGTCATCGGTGTCAATGGACTTGCAGAAATGAATGGCGTACTTCAGCTTTTCCTCCAGCACCTGCTTACAGGAGTACCTGGGCAACTTCAACAGGAAGAAGCACGTGTAGGACTCTGGCAGGAAGTGATCAGGAGGGTTGTATTTATCCAGCACCTGGAAACAGACAGGAGGGTCACATGCTTGCTTTACAGGTGCTTCACATGCTGATTTTTTTCCTCTCTAGATTTTACTGTAGATATTTGTATCACACCGTACACTCTGATCAAATAAGTGGTACGTCCTGCAATCTATGAATTGGTGATCTCAAAACAAATGCAATAGCTCCCTATCACACCCTGTTATAACTCAATAAAACCCAACCTGTCCCCATTTAAAACAAGGTTTCCAAGCACATGTCTAAAACACTAAACCCACAAGAGCATGACAACACCTTGGCCATTTCAGAAACGCCTCTGGACGGACTGCAGCACAGAGGAAACAGGACTAACCTGAACAACAAAGTCTCGCCCCCGGAAGTCTGCAATTGTCCTGGGCAGCCTGGTCCTGCCCCAGACGAATCTCAGAAACAGGGACCTCTCAGTGTTGGAGAAAGACTCCATCACCTCCCAGAACCACTGGATCAAATGAGCAGTGGGCTCCACACCCTTGTACGTAGCAACTGACTTCAAGAGATGTAGAGGGATGTCCGGGCTGCCACACACCTGAAATCATTGAACAGCATTAATATACAAGACAACAGCCGTTAATATACAAGACTCCCACTGCATAGCGCTTTGATCCATTCCTGGTTTTACTACACCAGAGCTGGATACCAATACACTGTGGCTAATCAAGCTTGTAATAAAACATGGAATGAACGAAACTGCTATGCAACAGGAGTTTTTATTTCCATCCCTGGAATACCAAGCAGGGCATACTGAAGCAACGTGACTGAAGAGGAAAACAATTAAAACAAGAGGCATACCATTGTTTCCAGCTCATATCCGGTGAAGAGGGAAAGAAGAGGCACAGGAACGACGCGGGCCATTCCCTCTCGGACTGCAGAGACCTGCTCATCAAACTCCCGGAGCCTGGAACACACACACAGGGACTCTTGGCGCACATTGAGACATTAGTCCAATGGAAAAAATCCAGGGAAATTTAAATGGAACGGCTGGCTTTCTCATTAACCCTTAGCGGTCCATTTATTCAGCACTTGTCAGGTGCATCAGGTCCAACTTATTTTCACAAGCGCTGTTTATTTTACACTCGCTGTTTAAAATTACACTTGCCTGTAATGTATTGCTAATCTCACACTCGCCACGGTTCCTCAGTGTTATCGTTTGAAGGATGGATTGTCCACTCACCTGTAATGTATTGCTAATCTCACATACTCGCCACGGTTCCCCAGTGTTATGTGCGAGTGCTTGGAGCTCAGCTGAATGTCTTGTCCACTAGAGTTTGGCACAGTGAATGGAAGGGTCATGGCTTCGAATTCTTCAGCTGTCGCCTCGTTGTCTCGGATGTACATGAGCCCGGGAATAAAATCTTTATCAACCTATAGCAGACAAAACGTTGTGCTGTTACGCATCGTTCTCAATGACAAACAACACCTGCTTATGTAAGCACCATTCACCCCCCACCACTGCTGGAAATATAAAATGAGAGCTAGCAAGATCATGACTATGGAACGCATCCACCACATGCACACGTACAGACACACCTCCATGTACCCCAGAGAACGGGTTTCATTACCATGGAACATGCTCCTCTACAGACGCGCGAACATTTAGGCGTGACAGTCAGACAGACACACACACACACACACACACACACTTTCTGATAGCATCAACAGCTTGTGCTCAGGAATGTTGACACAATTGGATTAGCGGGTTTAGATGTAACTAGAACTCAAACTGATCTGCACATACACTGCCACCTCTGTACACTCCCAGCAGAGAGAATGAGAAGCCTTGTTCTCTTTACCTGCTGATCTGCTTTGTTACAGGAGGCAGACTGATGAATTGTACAGGTGTTTCTAACCTATTCTAAAATGGTTATCTACACTGAACTTTTAAAAAGGTCGCAGCTATTTTCTTGCCATTTCTAAGTCTGATCTGCAGTTGAAACTGTTGAGAGAAGACATGGAGCCGACACTGGGGCCGCTGTAAGGCAGCTGCTCTTGTGTTCAGAAACTGAACATCTTTCCCATTTACCAAGCCATGTGCAGGAATAACTTCCAGAGTTAACCTTGCAGATATCTCTGGGCAAAAATGTTCAACAATGCAGTCTGTCGTGAATAAAGCCCTTAGCTGGCCCTGGTAATTAATCAAGTGTCTCCAGACATGATCAGCTCATGATTAAAATAATCAGCTGAAAAAAAAAAAAAAAAACCCACAGACACACAAATGCAATGTGGATCATTCTGAAACATAGAAGTGGACTACTTTAAATTATAGAGGAATTGTTTTATTAAAAAAAATTAAAAATTACAACTACCCATTTATTTTTGGAAAAAAATAACATATTGCACATCAGTGTCTTGTTCATAAAAAGCATGGGTTTTAACCCTTTTTTTTCAATATACAAAATAGCGATTAATATTTTTCCAGATTTAACAACCTGCTTGAGAAACTTCAAAAAAGTTTGCCATCTGAAACTGAAGAAAAATCAGCACAGAGAGCCATAGCGCAGAGAGCTACAGATTAAAGTTTGCAGTCAAATAGTCTTCCGCACTGCAGACCACTATGTGCACACTAGACCTGCTTGGGAATACAGTGAATCTGCGGCAGTGTTTCCTGGTTTCTGCTGTTGCTATCTAACTGGCAGAGCGTGTACAGCAGCTTCTAAATGAGTCCAAGGTGAAGCGCTTTCCCACGAGAAGTAGACTACAACTTCAATCCCTCTCTACTCACATGTGACTAAAGCTCTTTCACATTTCTGAATCGCAATCAGACTGAATCTTGAGAACTTGCAACCACTGGGTCATGGTAAACACAAAGAAGGAAATTAGAAACACTGTATGAATATGCCTTTGTGATTCTGACCAGTACAGTCCAGAATGGTGCAAGTTTGTTGGTGTGGAGTTTAAGAGTGTTTACTACTCGCCTCACTGAGGTCAGCAATCGTGAGGCTCATCCCTGCCAGCTGCTTCCAGACAGGTTCAGCCAGGCTGAGACTCAGAGGACTGCCTGTGCGGATGGCAATGCCGAGCAGCACACCTAGCAAAACAGAAAGAAAGAAATATTAGCTATGCAGCACCAGTGTCATTAAATGTATGTGCGTGTGCAGGAATGGCGTGCGCAGGAATGGCGTGCACAGGAACTGGTCCGTAAAGCCGCACTGCTGAAGGCCTGTAACCGCAACGCATTTGCTTGACCTGAAATCGTCTCCTTTTAAAAAAAATTTGATTCAGATCTTGCTTGGCATTTTTCTACTTTCCTTTATTTGTATTAAACGCGCGCAGCGCTCAGAAGTGCTGTTGTGACTCACCCAGAAAGCGGAACATGTTCATGTGAAGAGGAGACTTGGCTGCCGGGTTCAGCAGGAAGCAGTCCCGGTTGGCTCCAGACTCATCCCTGCCGTTGGGAGTGACGATCAGCAGAGGAGTCAGGCCGTTCTGCAGCTCCTCGCACATCTCTGCAATGGACTCACTGTAGCCTCCTCCGCAGTCATCCACAGACTCCCCTAGGGAAGCACAAACCATCACACTGACAGTCCACTCCATCTAATGGTTTACACTGTTAGAAACAAACAGGTACAGGATTGCCTGCCACACTTTTTTGGTGTTTTACTTGGCTAAAGCACATACTGAAATGCAGTGTTTTTGGTGTTTACTTGGCTAACGCGCATATTGAAATGCAGTGTTTTTTGTATGCCACATCGGAGTGACAAAGTGGCTGATTTGATCAGCCTACAATCCTGTGAGGACTGTTTCAGAGCACTGGACTGTAGCAGGGAATCAGCGTGGCTAGTATCAAGCCCTTATTGTAAAGGCTAATCCCTGGATAACCACAGAGAGGTGGCTGATGCAAACCAAGTATATGGAAAACTACAAAGCGGTATGCAATTCAATGTGTGAATGTAACATTATTCAGCAGGTTTCATTCAACTTCATGAAGCAAAATTAGTTAATTCTATAGGATAATGCAAAACCTTTGTCCATAGCTGTATACTGGCTAAGATTTAGCAAGATAATTACTGGATAGTTACAAAAAACTAGCAACAAGAAACTTAAAGATAAATGCTTGTTCAGGTAACAATTTTCTAACATGAATTCAAAATAATTTTCACCCAACAAAAACCTGCATGTTATTCAAAACGGCTGTACTATGCTCTGGAGAGCATTGGGAACTGAAGTCATTAAATATGGAATAAATAATTCAACAGAGCGGCTCAACATACCCACAAACTTGACTTTCCAGACGCGGTGAGGAAGGAGGAGGCTGTCCGGACTGAAGGAGCTCATTTTGGCACACATTTGTCCGAATACAGACTTTGTGCCATCTGGACCAGCTAAGCCCCCTTTACTCCTGGAGCGCTTCACCTGGGGAACAAGCATGCAGGCACATGAGTTGTGATGGCATTCTGGCACGCTCAAGCATTGTGCATGTTTGTAAACAAAGACATATATTATTTGTGTAGCTCTGGGGCAAGGTGCAGTGGTCTTTAATAAACTGCAGTCCTGGGAGGACAAGGATACAAAGCTTCCACACAAGGATAAAAGTCTCCAGCATTGTCAAAGAAATCACATGTACAGCACAACCATAACCTAGAGCGAAATACCCAGAGTGAAAGCTGCATCAGCTGAGAGAGAGAGAGAGAACATCAGTAATCTCTGAGAGAAGACGTGCTAGTGCTCCCGGACAAGAGCTCACTTTCAGAGACAACTGTGTCTTAAATATTGGTGTTAAGAAAGTGTTTCACGAACCATTCCAAACCCCTCTATGCTTTACTTACCAGACCAGTCAGGGCAGGACAGGACCATTTAACATAGATTTATCATATACATTTAAACATCATCTGTCAGATACTGTTGGCAGTATACAGTATAAACTTTAGCAGAAACCCAAGCAGTTTATGAATTAAAAAAAAAACTCATGAGCCATATTTTCAAAGCTTTTACACCACTTTGAATTAACTCCTATTTTTTGAAAGGTGTAAAAAGCCTGTTAATTTTACACCACCAGAATCATACACTGAAGCAATATATTTATTGCAAGCTGTTTAAACCACTCAAAGGGTTTTGTTTTTCCTTGGGTAACATTAACAGGATTTGTTCTGCTTTCCAGAAATAGGATTCATTAAAGACTGCAGGAAGCACTATGCAAGTACAGCCCATGGTTTCCAACAGTACCTGTATTCTGTTCAGCTCAACAACCGGTCCATGTTGCCGATCTCTCACCATGGTTGCCTGGACAACCTTGCGGAATGCAGCTTCCTGTGTGAGAGACCAGAGGTCACAATCAGTATTCCAACATGTTACACACACACATACACATATATATAATGCCATAAACTAATCCCATTATTCACACAGAGAATGTGGATACTTATGTACTATATATAACAATCCTTCAATTACTCTAAACTAGCGTGAATAAAATTATTTTTGAAATTCTGAAAAAAAAAAAGCCAAAAGAAAATATTATTTCAGCTGGCAGCCTCATCGTTTTGTTTGTTCTTTTAAAGTTCATTTTTAAACAATAAAATTGGGCAACACATTTTCAACAGTTAATAAAAAAAAGAATTCAAAACTAGATGATTTCCACTTGTTAAAAGTACAGCTGCTTTTGAAGACCCACAAGTAAAGCAGTTCACCAGCGATGTGGCCGCTCACCTTGCCCTGTGAGATCAGTATCCCACGTAGTGTATGAAAGCCGACGGAAGGCCCTTGGCCAGCCTCGCCCAGACGTCCCTCCAGGTGGAACATGGGGATGCATGGGCAGAAGAGCTCCGAGATGTGGTGCAGCAGCAGCAGCCTGTTCCGCAGTGCAAGGATTGGGATCTCCTGGAGATGGTTGTACTCCATGGGAACCTGGAAGTTTTTTTGCTTTGTTTTTTATTGTTCTAGAATTGCTTTTCATTTGACAAAAACATATCAGGTAAGACGAGCCTTTTGGCTGTCTAGCTCACTTTTACACCAGTAGGTGAATATTAACATACTGTACCAGAGCAGTGTGGAGTACCTGAGCAGGGAGCTTCCCAGCGTTGGCAGGTTTGCTGGTGGACCAGGCTAGAGTGTGAGCCGAGCCACAGGCCACACGGTTAATCTTCTTCCCCTGCAGAGCTGCCACCAGGCGGGGGCGCTGGATAGCGTTGGTGGTTCCATCTCCAAGCTGTCCCTCATCATTGTCCCCCCAAGTGTACACTTCTCCTGATAGAAATAGGACAATGCAGATGTTTCTCTTAAAGAACAATGTATTTGTATTGAAAATAACTAGCAAGGACATTGAAATTCTGTTTAAAAAAAAAAAATTGTGCCAAAATAACATGTTCACTGTTTCACACACAAGCATTAATTTATAGAAACAGGTTACAAATCCTGTGCTTCAGTTGAATCCAAACTATCATTTAAACTGTAGTACGGTACTGTACTTTGTATGCTGAACACATTCGGGCTTTCGAACAGGAAAGGGAAAGAAGACATTCTGCAGCGATAATGAGAAAGACGCCGCAAAGATTAAACCTCCTGAAAGAGGATTTGGGACATTTAACTCACTGACTTAAGTGCAAAAGTAACCTGAAAACAAGCTTCGCAGCACACCCATATTAAACAGAAGCATGCTCTTATTTTGTTAGTATTGAAGTCAATTGTAGAATAGTCTGGCGGTTAAAATACAAAAACAAGAAACACACATCTAGTCTTATTCAGGATAGGTCTAATTGATCAAAGAGACTGGATAGGACTGACACATGTGATTCAGTCATACACACTATGGATTAATTACCCCAGTGCCCACAGCATTCCATTAAAACATTTACTGTAACCCAGAGGAAACACATGATAATGCTCAGTGCTTGTGCATTGTAGCATGCACATGCCCTACCATCCTCTGTGCAGCATACACAGTGAAGAGACCCTGTGGCAATAGCAATGACTTTCTTCCCTTGCAGTCCTTGGACCTGTCGCGGTCTCCTCACATGGTCATCAGAGCCATGGCCCAACCTGTGGTAGTCTCCTTTGCCCCTACGCAAGATTAAAAACGCAAGACTGTGAAGGAATGCAGCACAACGGAAATGCAAGACTGTGGAGAAATGCAGCACAATGGAAATGCAACACTGCGGAGGAATGCAGCACAACAGAAATGTAAGACTGTGGAGGAACGCAGCACAATGAAAATGCAAGACTGTGAAGGAATGCAGCACAATGGAAATGCAAGACTGTGGAGGAATGCAAGACTGCGGAGGAATGCAGCACAATAGAAATGCAAGACTGTGAAGGAAGCACAATGGAAATGGCTGTTAGGCCCCCATGGCAGTCTTATCTGGCTTTTCAAAGACAGGCTACTGCACAGACGCCTTTGTTTCCTGAATGGGTTGCTGGGATTTGGAGATATATGCCATCAGGGCACATGGGAGGCAGTTTAATTTAATGCATATTAACTAGATTGTCTTCCACTGATGTGCATCTAACATCTAACAGAAGCAAAAATAACACTAACAAATACAGTCCGTAATTACAATCTGACCCTTTAAACAGCAGACAGACACCACTGCCCTAGGAAGTTTAAAAGCACATATTGATCTCTATTTCATTTGTGTGTGTCAAATGCACTCCTCGTTGAAGGAAACGCTTACTTCTCAATGGACCCACCTACACAGCATGTACTGAATCACTTACATATCATAAGCCCTCAAGGACTCACTACATTAGCACAGTGTACTAGAGCGGAGGTTCCCAAACTTTTACCTGAGGCCCACCTGTTCAGCTGCATTAGGCCCTGCGGCCCACTATTTGCACTTAGAAAAAATGACAAATTCTAAAAATGTAAAGATCCAACGCTGCAAATAAACGTATTTTTTCATTTGAATCTTATTTTTTCCTTCATTAGTATTTTATTGTAGCTTTTCGTTATTATATATTCACAAAAGAACATGGTTGCTCACAGCCCACTTGGGACTGCGTCGCAGGCCAGTTTGGGAACCCCTGCACTAGAGCACAGAATACAAGCTTACAGCTGTTCATTCTGATTCCACATACCATGTATACACAGCTCCAGACTTGGCAAGAGCTACAGAAAACTGAGATCCACATTCCACCTTTACAACTCCAACGCCAGTGAGAGAGTCCATCTGCACAAAACAAGAGACGGTTCAGAAGTCTTGTGATTTGAAAGCACAGAGCCCCTCAGGGGGACTCCATCACTGAATCAATGCAACTATTCTTCACTACTTCATGCAGCCACATATCCATTGAGAGTTGACTTTACTCTGCAAGAGCTAGCACAATGCCTAGAGGAAATGATCAGGTGTTACAGCCACATCCAAGAGAGGCATGGATTAAAGCTCTTTTTCTTCAGCCAAACTCTAATTAAACCTGCCTTTCTGATTAGGAAAGGCTGCCACTCTTTTCATAAAGGACATGATTAGACAGTTGTGCTTGATTCAATTGACTCACTGTTGTCCAGTATCATTAATAACATGGATTAAGATACATAGTAAAATGATTCTAGTTGCTTCCACAATCTTTCCACTGATGAGATTAGAATGATCCCTCATACCTTCATCGGGACCTTGCAGCCATCGCTGCCTCCCCGCCCCAGCTTGCCGTAGTCTCCATCTCCCCAAGACCAGACAGTGTCATCGTCCGTCAGACACAGGGTCTGTGCATCTCCACTGCCACAAGCCACATTGACCACGCGGTGGCCCTGCAGAGCCTCTACCTACAGAAACATGGGTCTGTCACCGTGTCCCTGCCAGCAACTCCCACACCATCTAGCACTAACTCATCACTCATCACCATATACACTAACTCACCACTCAACATTAGCAAAAACTCACTCAATATCTAGCATTAACTCACTCACTCAACATCTAGCAAAAACTCACTCAATAGCTAGCAAAAACTCATCACCATCTAGCAAAAACTCATCACCCAACTTCTAGCACTAACTCATCACCCAACATCTAGCACTAACTCATCACCCAACATCTAGCACTAACTCATCACCCAACATCTAGCACTAACTCATCACCCAACATCTAGCAAAAACTCAAGATTTGATATCTGTGTGAGTTATCACCAAATCATCGCAAAAAAATCATCACCCAACATCTAGCAAAAACTCGTCACCCAACAATTGGAGTCATCCCAACATTTCGCACTAACTAAGTATCAGACAATCTAGCATTAAATACTCATCACCCAACATCTAGCACTAACTCATCACCCAACATCTAGCACTAACTCAACGATCTAGCAAAAACTCACCCAACATCTAGCACTAACTCATCACCATCACCATCTAGCAACTCTAATTCATCACTCAACATCTAGCACTAAAACTCATCACCCAACATCTAGCACTAACTCATCACCATCTAGCACTAAATCATCACCCAACATCTAGCACTAACTCATCACCCAACATCTAGCACTAACTCATCACCCAACATCTAGCACTAACTCATCACCCAACATCTAGCACTAACTCATCACCCAACATCTAGCACTAACTCATCACCCAACATCTAGCAAAAACTCATCACCCAACATCTAGCACTAACTCATCACCCAACATCTAGCAAAAACTCATCACCCAACATCTAGCACTAACTCATCACCCAACATCTAGCACTAACTCATCACCCAACATCTAGCACTAACTCATCACCCAACATCTAGCACTAACTCATCACCCATCTAGCACTAACTCATCACCCAACATCGAGCACCTTGCACGCGCCCTAAATCTAAGCACCAAACCAATCTAGCAGCTAAAGACTCATAACCCATTCAACGTAGCAGCACTGTGACCCAACATCTTCTCAGTCACGAACTCTATCCCCCCCAACATCTTTGAGGGCACTAACGCTATCCATCTATGCAAACACAGAACTCACAAACATCTAGCACTACATGTTCTCAGCAAGCAAAAAACCACCCAAACATCGAGCACTTGAGACCTCTCCATCGTGCATCTAGTGCAGCATCCAAATTTTGAGTAGTGCATTTGCAGATCTGCACTTGACAGTTCGGTTGTGAGCTCATGCTAGACCCTTTACATCTCATCTGAGTACATCTTGCAAAAACGTATTGTCATCGACCATCTGGTAGCACTAATTGTAGACCCATCTATCAGAGTGGGTGTGTGATCATCATCCAACATCTCTTAGCACGAACTCATTCACCAAGTTGTTTGAGGTGTACTAAATCATTTACCCAACATTCGAGCACGAAACTCATCTACCATCTGAGCAAACAACTCAGCACCCAACATCTAGCACTAAATCCATCACCCCGTGAAGTATCTAGCAAAAAATCATCACCCAACATACGTTTTTGAGCCACTCAGCTTGTAGATGCTGTTTGTCTGTAGCACTAACTCATCACCCAACATCTAGCACAAACTCATCACCCAACATCTAGCACTAACTCATCACCCATCATCTAAAGCTGATCACACCAACATCTTAGCAAGACACTCATCACAATCTCCGGCAGTAAAATATCACCATCTTAGCAACAACTCCATCACCCCAACCATTAGCAATTAGTGACTCATCACCACTTAAGCAAAAACTTCACCCTACCATCGTAGCACTTCACACTCCCAACATGAGCAAAAACGATCTACCCAACATTAGGCACTAACTCAATTGACATCCACAGTGGGCACGAATCCAGAACCATCTGAGCACTAACTTATCATCACCAAAATTAGCACAACTCATGTCACCCACATAGTGTCGATTGTTTTTTCCCCCCTTTTTTTTTTTTATGATTATTTTCATTTTGTCGGACCCTAGCCCATTTGGCCTCGAGATTGCCCCATGTTTTTTTATTTAGTCACTGTAGTGGGTATGTCCAGTCTCATATCTGAGTAATTTCCTGGTTGTAGTATCGTGCATTGTAGTAGTTGGCAAAAAATAGAATCACCAATATGTTCCCCCCCTCCCCCCCTGATCACTCCAACATTGGTCATCGTTAACTCATCCCCCACCATGAAAACTCATCACCCAACATCTAGCACTAACTCATCACCATCTAGCAAAAACTCATCACCCAACATCTAGCACTAACTCATCACCCAACATCTAGCACTAACTCATCACCCAACATCTAGCACTAACTCATCACCCAACATCTAGCAAAAACTCATCACCCAACATCTAGCACTAACTCATCACCCAACATCTAGCACTAACTCATCACCCAACATCTAGCACTAACTCATCACCCAACATCTAGCACTAACTCATCACCCAACATCTAGCACTAACTCATCACCCAACATCTAGCACTAACTCATCACCCAACATCTAGCACTAACTCATCACCCAACATCTAGCACTAACTCATCACCCAACATCTAGCACTAACTCATCACCATCAACATCTAGCAAAAACTCATCACCCAACATCTAGCACTAACTCATCACCATCATAGCAAAAACTCATCACCCAACATCTAGCACTAACTCATCACCCAACATCTAGCACTAACTCATCACCCAACATCTAGCACTAACTCATCACCCAACATCTAGCACTAACTCATCACCCAACATCTAGCACTAACTCATCACCCAACATCTAGCAAAAACTCATCACCCAACATCTAGCACTAACTCATCACCCATCTAGCACAAACTCATCACCCAACATCTAGCACTAACTCATCACCCAACATCTAGCACTAACTCATCACCCAACATCTAGCACTAACTCATCACCCTAGCACTAACTCATCACCCAACATCTAGCACTAACTCATCACCACAAACTCATCACCCAACATCTAGCACTAACTCATCACCCAACATCTAGCACTAACTCATCACCCAACATCTAGCACTAACTCATCACCCAACATCTAGCACTAACTCATCACCCAACATCTAGCAAAAACTCACCCAACATCTAGCACTAACTCATCACCCAACATCTAGCACTAACTCATCACCCAACATCTAGCAAAAACTCATCACCCAACATCTAGCAAAAACTCATCACCCAACATCTAGCACTAACTCATCTAGCAAAAACTCATCACCCAACATCTAGCACTAACTCATCACCCAACATCTAGCACTAACTCATCACACTAACTCATCACAACATCTAGCACTAACTCATCACTCAACATCTAGCACTAACTCATCACCATCTAGCACTCAACTCACAAAAACTCACCCAACATCTAGCACTAACTCATCACTCAACATCTAGCACTAACTCATCACTCACCATCTAGCACTAACTCATCACCCAACATCTAGCACTAACTCACACAACATCTAGCACTAACTCATCACCCAACATCTAGCACTAACTCATCACCCAACATCTAGCACTAACTCATCACTCAACATCTAGCAAAAACTCATCACCCAACATCTAGCACTAACTCATCACCCAACATCTAGCACTAACTCATCACTCATCACCCAACATCTAGCAAAAACTCACACCAACATCTAGCATTAACTCATCACCCAACATCTAGCAAAAACTCATCACCAACATCTAGCACTAACTCATCACCCAACATCTAGCACTAACTCATCACTCAACATCTAGCAAAAACTCATCACCAACATCTAGCACTAACTCATCTCAACATCTAGCACTAAATCATCACTCAACATCTAGCACTAACTCATCACCCAACATCTAGCACTAACTCATCACCCAACATCTAGCAAAAACTCACCCAACATCTAGCATTAACTCATCACCCAACATCTAGCAAAAACTCACATCAACATCTAGCACTAACTCACACTCATCATCTAGCACTAACTCATCACTCAACATCTAGCACTAACTCATCACTCCAACATCTAGCACTAACTCATCACCATCTAGCACTAAATCATCACCCAACATCTAGCACTAACTCATCACCCAACATCTAGCAAAAACTCATCACCATCTAGCACTAACTCATCACCCAACATCTAGCACTAACTCATCACCCAACATCTAGCACTAAATCATCACCCAACATCTAGCAAAAACTCACTCAATATCTAGCATTAACTCACTCACTCAACATCTAGCAAAAACTCACTCAACATCTAGCACTAACTCATCACTCATCACAGTCTAGCACTAATTCATCACCCAACATCTAGCACTAACTCATCACCCAACATCTAGCACTAACTCATCACCCAACATCTAGCACTAACTCATCACCCAACATCTAGCACTAACTCATCACCCAACATCTAGCACTAACTCATCACCATCTAGCACTAACTCATCACCCAACATCTAGCACTAACTCATCACCCAACATCTAGCACTAACTCATCACCCAACATCTAGCACTAACCCAACATCTAGCACTAACTCATCACCCAACATCTAGCAAAAACTCATCACCCAACATCTAGCACTAACTCATCACTCACCATCTAGCAAAAACCCACTCAACATCTAGCACTAACTCATCACTCACCATCTAGCACTAACTCACTCACCAACATCTAGCACTAACTCACTCAACCATCTAGCACTAACTCACTCATCACCGTCTAGCACTAACTCATCACTCAACATCTAGCACTAACTCATCACTCAACATCTAGCACTAACTCATCACTCATCACCGTCTAGCACTAATTCATCACTCATCACTGTCTAGCACTAATTCATCACTCACTGTCTAGCACTAATTCATCACTCAACATCTAGCACTAATTCATCACTCACCGTCTAGCACTAATTCATCACTCAACATCTAGCACTAATTCATCACTCACTGTCTAGCACTAATTCATCACTCAACATCTAGCACTAACTCATCACTCATCACCGTCTAGCACTAATTCATCACCCAACATCTAGCACTAACTCATCACCCAACATCTAGCACTAAACTCATCACCCAACATCTAGCAAAAACTCATCACCCAACATCTAGCACTAACTCATCACCCAACATCTAGCACTAACTCATCACCAACATCTAGCACTAACTCATCACCCAACATCTAGCAAAAACTCATCACCCAACATCTAGCACTAACTCATCACCCAACATCTAGCAAAAACTCACTCCCAACATCTAGCACTAACTCACTCACTCATCTAGCAAAAACTCACTCAACATCTAGCACTAACTCATCACTCAACACCGTCTAGCACTAATTCATCACTCAACATCTAGCACTAACTCATCACCCAACATCTAGCACTAACTCATCACCATCTAGCACTAACTCATCACCCAACATCTAGCACTAACTCATCACCCAACATCTAGCACTAACTCATCACCCAACATCTAGCAAAAACTCATCACCCAACATCTAGCACTAACTCATCACCCAACATCTAGCACTAACTCATCACCCAACATCTAGCACTAAATCATCACCCAACATCTAGCACTAACTCATCACTCAACATCTAGCACTAACTCATCACCCACCATCTAGCAAAAACTCATCACTCAACATCTAGCACTAACTCATCACTCACCATCTAGCACTAACTCACTCACCGTCTAGCAAAAACTCACTCAACATCTAGCACTAACTCACTCATCACCGTCTAGCACTAACTCATCACTCAACATCTAGCAAAAACTCACTCAACATCTAGCACTAACTCATCACTCATCACCGTCTAGCACTAATTCATCACTCAACATCTAGCACTAATTCATCACTCACTGTCTAGCACTAATTCATCACTCAACATCTAGCACTAATTCATCACTCACTGTCTAGCACTAATTCATCACTCAACATCTAGCACTAATTCATCACTCATCACTGTCTAGCACTAATTCATCACTCATCACTGTCTAGCACTAATTCATCACTCATCACTGTCTAGCACTAATTCATCACTCAACATCTAGCACTAATTCATCACTCACTGTCTAGCACTAATTCATCACTCAACACTGTCTAGCACTAATTCATCACTCATCACTGTCTAGCACTAATTCATCACTCAACATCTAGCACTAACTCATCACTCATCACTGTCTAGCACTAATTCATCACTCACTGTCTGGCACTAATTCATCACTCAACATCTAGCAAAAACTCATCACCACATAGCACTAACTTCAGCAGTTTGTTCAAGCAAGCAAACAATAAACTGAGAATAAAATACAGAACTGAGCAATCTATTTTTACATTGTAGTTTTGTTTTAAAAATGGTGCATTTTTTAAATATAAACCAATACATTCTCATAGCTGCTCAGAGTTTACCGATTGTGCGTTCTTCAGAACCAGCACGTTCTGATTCCTCGAGCATGTATGCAACAGAGCTGCAATCAGCACAGAGCACCGGCTCCCCTGGGCTCCGCGTGAAACATACCGGCTTGGGTTTGAGCTGGTCCTCACTGTCCCCGTGGCCCAGGCGCCCGTAGCGGCCCTTGCCCCAGGTATACAGCTCCCCGGTGGCTGTGACACAGGCACTGTGTGCTCCTCCCGCAGCAACATCAATCACCTCAATACCACGCATGGACTCGATCACACGAGGACGGTCACAGGGGCTGAGGGGAAGCAGAGCACACTTACAGTACTAAAACCCATTCATTTCATTTATTACACCGTGTATTTACAGTATAATCGTAAATCTCGAAAAACTACTCGCTTCTAAATCTTTTGCAGTCATTTTTGTATTACTTTAGTATATATACATGTTAATTTGGATTCATATGTTGTTTTTTTCTGACTTTATGTGAACGAAAAGACGCAAAAGCGCCCGTTTTCTCATTGGAAATAGTGATATTTTGAAATTTACCTGTCCTGGTCACAAAAGCAAAGTTTGTGGGGAATAATAGCCACTGTCCGCCCCCCTTCACAGAAAACAATGGCACTAAATGATAATACGAATAAGCACAATCCTGCTTTATTACATATGATCTGTGTCACAAAGCGGCAGGTGCTTTTTGTAGCCGATCTTCCTGTTCTTACCTCCTGTTCCCATGGCCCAGTTTGCCGTCCTCGGCTTCCCCCCAGGAATACACCTCTCCTTCGGATGACAATGCCAGGCAGTGCTTGCCGCCGGAGTTCACCGCCACCTTCTTTATGAAGACGTGCTGGACGGACTCGAGCAGGGTGGGTGTGGACACCGACTCTGTGCCTCCAATCCCCAGCCTTCCACCGGCCCCATAGCCTGTTGCATAGAGCTGGACAGCATAAAACACACAAGAGAGCAAGGTTGCAAGAAACCAGAAGGCTAGGGAATAAATAAATAAAACGAATTCAAACAAGTTTCTTGGTCACCTTTCCATCGGCAGTGACTGCGAACAGAGTCTGCTCCCCACCAATGAGCTGCACTGGCCTCAGAGTGGCTAGAGCCTCACACGGAGTCGGCACTTTGATCTTTGCCCCTTCAATGCCCCCTAGCTGACCTCGATGGTTGTGACCCCACCCGTAGATAGTGCCACTTCCTCCAGCTGATAGAGTCCAGTCATCAGGCCTCCTGCATTTTAATACAAAAGGTATGTCACAGATTAGTTACAACGAACAACCTTAGAGTTCCTTCATTATCAGAATACATCTATGACCTGTAGATGGCCACAATCCTGCACAGTAGGAGGATTTGCAGCACTGCGTTCATTGCCTCAGCAGACCCCTCCTCACCTGTTCATCCACTGCACCAGCTGCTCGTCTTGCTCTCTCTTGTGCACATCGTGGTTTTCATGGAGCACATTCATGTTTTCATTGTCTGCCATTAGCTCTCGGATTTTCTTGGCCACCTGAAAACAAACAAATTTACAGACCGTGAAAGAAAGCAAAACGAACCCAAACACAGTCGTTTCATTCTTCTTGTATTCTGCATAGTGTATTCACTCACAAATTAAAAACTAACATTGGTGTCTTTACATTAAGATGTATATAAATAGAATTAATAACCGGCGAGGGTGAGGATCATGCTTTTTGTTCTTTGTATTTTTACCCACTTTCCTTAAATAACAATGGTGATTTAAGGTGGTACTGTAAATGAATGTTTGATTCTCTTTGCTCTACTACAATTAAGCTGCTTTACCACCTTAAGTGACTCATTCTCTTCTCCAGGGTGATTTCCCCACACCATGCAAAAGGCTCAAGGTGGAGAGATTAATCATTATAATGGCAAGGGATGCACACAGAGAACCACCAGGACTACAGTTACTGGACGCACACACTACCCAAAAAAACAAAAAAAAATACATGTAAATTACCTCATCAAGGAACTGCCGTGGAAGAGGAGTTCTCTTATCAAGTGAGACAGCCACCCTCGACGCCATACAGTATCTTCTAAACCAGGCCCACTTGTGGGTTTCTGCACAGCAAGGGAGAGTGTCCAGCTCCAAGTCACACGCGAGAGCTACCAGCACCTGCACAAACACAGAGGAAGCCATTTAAACACCCCACCTCCCCCAGCTCAATACCACACTGGCACCTGCACAAACACAGAGGAAACCATTTAAACACCCCACCTCCCCCAGCTCAATACCACACTGGCACCTGCACAAACACAGAGGAAACCATTTAAACACCCCACCTCCCCCAGCTCAATACCACACTGGCACCTGCACAAACACAGAGGAAACCATTTAAACACCCCACCTCCCCCAGCTCAATACCACACTGGCACCTGCACAAACACAGAGGAAACCATTTAAACACCCCACCTCCCCCAGCTCAATACCACACTGGCACCTGCACAAACACAGAGGAAACCATTTAAACACCCCACCTCCCCCAGCTCAATACCACACTGGCACCTGCACAAACACAGAGGAAACCATTTAAACACCCCACCTCCCCCAGCTCAATACCACACTGGCACCTGCACAAACACAGAGGAAACCATTTAAACACCCCACCTCCCCCAGCTCAATACCACACTGGCACCTGAACAAACACAGAGGAAACCATTTAAACACCCCACCTCCCCCAGCTCAATACCACACTGGCACCTGAACAAACACAGAGGAAACCATTTAAACACCCCACCTCCCCCAGCTCAATACCACACTGGCACCTGCACAAACACAGAGGAAACCATTTAAACACCCCACCTCCCCCAGCTCAATACCACACTGGCACCTGCACAAACACAGAGGAAACCATTTAAACACCCCACCTCCCCCAGCTCAATACCACACTGGCACCTGCACAAACACAGAGGAAACCATTTAAACACCCCACCTCCCCCAGCTCAATACCACACTGGCACCTGCACAAACACAGAGGAAACCATTTAAACACCCCACCTCCCCCAGCTCAATACCACACTGGCACCTGCACAAACACAGAGGAAACCATTTAAACACCCCACCTCCCCCAGCTCAATACCACACTGGCACCTGCACAAACACAGAGGAAACCATTTAAACACCCCACCTCCCCCAGCTCAATACCACACTGGCACCTGCACAAACACAGAGGAAACCATTTAAACACCCCACCTCCCCCAGCTCAATACCACACTGGCACCTGCACAAACACAGAGGAAACCATTTAAACACCCCACCTCCCCCAGCTCAATACCACACTGGCACCTGCACAAACACAGAGGAAACCATTTAAACACCCCACCTCCCCCAGCTCAATACCACACTGGCACCTGCACAAACACAGAGGAAACCATTTAAACACCCCACCTCCCCCAGCTCAATACCACACTGGCACCTGCACAAACACAGAGGAAACCATTTAAACACCCCACCTCCCCCAGCTCAATACCACACTGGCACCTGAACAAACACAGAGGAAACCATTTAAACACCCCACCTCCTCCAGCTCAATACCACACTGGGCTCCCTGGTCTTCAAGCTCACAGTAACATGGTTGGAGAGGCTCACACAGCCATGCTACGGAAGCCACACACTGGGTCCCTCTTAAGCCAGAAAGGTTGATAACGTGTTGAATACTGTCCACATAGATGCATTAGACAAGCTTAATCCAAATCCTTTTTTACACCGATAATGAAAAGGTGTGCATAGCAGCTGCTCAGTAAGATGCAGATGGTCAGAATAGAGCTTGCAGGGTAAGGTGCATATTAAGAAAGACTTTGAAAGCCTTTACTGTAGTGTTTAAATTAAGAAAAAAGACAACCTCAGAGCTGTTAAACAGTACAGCTAATTGAAAAGTTTCACAGTCTCATACAGAAATACAAAAATGACATAGGACTGGTTATCTGGCCTGCTGTGTTTAGTGGAGTTATAGTTCCTAGACCTCTTTACAGGTTTGCAATGCTGAAAGAGTTAATACTAAGTAACTTTCTAGATAGACTGCCCTCGTGTAACTCATTAGACATTGTTGAAAGAAAAAAAAGACTTGATAGGTTTTATAAAATGTGAATAAACTGCTGTGACTGATGGAATAAGATTCCACAGAAACGAGTGAAATGAGTAAACTTCTGCCAACTGGACCTTGGAGGAGCCTTGGCATGGCAGCTCAACTTTGTGTTCTAATGGCCACTTCTTAGTTCTTACTACAGCTCCCTGGTGTGTCCTCTGTATACGTAGGTATGCAATGCTTACCTTAAAGAAGGGGCTGTGAAGCAGCTGCTTGC
Source organism: Polyodon spathula (assembly GCF_017654505.1). Classification (NCBI taxonomy): domain Eukaryota; kingdom Metazoa; phylum Chordata; class Actinopteri; order Acipenseriformes; family Polyodontidae; genus Polyodon; species Polyodon spathula. The sequence continues at coordinate 50,457,626 of NC_054542.1, read as the reverse complement.
CACCTCGCACGATGGAATCTTCATATTCATGCTGCCGCTGCAAAGCTTCGGGAAGTCCTTTCACCAGAGCAGCTAAAGCACTTCCGGTGAAACTCTACAAAACAAAACCAAAAGAAATGGAGCCATGCGAAGCACCATGCAGCCAACAATACAGAACACTGCAGGGGCCAGCATTGGGGGAAAGGAGGTTTCCATGAGCTGCATGCACAAAACCTTCAATAGGAACTCAAAAGAAATACTCAACTAAAATCATACATTTGTGCAGACAGTATGGGTGCCTCTCTAGGGACACACACTGGACAATGCTGCTGCTATACTTGGAGCCGTCCAGTCCCTACCCACTGTATGAGACTACAAAGTATTAGTTGCCAACAATTCACCCAATTCAGGGATGGAAATAAGACTCCCATTGCATAGCAGTTTGAGCCATTCCTGATTATACTATGAGTTTAATAAGACATACCTGAGCTTGTTACATAAACACTGTGTCTAATCAAGCTTTTTACCTTGGGATGGGTAAAACTGCTGTGCAATAGGAGTGTTATTTCTATCCCTGCAATTGCAGAGCTCCAGTTTCCTGTGCAGCGTACCATAGAGCGAGGCTCCCCGTTTCCGTCTCCCAGGATCCTGTTGATGTTGATGGATTGTCCAAACTCCGTCGTCAGCAGCTTGCGCAGTCTTTGCAGGGCCCACATCCTGAGGCTGGCTGCTACAAATTACATCACAAATAAAACCATTGAAAGCAAAAATAAAAAAAAGGCACAGGCAGAAAGGTCTGCTCATTAAGGAATTCAAAACTGCAGATAACATGCATCTACTGACCAGCATTGAAGATTAGCTTAGAAACAACTGCCTCACTGCTGTTAATGCTTTTTTTATGTATAATTGTTTGAGTTTAGTCATCCTTACTTTTTCTGAATAGAGCAACATGTAGTACAGCAGCAATATAAACTTACCAAGGGCACTTAGCTGTGCACAAGCTGCCAGTGAGGCTGCCAGGCGAGGAACTATACCCCTGTTTGAGGCAAAGTTGAAACGGAAATCTAAGAGACAGGTTACCAAGTCCATTGAGGGGCAGGACAGAATGCAGCGGTCAGACAGCAGATCCTTTGGGCCTGTATTAAAAAATAATATATATATATATATATATATATATATATATATAAAATATATATATATATATATATATATATAACACACACACATATATATATATATATATTATATATATATATATACACACACATATATATATATCTATATATATATATATATAAAATAGCTTATATATATCTAATATATAAAATAGCTTAAACACATTCTTATGAAATATAAATAAGCGTAAGACGCACCTGCAGCAGGCATGATCGGGTACACTGTGAAGCGCCAACCCCAGCCATTCACAGAACCATCACTGGTAAATTTCCACTTCAGTTCATCACCAGGAATACGGAGTTCACTGGACCAGTCCGACCACTCTCGACCTGCCAATGCACAACAATCAGACAGCAGCATTTACAACAACCTGAGTCCATTCAAACAGAGGTCTGGACTCGACCGCTCTGATGCTTTCATTCAAATCAGAATGTAAGAGGATCTCGGGCTGAATGATTCAGAAGAGCAGTCAGGTGCCTGCTAGTAATAATACGCCTGAAAGTCGTAAGCATGGTGCTCCAAAATTGCACGTAGTGAATATCATGGATACGATTTCATTCGCTGTATGACCTTCAAGGAAACGGGACAGACAGAAAAGTGGCTCGAGCATCACCTGATCGGACAGACACGATCCGGTTGGCACCGTCCATTACAGTGAGTGGATCATGGCGTCTCTCTGTAGAGCACTGACGGTCAAACTCCACTCTGAGGCCTTCAGCACCTAACACAACCGCCACAAGAAAGTCAGGGCAGAGGAAACAAGCATTTCAACAAGCAATGAAAACGGAACTTAACTAGTGAGGAAAGACAGAAATGAAACGGACAGTACTGCAAATTAAACAGTTTCAGTGCAGAACTGTGAACAGCCAAAGAAAAACAAGTACCCTTCTATCAACTGATAGTGTGATTCGGCTCCATAAAAAAAAAGGTACATTCCTAAAAATAGTGACTAATAAGCCGTGATTCTAATCTAGTTTGTACCTGGTATTTTAACAGTGCCACTGGTGGAGGTGTCGTCAATGTAGGGATGGCTGCTCTCCACCACCACTGGCTGTGCAGAAAGACGCCCACTCTGTGAGTCTGAAGCCACATCTTCCAGCTCTGTGACACACAGCTCCAGCAACATGTCAGCCACCTACCAAGAGGCAGCCAGTTAGCAAGAGCAGCAGGACACAAGCAGCCACTGAAAACACAAGAACCCACACTCCAAGCCTGCCGAGACAGATACAGGACAAGCTGTTCGTGTTTACCAACCTGTGGATAAGCAGTGCCCATTCCGGACAGCACGGCAGACAGCACCTGCTTCCCTTTCTCCTCGGCACGTGCGGACACAGCTAGCTTTAACAGGTCCACCATGACCCGCGTGTCATCGGGGACCAGCAGGCTTGTGAATTCATCCAGGTACTGGGGCTCTGCGCCAGCCGTTTTACTGTGGCTTTCAGAATCCTGTTGAGAGAAAAGGTTCACAGCTTGCATTCAATATGAGGAAGAAGAATAAAAAAAACACAACTGAAAAATGCTTCAAAACATTAAAACTGTCACTGGAAATTAGCCTACTGGTTCAACTGAAAATGCAACGCACCCTGTGCCACGTAAGTGACACTTATGTTATAATTAGATGTGTCCCTGATAAACAAATACAATAGACAAAAATGTCATTCAAGAATGCTTTAAAAAAGTACCCAGTGCGTACAAGAGAAACCCTACAGAATTAACACATTGAAGCCTGCACACTCTCACCTCTTTGGTTTATATTAAAAGCGTTTGTCTCTGTTGAAGCCTGCACACTCTCACCTGTTTGGTTTATATTATCAAAGCGTTTGTCTCTGTTGAAGCCTATTACCTCTTTGGTTTATATTATCAAAGCGTTTGTCTCTGTTGAAGCCTGCACACTCTCACCTCTTTGGTTTATATTATCAAAGCGTTTGTCTCTGTTGAAGCCTGCACACTCTCACCTCTTTGGTTTATATTATCAAAGCGTTTGTCTCTGTTGAAGCCTGCACACTCTCACCTCTTTGGTTTATATTATCAAAGCGTTTGTCTCTGTTGAAGCCTGCACGCTCTCACCTCTTTGGTTTATATTATCAAAGCGTTTGTCTCTGTTGAAGCCTGCACACTCTCACCTCTTTGGTTTATATTATCAAAGCGTTTGTCTCTGTTGAAGCCTGCACGCTCTCACCTCTTTGGTTTATATTATCAAAGCGTTTGTCTCTGTTGAAGCCTGCACGCTTCATATTATCAAAGCGTTTGTCTCTGTTGAAGCCTGCACACTCTCACTCTCACCTCTTTGGTTTATATTATCAAAGCGTTTGTCTCTGTTGAAGCCTGCACACTCTCACCTCTCACCTCTTTGGTTTATATTATCAAAGCGTTTGTCTCTGTTGAAGCCTGCACACCTCTTTGGTTTATATTATCTCCTGCACCTCTTTGGTTTATATTATCAAAGCGTTTGTCTCTGTTGAAGCCTGCACACTCTCACCTCTTTGGTTTATATTATCAAAGCGTTTGTCTCTGTTGAAGCCTGCACGCTCTCACCTCTTTGGTTTATATTATCAAAGCGTTTGTCTCTGTTGAAGCCTGCACGCTCTCACCTCTTTGGTTTATATTATCAAAGCGTTTGTCTCTGTTGAAGCCTGCACGCTCTCACCTCTTTGGTTTATATTATCTCTCACCTCTTTGGTTTATATTATCAAAGCGTTTGTCTCTGTTGAAGCCTGCACACGCTCACCTCTTTGGTTTTTGTCATGGTCTCAGCTATGATGCTGGCGGCGCCGGGGTCATCTGTTACTGGAATAAACGGTCGTGAAGACGCAGCACAAGCAGAAGGAGTTGCTGCTGAAGAAGGGGTTCCTGCATCTTCTGAACAAGCAACCTGAGCACACAAGACAAACGAGTCCAAATGAACACCACAGTGCAACACATATTCTACCTAGGGCATGCTGTACCTTATCAAAGAGTATTTCTATCTGAACAGAGGCTTACCTTCCACAGATGTTCCCATTCTGACAACTAGTGTAAAAACTCAATTCACTTTATTTTAATGAAATTGAAAGCACTGGTGGTATAAGATTTCATTTAACTTATAACTTGATATATCCTGCACAGCCTTCCTTTCTGGCACTTCAAAGTCAATACACGCTGTTTCTGAGGTTTGTTCTTTTGAAAAATTAAAAAGGTATATATTGTACTAAAAAATAAATGTAGAAATATTAGAGTGTTAGATTGAAAAGCTCTACAGTGCAGGTTTTTCCACACACAAAAAAAAAAAGAATACCACAGAAATTGCATTACCGGTACATTTGAATTGGATCTGTGAAAACCTTAAAGTGAAATGATTGACAGCAGCAATATATTCTGTCAATTCTAGCACTCCGTTACTTTGCCTATTGATATGAGATGAGGAAGTTACTGAATTGAAATGAGATTTTGGCAACACATATCTATAAATAAACATATATCTCTGTAATGAGGTCAATTTAAAGTGGCAGAGAAACAAGGCATTTGTAATAACGTACAGCTTACAAGTCAACTACGTAATAGTTCAACTGTTTAAAAAAAAAAAGCTCAAAACCCTAAGAATCTCTAGTCACCATTTGTACCTTCTGTGTCAAACGTAAGACCCCAAGAACCTCTATCCATCACCTGTACCTTCTGTGTCACGTCTCATTGCCTCAGGCTTTCTTGCTGCAGGGCACGGTACTACTGTACTCAGTATTTTTTTTTGTTGTATTTAACGAATGGCTTTCTCCATCTTCTTCAATACGAGGCACTTGTTTCTTACCTCCCCCCTCCTGTCCTGCCAGGGGTTTGGGCTCAACCTCTCCTCTGTCTCTGTAAGGAATGGGAGACCCTCCCCCTCAGAGGGGCTGGATGCTGTGGAGGACTCCGAGGGAGGGACTGGGGAGCTGGCAGGGCATTCCACGGGAGCAATCATACTGGCAGGCATCAGGGCACCCACAACTGCATCCCTGTGGAGACAGCATGAGAGTGGTCAACAAACTGGAGAGAAGACAACACAGCCCATTTACACAAAGGAGGAGGAGGAAGGAGCTCATCTGAACCAGTGCTTGAAGCACTGCACCAATACCAGCACCAGAGCGTCCCAGCGGAAATGAAGAGTTCATCTGAACCAGTGCTTGAAGCACTACACCAATACCAGGACCAGAGCGTCCCAGCGGAAATGAAGAGTTCATCTGAACCAGTGCTTGAAGCACTGCACCAATACCAGGACCAGAGCGTCCCAGCAGAAATGAAGAGTTCATCTGAACCAGTGCTTGAAGCACTGCACCAATACCAGGACCAGAGCGCCCCAGCGGAAATGAAGAGTTCATCTGAACCAGTGCTTGAAGCACTACACCAATACCAGGACCAGAGCATCCCAGCGGAAATGAAGAGTTCATCTGAACCAGTGCTTGAAGCACTGCACCAATACCAGGACCAGAGCGTCCCAGCGGAAATGAAGAGTTCATCTGAACCAGTGCTTGAAGCACTACACCAATACCAGGACCAGAGCGTCCCAGCAGAAATGAAGAGTTCATCTGAACCAGTGCTTGAAGCACTGCACCAGTACTAGGACCAGAGCGGACACAGCAGAAACGAAGTGCAGTCGAAGTGCACACTTCTTCAGAGTGGTGAGGGGGTGGAATGGGCTACCTCGTCATGTTCTTGAGGCAGAATCACTTTAAGAACCAACCTGACAACATTTTTAGATCAATCAGCTACTAGGAACCAGACGAGCACTGATGGGCCGAATGGCCTCCTCCCCAAAAACATTCACATGTACAAATACAGCAAGTTAGAACAAAAGCACCAGTCCTATAAAGATGCAATATCTATAAAAGAGTCTTAAGTTTGAAAAGAGTCACCCCATGCAAAGACACCATCTAAAAATGTGTAAGTTAAACAAGAAGACAGCTGGGCACCCCATTTAGCACCTCTCTGTTACTGCTGTAGGAACTAGTAGCTCCAAGCTTTTTGAATCCTACTCTCAGGCTTTCTGTACTACGCAAAACGGGTCACCATGGTCAAATCAAATTACATGCATTTCAACACAAAATCATTATGTATGTTTCAAAATGTACACAACTAGCAACACAGATGAAAGTCAAACCCAGAGTAGCCATAAAAAGAGATCATACGTAGACATTCCAACCATTAATTTGTTCTGAAAAAGCTACACTTTAAGAGAAAACTGTGCACATGTTTTCGTGAGCTGTGACAGATCATAAACGACCTCACTCGGTTTATTAGCATTTGAAAGTGTAACACAGTCAACAGGCATCCTCATTCTGATAAGCGCATACACTTTTGAAATGTCCTGCTGGAGTTTCATTACAATTAGAAAGCGGTTTCCCACATGCATATCCAACTCTATTGCAGTGGGACCTGCAGATCCCTCAGTCCTGGTTCTAACACCCCTGTGTGGTTACAGTGAAGAGAATGAACTGCAGGGGAAGCTTCTGTCATCCTTACCTGGCATACATGATCTGTAAAGCAGTGAGGACATGGGACAGAGCCTGCTGTTTGGAGAGGTTCCCATCCAGGGAGAGCAGGATCTTAGCCAGAGATGGGCGCTTCACTTTGGAATTGTTTTGCCCGCTGATTTTATTGCTGACTGTGGAAGAGTCTGTATCTGACTGAACACCTGCAGATAAACACAATATATGGAAACGAGAATAAACAAATAAAAGCAAATTACATATTATATCAACATGACCAATATTCTGTAATGAACATTGCAAATTCTAGTGTTCATATATTTCTACAAATAAAGAACTATATTGGTTAGTTTAGTGGAAAATGTTCTGAACACATTGAAGTTGTGTTTAATAACAAATACCCCACACCTAATAAGACAGTCATTACAACAGAGAGCACATTTCAAGATCATAAATCAAGCATGTCACTGCCATTCATCCCACTCTACATACAACATGCAAGTCATCAGTACCACAAGCACCAGGACATCCAGTGTGTGGAAAAGTATAAGCAAGCCTTATAACAACTGGATAAGCAGTTCTCTAAACTGCGCCATGGATTTTGGCGCCTCTGCTACATAACTACCACACAACCGCTGTACCTTTTCAATGACTTCTTACTCACTTTCAGCAGCATTACTTCAACCTTTGATGATTTGCAACACACTGAATTGCTTTAGAAGCCGATCAAGGAAGGCAAGGACAGTAATCACGTCCTAGGTTTACAGTTACGCTTCCTATGTATAGACTCAAAGCAAGAACATGGATATGGGGATTTACTGCACTAGCAGGACAGCTGAAGGACTGAAGCTGGCAGCTTGTTAAAATGACAAGGTCCTCAAGACTAGATTGGATATAGCACTTCGTGGGTTAGCTTGACATCAGTCTGGGGCTGTCCATAACAAAAGAAGAGCGCAGTAAGATAACGAGCGGAGTGGAGACGAGACGCGGCCGCATTGGTTAAACTGCTTCCTACCCAAATAGGAGGCTCCTAAAGGATCCCTGGCTGTCTGGAAGAGGACCGGCTCATGCACGGACGGTGTCGCTACATCTACTGTGGTCCAGGCCACGCTGTGGGAGGAGCCGCAGGCCACACGGCTGATCTTCTGCCCCTCCAGCCCATGCACCAACGTGGGCTTCCTGTTGACTGTGGTGGTCCCGTTCCCCTGCTGTCCGTGGTCATTGTCGCCCCAAGCATAGACCTGCCGATAGAAGACACTCGTCTGACTCAGGCCCAGAAAAGCAGCACTTGTAACGCATTAGTAAAGGGCCAGCATGGACTCACTCATATTCTACCATATTGATCTGGAGCACCATGCACACATTTCCAATTAGCATTGTGCGTGCAGATCAATAGTTAATCTAAGTACATGCTTCTTACGAGAACACACACAATGTTATCTTCATGCATGAATGGTGGTAATATTATATGACATTTTATGTTTCTTCAGTGATAACCCACTGGAAAAAAGTGACTGGCCATTCACATATTTGCTTGGTAAACTTTGGAGGTGGAAAAATAAATTGTAGATTAAGAGCTTTGTTTTTGTTTTGTTCAACATCATCTCATATTGATCACTGATCAGTGTGGAAATCTCTTCTTACTGGAATGGAAAAGCATTGTGTTTCAATAGAAAGGAGGTTATGTACCTGCCCTGCCTCTGTGACAGCTAGGCAGTGCAGAGCCCCGACTGCCACATGGACAATCTTCTTCCCACGGAGACCTTCCACTACCTGCGGCTTGCGAACATGGACGTCAGTCCCATGGCCAAGCCGAAAATAGTCTCCCTTGCCCCTGTACACAAGAAAACAAAACACAATGTAAATAAAAACAGGACTGCACCAATCCAGTAGCATCACTATATTTATTTTTTATTGTTGGGTCTTGTTTTACAGGCCTTTTTACTTTATTTGTATTTTATTATTGTGAAGCGCTTTGAGATGGTCTTGTATATGTTTTTTTTTTTTGTACTGGTCTAGCCAGTTTGCCTGGTGTTTCTCTTATTGAAGTGTACCATGTCCACACCACTCCTGTCTTGGTGAGTGCCAAGGAGAACTGAGCTCCACACTCAATCTGGCACACCCCCTGTCCGTTGAGCCTCTCGACGTTCTGCGGGACGTTGCACCCTTCACTCCCCCCTCGGCCAAGCTTGCCAAAGTCCCCATCTCCCCAGGAGAACACCAGGCCTGCACGAACAAGAACTTGTGTCAACGCATACAACACATCACTACATTTAAAAACAAAGACACAAAGAAAATGCACTGTTACCTTCGTCACTTAATGCCAGTGTCTGTGCGTCTCTGCTTCCACAAGCAACCTGAATAACTCGATGTCCCAGAACCACTTTCACCTAGAACAGGTAGAAATAAATAATGCTAGCAGGTGCTTGCCACTGCTGATTACATAGAATTAGGCCTATGAGTACCATGAACCAGTCGATCACTGGGATTTTTTCCAGTACTCAGCGACTTACCAGTTTAGGCCTCAGCTGTGTTGTGTTGTCCCCGTGGCCCAGCCTTCCGTACTCCCCCAGGCCCCAGGTGTACAGCTCCCCACTGGAGGTGATGGCAGCACTGTGAGAGCTGCCGCAGGCAATGTCCCGGATTCGCTTCGTCTTCAAGGCCTCGATGAGGCGAGGTTTGTCACAGTTCCTAAAGCCAGGGAAGAGGGCAGATGGTCAGTACGAACTCAACCCTGGTCTTAACGTCCTGAAGTGGTATGCATTGCTAAAAGTAATTCTATGTATGTTGAAATTATCAAACCAAGACACCACATTTAATTAAAACAATGCCCACTAGGAGTGTTCTAGCTGGGATGATCTGTCCTGTCCGTTTCATAGCAAGTCAGTGCTCTATAGATCTGCACACGTAGTATTGAGCTTGTGACAAAGAAAAGCTGTTTCAAAGAAACTTACATCCTGCTGAAATGTCCAAGCTTCCCATCATCCCCTTCACCCCAAGAAAAGACCTTCCCATCCACAGTTAGAGCCATTGCATGGCGCCCCCCTAAAAAAAGAAAGGAACCAATTACGTTGAACTACAACAAAGCTGGTGTATAACAGAGGGTGTAGGGAGGAGCCCTTGTCCCCTAGTCAGACCCTTTACTTATAAATATCTTAGTATCACTGAATATACAATCAAGTCATCTTTAAATAGATGCAAAACTTTCTAATGAGAAGCACTGGACCTGTCTAACACCAATTAACAATACAATGTGGGGAAGACCAAAAACACACAACATTATGCAAATACTTAACTATGCCAATTATATATCAATTTGCACAGGTATTTTTATCAGGATTTTTTAAATTTCCAAATACAGGCATATGTTTCTCTCTCTCTAGAGAGCGATACTCCTGTAAACACAGATGGCTCAACTACTTATCCAGGTTTCATTCAGCTACAAATACACTTCCTTATTTATGATGCCCTCTACTGTCTAAAAAGGGTCACAGAATGCTGCGATATTCACTACTAATAAAAGTGTATCAATTTGCCCAAAAAACTAAAACCTTTTCATTCTATACTGCATATCTTTGAAACAAAGACTGCATTGTTCTAGATGAACCCACGTGTTTCTGTGAACTCACAACACAATCTAAATGCCAAGGTTCAGAGTGGATTGAGCCCCACCAGATTGCTATATTTGAATACTGTCATGTTATCATTTAAAGGATAGTCAATTGAATTGAGGAGAATCCCATACCAGAGTGCACCGCTACCTTCTTCACGATGTAGTTGCTGAGAGCGCTGATCTGTCGGGGAGTGGGGATGGTTCCACTGCAAATCCCCAGCCCAAGCCTCCCATTGGTCGCTTCACCACAGGCATACATCTTGCCCTCTGCAGTGACTAGGAGTGGAGAGCAAATACAGCAAGGTGAGAAATATTAAAAATCAACGGGACTCTACTCATACATTGCGTGTAAGCCAGTGGTTACCAATGTATTTGGGAGGAAAAAGTCTTGAAAACATTTACCTGCAAACAAACTCTTTGAGCCTCCAGCCACCTGCACCACGTTTAATGCAGAGAGGGTTTCTGAAAATGACGGGACCTTAATCTACACAGAAAAAAAAAGAGATCCATTTTAATGAACACTCAGCTGAGGATCTAGCTCCAATACAACAGTGTGGCTCGTCTCACACCAGCATGTGGCAAGACATTCAGTGCAAATAATTGTTTGGCACGAACGCAGTGGAAAACACCACCCATCAATCTACATCAATGTAGATCCATCACAAAAGTATGTACAAATACAGCACAGAGTAAGAGATGCCAGCGTGAATGACTGTACCTTAGATCCCTTGAGTCCTCCAAGCTGGTCTTTGTCATTCAGACCCCAAACAAAGACTTTAGTTCGGATTGTCGCAGCACATTCCAGCCCTGCGGATTTCTTCTTTACAAGACTGGAAGAGAAATGACTGTGAGCTGAAGCCATGTCTCAGGAGGTTCTGTAACCATTTCATCTTACAAGCTATCACTGCAAATGATCATCCTTTTGTCATTAGATAATATAGTTAGTGAATTGAAGTTTGCACCGTGTTTAGTTTTTTTTGTTAACAGAAAATTAATAGTCAATGTGTGGACTTGGGTAACTGAGCTTGTTCATTCACAGCTGTTATCAGTATAGTAGCTGTATCTATGAAACGACAGTGCAGTACAGGTTTGTTCATAGCTGTTATCAGTATAGTAGCTGTATATATGAAACGACAGTGCAGTACAGGTTTGTTCATAGCTGTTATCAGTATAGTAGCTGTATATATGAAACGACAGTGCAGTACAGGTTTGTTCATAGCTGTTATCAGTATAGTAGCTGTATATATGAAACGACAGTGCAGTACAGGTTTGTTCACAGCTGTTATCAGTATAGTAGCTGTATCTATGAGACGACAGTGCAGTACAGGTTCATTCATAGCTGTTATCAGTATAGTAGCTGTATATATGAAACGACAGTGCAGTACAGGTTCATTCATCGCTGTTATCAGTATAGTAGCTGTATATATGAAACGACAGTGCCGTACAGGTTTGTTCATAGCTGTTATCATCAGTATAGTAGCTGTATATATGAAACGACAGTGCAGTACAGGTTCGTTCATAGCTGTTATCAGTATAGTAGCTGTATATATGAAACGACAGTGCCGTACAGGTTTGTTCATAGCTGTTATCATCAGTATAGTAGCTGTATATATGAAACGACAGTGCAGTACAGGTTCATTCATGTTATCAGCTGTTATGAAACATGCAGTATAGGTTTGTTCATAGCTGTTATCATATAGTAATACGACAGTGCAGTACAGGTTCATTCATAGCTGTTATCACCAGTACCTGCCAGTGGTGGTCTTGTCATCATCGTCCGACTCGTTGTCGGAGGCCAGGAACGGCACGGTGACCAGATCTTCGTCCTCTGCTCGGAAGCGCCCCACTACTCCCAGGCTGTGGATCTTGCAGTCTATCCCGGAGCTCCTGCACTGCTTGATAGCAACCTCAATGTACCTGTGATACTGAAGCCACACAAAGCAATCAGGAAGCTCAACATGGCAAGTTACGTTTTAATGCAAATCCTTCACTTATTAAAACTAAAATGTTTCCAAGGCTGGATGCTCTTTCAGCACAAAGAAAAATCAATGCATTCATATTATTCTTAATCTTATTATTAAGTAAAATCAATTCTTACAGAGAGTAACAGTGACTATGCCTGCGCCGTACCTCTGTGCAGTCATTCAGCAGGGGCACTGTGGTGTCTGTCGGGTTAATGTTGATTGTCTTCAGCTCAATTAGGTTGTTCAGGGAGTTCCCACCTGGAACAACAAAGCAGGACCCCATACTTTAAACACTAGCATGTGCAGATACTAAACTAAAACCGAGGGAGAGACACATGCACGTTTTCAATGAAAAACAAGAAGCAGCATCTTCTGGCAGGGCAACGCCCCTGAAGGGCTACTTTGTAACCATTGCAGAACTGTTATCTCTTCCCTACCTGAAACCACAACCAGCAAGGGCATGTAGCTGCTGTCTGCTGGATCCACAGCCATCTTGAGTCTATGAACTAGAACGTCAGGGAAGAGCTCCAGGCGAATCCAGTGCTGAAAACAGAAGCAACGCAACATGGTGCTGAAAGAATGCAAACCCAGGCTTCAGACCAAGTGCTCTTACTCTTGAAACAATCAGCAGTATCATCAATGGAGATCTTTCTGCTCATTGCTTCTAATACTATTCAACTTAAAGAGTATGCAGATGTTTCAAGCAACATACTGTAGTAAAACAAAGTCAGAACTTTCTTCATGGTCTGTCCAATGGGACTCACTCTGGCTGACACAGAAACCAGATGTGCACCAGGAAGAACAGTCTGGGCTTTATAAGCTACAGAGTGGTTCTCAAAACACAAAACAAGTTAAAAAGGGGACCATCCTATCATGTGTGATCCTGGAATACATATATTGAAATTCAGAACAGTGTGAGAATATCCAGCAGAAGCTGGGTTGGGTTCAAGAATACAAAGCATTTTAAGCATGAAAGGTCATTTACCTAGAACTGGACTAAAGACTAAACCTAATGCAATCACCTAAGCAAAGCACAACTGGGATTATGCATTTAGGTCATGTCTAAGAAGAGCGTTTGACAATTGTATGAGCTACGACTGTAAGTTAGCATGTTGCAGAAGGTGGAGCAGTTGATGGCTGTTGCATGGAACCTGCAGCATCGATATGAGGTTGCTATGAGAAGGCTAATCACATTGGAACCTCAGCATACTTTGCCCTGTGATCCAGACGACTGCCAGCACTGCTCACTGCTGTCGATGAGACGAGAAGCTTGATCCACAGAGGAAGACACACTGAGATTCTTCACCACTCTCGACCACTCATCAATCAGCATTCCTCGCTGGCTGCTGTGCTGGCGTTTCAGCTGCTTGCCAGAACGCCCACAAAACACAGGGGATTGCCCTGCAAGTAAAAGAAGCAGCTTTCAGCCATGTCCAGGCAACGATATTCGAATCACTGCCGTGTTCAAACAAATGCAGTGGTTTATATAGCTGCTTGACAGAGCACCAGAAAAAATGCTTCTGGTTTGACCGAGAGCAGTGCTAAATGGAGGTGCTATTTAAACTGCGGACCATGTGAAACTCCACACGTCCCAATCGGTGGGGCGCATAGTACACACAATATTTCATATTTCAAATCAGTTTATTACCAGCCCCTAGTAAACACTGGTGTACGGTACGTTTTTCAACTTGCTGCACTATCCCTAGACAAAAACATTTCACAAGTTAAACACACTGTCGAGGCAGAATAAAGAGATCACAAATGTAAAGATAGCTCTATGAAGATATGAGAAACAACTGAATAAATGAGTAGCACATTGCGCATGTGCCTTTACAACAGCACTAAGAAGTGCTAGGTGGTATGGTTTTAAGGTGCAATAAGAAGTTGTGCTGGTTTTTTAAGAAAGCTCAATTTAAAAATAAATAAATAAATAAATAAAAAAACTTACCTGGCTCGTTTATCCTGCCAAAAGCGTGCCTCGTGTTGTGCTTTCGGGTTTTGAAACAGTTTTCACAAAAATCAAAATCCTCGCAGTTTCTGCACTTGAAGCGAGGCCCGTTGATGGGGAACATCTGACAGCCATCACACCTGAGAGGACAATGCAGTTACATTGCAGGGTGCAGTCAATGAAACACGCACTGCTGTACAATGAAACACGCACTGCTGTACCGAGAGGACAATGCAGTTACATTGCAGGGTGCAGTCAATGAAACACGCACTGCTGTACCGAGAGGACAATGCAGTTACAGTTGCAGGGCTGCAGTCAATGAAACACGCACTGCTGTACCGAGAGGACAATGCAGTTACATTGCAGGGTGCAGTCAATGAAACACGCACTGCTGTACCGAGAGGACAATGCAGTTACACTGCAGGGTGCAGTCAATGAAACACGCACTGCTGTACCGAGAGGACAATGCAGTTACACTGCAGGTTGCAGTCAATGAAACACGCCCTGCTGTACCGAGAGGACAATGCAGTTACACTGCAGGGTGCAGTCAATGAAACACGCACTGCTGTACCGAGAGGACAATGCAGTTACACTGCAGGGTGCAGTCAATGAAACACGCACTGCTGTACCGAGAGGACAATGCAGTCACACTGCAGGGTGCAGTCAATGAAACACGCACTGCTGTACCGAGAGGACAATGCAGTCACACTGCAGGGTGCAGTCAATGAAACACGCACTGCTGTACCGAGAGGACAATGCAGTCACAAGGGTGCAGTCAATGAAACACGCACTGCTGTACCGAGAGGACAATGCAGTCACACTGCAGGGTGCAGTCAATGAAACACGCACTGCTGTACCGAGAGGACAATGCAGTTACATTGCAGGGTGCAGTCAATGAAACACGCACTGCTGTACCGAGAGGACAATGCAGTTACACTGCAGGGTGCAGTCAATGAAACACGCACTGCTGTACCGAGAGGACAATGCAGTTACATTGCAGGGTGCAGTCAATGAAACACGCACTGCTGTACCGAGAGGACAATGCAGTTACATTGCAGGGTGCAGTCAATGAAACACGCACTGCTGTACCGAGAGGACAATGCAGTTACATTGCAGGGTGCAGTCAATGAAACACGCACTGCTGTACCGAGAGGACAATGCAGTTACATTGCAGGGTGCAGTCAATGAAACACGCACTGCTGTACCGAGAGGACAATGCAGTTACATTGCAGGGTGCAGTCAATGAAACACGCACTGCTGTACCGAGAGGACAATGCAGTCACACTGCAGGGTGCAGTCAATGAAACACGCACTGCTGTACCGAGAGGACAATGCAGTTACATTGCAGGGTGCAGTCAATGAAACACGCACTGCTGTACCGAGAGGACAATGCAGTTACATTGCAGGGTGCAGTCAATGAAACACGCACTGCTGTACCGAGAGGACAATGCAGTTACATTGCAGGTTGCAGTCAATGAAACACGCCCTGCTGTACCGAGAGGACAATGCAGTTACATTGCAGGGTGCAGTCAATGAAACATGCACTGCTCCAGTTTAAAATCTGTATGGAATATTTTGAACAGAGCAGAGCCCAGTGATCACTAGTGTCACATGTTGTTCATAAACCCAGTTGTGTTTCCTCTTAGCTTTGTTTCTTTGGTATTACTTCATCATTTTTGACTGAGCCAAGATTATTGCAATCTCAGAGTATTTTAAAATCACAATTTCCAAAAAGACACTAACCTGACTCCAGGATGAATGCTGGGCACCAGCTCCATCTCAGACAGCAAACCAGTCCAGTGAGACTGCTGAGGGAAATCCACAATCACGTCTTTTCCATTGGCACTGAAAGCTGCACAGGAGACAAACAGAAGTGGCACCCTATTTATTTCTTTTATTTTTTTACTAGACCAGTTTCAAAAAGGTGACTCCTGTCAGCTATGGA
The DNA here is from genome assembly GCF_017654505.1 of Polyodon spathula. Classification (NCBI taxonomy): domain Eukaryota; kingdom Metazoa; phylum Chordata; class Actinopteri; order Acipenseriformes; family Polyodontidae; genus Polyodon; species Polyodon spathula. The sequence continues at coordinate 50,441,563 of NC_054542.1, read as the reverse complement.
CACACTTGGGAAGTACAGTTTCTGGCCACTATAAAAGTGGTGAGCTGTGGAATGGGATGGGAGAGTTTAAGATTTAAGAGAATTTAAGAGAATCATTAAGACATTTTAATCTCTGCGCGTGAACCCAGACCACAGAGGAGCCTGACGTCTGCAGAGACTTCAGTATATCAAAAGGGGTAGTAGATCTAATATATTATGATACAGAACGACACTACAGCCATGTCACCAGCCAGCCACCTACACTACAAGTATTGTTTTCAAACATGCACTCCCTTGACAAACGTAACATTGAGAAAACGGAACTTCAAAAGCAAAGCAAATAATAAAACTTACCTTGAAAAGACCCAATAAAAAATAAATATATCAACCCCTATTTCAATGCACAATTTAAGAAAATACCTTTGATAACGCCTACACTCCTGTGAGTTACGGAGCCCCATTTATACTTTGGTGTCGTAACTGAAGCTTTGACTCGAACCTTATCGCCAATCTTTACGTGGGAAGGAGAACTCTGTGGTGGGAAACCTAAGGGCATAAAAAACCAACATGCAAGAACGTCCATCACACTGCAGCTACAAATCTTTGAAACACTGCGGGTCGGGTGAAATGAAAGCCCAGCATACCTAAGAGTTCAGCATGGATGTAGCGCACCCAGTATGTGCCTCCTTTCTGCTGCCAGTCACACTGTACGTTCAGGTCATGGAGCCCATCTCGGTCCAGCTTGATGACCTTCCCCACATCCCCTTCATAAACTTCTTCATACGTTCTGCAACATCTCACCATCATGCCTACCTGGAGAAATAAAGGGTGCATATAGTCAAGTACCTGATAGCTGTGATCAAATACAATCAGTCACATCAGGGATGGGAGACTCACCTGAGTTTGTTACCTATACACTGGGGCTGATCAAGCTCGTAGTAAAACCTGGAGTGCGTGAAACTGCTATGCAATAGGAGATTTATTTCCTTCCCTGCTTATCATTATCATAAAACACACGTTCAAGTGTGGATGCCAAAGAAAAACAAATCTGATGCAATGTCTAACGCTGCACAACAGACAGGTGTGGTTGAATATGCAGGCGAACACAAAGGCAAGTCTACCGGAGACAGCAGAGTATTTTTAGTAAGGCAATGAAATTCTGTCCAGTTTTTGCTTTGCATTTGCACAGTACCCGACGTTGCTGGGACCTGAAATGTATGGTATGGTTTTAGACTTGAAGCCCTTCTTACCTGAATGCTCTCTCGCACGTACACTGCGTAATCATCATTGCTCTGAAAATCTGACCGCTTCTTGTAGGTCTGGCTCTCTGTGACAACAGCACCAGATGGCTACAAATCAACAAAGTAAAAAAACAAGCACTGTCATTGTGCTGCAACTGAAAACAAGGACCCTTGATGGTGGAGTCAATAACAATACAAAAAATACTCTTTATGACCCAACGTATCGTTACAGGCCTCTGGGAAGTTGACTGAACAGTAAAAACAGAGGTGCAGCTTTAAAAAAACATTTAATTAAGTTAGTCAAAGCATTATTTATTTTAAAAAACAAGGCTCATTTAAAATTACTAAAAACTCATTTCTTGACAAGCAAATAAAACAGGTAATTGTTCTGACTTTTCAAATACAGAGGACAAAGCCTTAACAGTGCTCTTGCAGACTAGGTTGTCATAATAATGCCTCACCACAGTCACCGTGCAAGCTGCATATTGTAAAGTCATGCTCTAGAAGGAGGCAGGCAGCATGCAGCTGCCACAGTGGAAACACAGCTCTAGTTAGCAGTCACTGCGAGAGCTGAATACCAACCACAGCAAAGGCAGCCTCTGGCTCTTCCAGCTCTTCTATGATCTCCTCATCAGAGAATTCGTCAGACACAGTGTCCACGTCGGAGAGCTCCGTGATCTGCACATCGGGGTGATCCAGCATCCAGCCCACCAGAGCCTCCACACCTGCAACACACAGCCATTGAAGAGAAAGCAGCCACACATGATCTGTTACCACACCACGGCATCCAGCCCACCTGCAACACACAGCCATTGAAGAGACAGCAGCCACACATGATCTGTTACCACACCACAGCATCCAGCCCACCTGCAACACACAGCCATTGAAGAGACAGCAGCCACACATGATCTGTTACCACACCACGGCATCCAGCCCACCTGCAACACACAGCCACTGAAGAGACAGCAGCCACACATGATCTGTTACCACACCACGGCATCCAGCCCACCTGCAACACACAGCCACTGAAGAGACAGCAGCCACACATGATCTGTTACCACACCACGGCATCCAGCCCACCTGCAACACACAGCCATTGAAGAGACAGCAGCCACACATGATCCGCTACCACAGAGAAGCTCACAACTAATGCATGTAGTTCACGTGACACTAGACACAGGTTTAAATTTCACAACAGAGTCAAGAGTCTTACCTGGTACTCCGGACGCACTTCCACAGGTTCCCGACAGGGACTTCAGGGCAAACTCAATATTCTTCCTCTGGAATCCCATTTCCATCAGCTGGCCCACGAGGGGCAGGGGTGGGACTGGAGACACCTTGTGCTTTTTCTGCTTGGGGGGCAGGACTTGCTGCACTGTGACTGGGGTGGTGGCTTCACTGGAACTGCTGTCATCAAAGAGCGGAGACGAGGGGTGTGTGGACTCCACCGCCAGGTACTGACATACAGCAAGGGCTGCAGCCTGAGGACAAGGCAACACAGACAGTGTATGAAGACGCAGAACGCATGGAGTTCAGTGTCAACGCCGGTACAAGAGTGACACAATGCGAAAGGCTGAGGCCATCCTGTTTAATTCGGAATTGGCATTCTGGTTTTGTTTTCAGCTCTTTTGCTCAGCATTCAAACTGTTTAACTTTTTAAAACATTTTTTTTATTATTTTAAATCAAAATCAATGGTTTCTAACAGAAGTCACTCAGTCATAAGACTGGATAGCTTCCATACATGCCCAGATTCAAACCCTGTCAATAACTTGTGACGTATCCAAGGGATAATAAATGCTCAGATTTAAATGATACAGCAAAAGATTACTGAAATTACAGAGTATTGTGTCTAATTACAAACCACAAGGCATGCATATGTAACTATATAAACAACATTACAAAACAGACTGTGTAAAAAAAACATTGCCAGGATGCAATTACAGCTATTGGGGTACAAACCAAGATGACAGAAGTATGATGTTACTCAAAATGTATGTTTCCAATGGCACTCCGAGCACCTCACCTCAAGCTCTGGTCTGTCAAATATGGCTTTGACTGGGGAAGGCTGTGTGGCTGCAGAGAGTAGCTGCTGGAGCAGGATCAGTGGAGGCAGGGGGTCCTCTGGAGACAGGTCTGCATCAGGGGAGGACACCACTCCATCTTCTGCAAACAACGTGAAAACCACTGGGATAAGGACACTGTACACTCAAGCAGTGGTATGCAGCCCACACAACAAGGCAGGGTGTTTAATGAATGACTGAAGAGACTAACAGTTTCAGCATCTGCCATGTTTGAAACATCACTTTTCAAAGGAGAAAAGGCAATTCTTAAGTTACTGAAGTGCATCCTGGTATATATAAAAAGAACAAATGTCAAATGAAATGTAAAAGAACACTGGTTGTTTGACAAATGCATACTATACACAGCAGTACATACAGAATCTGTACAGCAGGCTTACCACTGGGAGCTGGTACTAGTTCCAGCACAGCAGGCTGGGAGAGGATCTGTCTCAGTTTATCCTGATGGGAAAGTAAAGCTCGGGCCGCCTTCAGGATGTATAATCTCAGCTGCTGACATCTGAGCACGTGCAAGTCAACTTGATCTTAATGGGGGGGGGGGGGGTAAAAAAGTAAATTAATTTGAAATATCTTTCCTCTTACTTTATAAGTCACCATACCCCTGTGTCAAAAGCACATTCATTTTGAAATCACATTTACCAAATAGTTTCAAATCTGCAGATGGGTGACGTTTCTTTGTTGCATACACTAGAACAGGATATTTTATTTAACATATAAATATTACAAAATGGACAGACTGCACAACACAATAAATGAAATGCTAATGTTATGCGCAGGAAACTATTCTCTGTGTGTTGAAGGTTGTTCTCCAGGTGGTCCGTTCACCAACATCCAGTAACCCTGCATTCCCAGCAAGCTCTGAACAGCGACGGTAATCACGCCTCAGCCGTACACCGACTCCCAAACATCCAGGAACCCTGCATTCCCAGCAAGCTCTGAACAGCGACGGTAATCACGCCTCAGCCGTACACCGACTCCCAAACATCCAGGAACCCTGCATTCCCAGCAAGCTCTGAACAGCGACGGTAATCACGCCTCAGCCGTACACCGACTCCCAAACATCCAGGAACCCTGCATTCCCAGCAAGCTCTGAACAGCGACGGTAATCACGCCTCAGCCGTACACCGACTCCCAAACATCCAGGAACCCTGCATTCCCAGCAAGCTCTGAACAGCGACGGTAATCGCGCCTCAGCCGTACACCGACTCCCAAACATCCAGGAACCCTGCATTCCCAGCAAGCTCTGAACAGCGACGGTAATCGCGCCTCAGCCGTACACCGACTCCCAAACATCCAGGAACCCTGCATTCCCAGCAAGCTCTGAACAGCGACGGTAATCGCGCCTCAGCCGTACACCGACTCCCAAACATCCAGGAACCCTGCATTCCCAGCAAGCTCTGAACAGCGACGGTAATCACGCCTCAGCCGTACACCGACTCCCAAACATCCAGGAACCCTGCATTCCCAGCAAGCTCTGAACAGCGACGGTAATCACGCCTCAGCCGTACACCGACTCCCAAACATCCAGGAACCCTGCATTCCCAGCAAGCTCTGAACAGCGACGGTAATCACGCCTCAGCCGTACACCGACTCCCAAACATCCAGGAACCCTGCATTCCCAGCAAGCTCTGAACAGCGACGGTAATCGCGCCTCAGCCGTACACCGACTCCCAAACATCCAGAACCCTGCGTTCCCAGCAAGCTCTGAACAGCGACGGTAATCACGCCTCAGCCGTACACCGACTCCCAAACATCCAGTAACCCTGCATTCCCAGCAAGCTCTGAACAGCGACGGTAATCACGCCTCAGCCGTACACCGACTCCCAAACATCCAGGAACCCTGCATTCCCAGCAAGCTCTGAACAGCGACGGTAATCACGCCTCAGCCGTACACCGACTCCCAAACATCCAGGAACCCTGCATTCCCAGCAAGCTCTGAACAGCGACGGTAATCACGCCTCAGCCGTACACCGACTCCCAAACATCCAGTAACCCTGCATTCCCAGCAAGCTCTGAACAGCGACGGTAATCACGCCTCAGCCGTACACCGACTCCCAAACATCCAGGAACCCTGCATTCCCAGCAAGCTCTGAACAGCGACGGTAATCACGCCTCAGCCGTACACCGACTCCCAAACATCCAGGAACCCTGCATTCCCAGCAAGCTCTGAACAGCGACGGTAATCACGCCTCAGCCGTACACCGACTCCCAAACATCCAGGAACCCTGCATTCCCAGCAAGCTCTGAACAGCGACGGTAATCACGCCTCAGCCGTACACCGACTCCCAAACATCCAGGAACCCTGCATTCCCAGCAAGCTCTGAACAGCGACGGTAATCACGCCTCAGCCGTACACCGACTCCCAAACATCCAGGAACCCTGCATTCCCAGCAAGCTCTGAACAGCGACGGTAATCACGCCTCAGCCGTACACCGACTCCCAAACATCCAGGAACCCTGCATTCCCAGCAAGCTCTGAACAGCGACGGTAATCACGCCTCAGCCGTACACCGACTCCCAAACATCCAGGAACCCTGCATTCCCAGCAAGCTCTGAACAGCGACGGTAATCACGCCTCAGCCGTACACCGACTCCCAAACATCCAGGAACCCTGCATTCCCAGCAAGCTCTGAACAGCGACGGTAATCACGCCTCAGCCGTACACCGACTCCCAAACATCCAGGAACCCTGCATTCCCAGCAAGCTCTGAACAGCGACGGTAATCACGCCTCAGCCGTACACCGACTCCCAAACATCCAGGAACCCTGCATTCCCAGCAAGCTCTGAACAGCGACGGTAATCACGCCTCAGCCGTACACCGACTCCCAAACATCCAGGAACCCTGCATTCCCAGCAAGCTCTGAACAGCGACGGTAATCACGCCTCAGCCGTACACCGACTCCCAAACATCCAGGAACCCTGCATTCCCAGCAAGCTCTGAACAGCGACGGTAATCACGCCTCAGCCGTACACCGACTCCCAAACATCCAGGAACCCTGCATTCCCAGCAAGCTCTGAACAGCGACGGTAATCACGCCTCAGCCGTACACCGACTCCCAAACATCCAGGAACCCTGCATTCCCAGCAAGCTCTGAACAGCGACGGTAATCACGCCTCAGCCGTACACCGACTCCCAAACATCCAGGAACCCTGCATTCCCAGCAAGCTCTGAACAGCGACGGTAATCGCGCCTCAGCCGTACACTGACTCCCAAACATCCAGGAACCCTGCATTCCCAGCAAGCTCTGAACAGCGACGGTAATCACGCCTCAGCCGTACACCGACTCCCAAACATCCAGGAACCCTGCATTCCCAGCAAGCTCTGAACAGCGACGGTAATCACGCCTCAGCCGTACACCGACTCCCAAACATCCAGGAACCCTGCATTCCCAGCAAGCTCTGAACAGCGACGGTAATCACGCCTCAGCCGTACACCGACTCCCAAACATCCAGGAACCCTGCATTCCCAGCAAGCTCTGAACAGCGACGGTAATCACGACTCAGCTGTACCTGTGAGGCCTCGACTCGGGGGTTTCATCATTCGCTGCTTTTCCACTTTACTTCCTGCCAGGTTGACGAGCTGAGCCCAGATGGCCAGCATTGGCTCACTGAAAGGCAGGTTATTCACACTGAATGCAACCACTGGGAGCTGAAAGAAAGAGCATGGGAATTAGTGCTTGTGTGCAAAACATTCAGCTTTTATTGAAACGTTTCTTAAAAATTTAAACAAAAAGTCACGATTTAGATATATATAAAACAAGCAGCTTAGCTTAGAATTAAAGCCACGGCAGCTATTAATGTTACGAATAAGTCTTAGCATTATTAGAAAACATGTAAACCAGCTGCTGTAACACAGTATGCTAATAAACAGCAAGAAAAGACCTCTATAAAAATGAAGGTCTTAACACAAAAAACACACCGGTTTGAGCTGACTCAATGGGCAGACTCTGCAGGTTCGCATTTCGTGGAACTGGACGGTGATTCTTCCCTTGGGGGTGATGCGGGTCACTGTCCCCTCTCCGAACTCCTCATGAATCACCTGACCCCCCAGGCGCAAGCGGCCATCTATCCCGCCAATCACTGCCAGCACCGCCATCAGACTGCCCACACCAGGGTCTTGCGAGTCTGGGAAATAGTCTTCCAGAGCGGTCTGCGGACAAAAAGAATCCCTCTGCTTTACAGGACATTCGTTCAGTAGGACACGCAAGCTAATCACCATGTTAACCCTATGAATTTGTGAATCAGTCAATGTGTTCACTGGAATATGCGTCCGAAGGCACCCACCCCCCTTGTCTGCCTCCCTGCCATGACGTCACCAATGCAGTCCAGCTGGGAGTTGATGTACTCGTTGATGAGTCCGTTCCACTGGCTGAGGGAGTGCAGGCTCCTCAGCACAGCCACAATCTCCTCTGCTAGAGTGCTGCTGTGAGTGGCAGTCAGCGATGCCTGAGGCCGGGATTTCCTCCTTCTCTGGGAGCCTTCTGCAAGAACAAACAATACGGAGATACATCAGTAACAGACAGAGAACAAAACCACTATGTGATCCATATCCATAGCACGAGACAAACGGAACATCAAAACACATGTATGTGTAAAGTTACGCCTCTCAGGACTGTCCAAACACCCACTGACCCTTCCCTCAATTACTGGATTATTTTTGATGTAGTGTGCAAAGATATCAGTGTACCCATGCTGCAGTCAGACTCCCTGGCCTTTGTCTCTTCATTGCAGCTTACATCTTCCGGGTTTGGGGTGTCATGCTATGCCTTACACCATCCAATAAGAAACTGTGCTCAACATAAGATAGATGAACACATTTAAAAAGTGTAACACAGACCTATGCCTGAAATAGCCCCCTTCACTGCAAACCCTTGTATATTACATGCTGGGTGTTTAACTCAATAGATCTCTTCTGTTCTAATCACTGGAGAGAAGAAACAGAAACCCGCCCTGCTCTTACCTCTCAAGAGAGGCAGGTCTGAGGAGCAGGTGCTGAGCAGGCTGCCAAGAAAACCAAACAGCTTTTCAACCAGGAATTTCATGTCGCGCGACCGCTCTGCTTTGTCCCAGGAGGGTAGGACAGCTTGCAGTAAACGCAGCGCTAGGATCTGCAAAGGAAAGAAGAAATTAAGAAAGAAAAAAATCTATTACAGCGGTAAATCTTTTTATTTATTGTTTTAAGTATTCACTGTCTCCATAAACCATGTACAACTGAAAACGACATCTTTTGAAAATTAAATGGCGATTTATGTTGTGCATTACAGCATTATAACACCCCAGTGCTTTGGGGAAAGACATGAATTCAGTCAGAGAATTCTACTGCCGGAGAGTATATATTCATACCAACTATAAAACACGCTTATTCTTCATTCAAGATCCACTCTGAACTACACTGAGCTATGTTGTGCATTTGTTCTTGAATCCACAATACAAATGCTACACACCTCTGATATATAAAGTCTCTCAACTCATCATTCCACCTCTAGTTCTGCTCCCCATATATTCCTATAATTAATGCTTGCTGTCACTTTAGTCTCAATCATGCATCCCTACCTGTATCTGCAGTGTCACAGCAGTGAAAGACTGATCCTGCACCCCTACCTGTCTCTGCAGTGTCAGAGTAGTGAAAGACCGACCCTGCATCCCTACCTGTCTCTGCAGTGTCAGAGCAGTAAGACTGATCCTGCACCCCTACCTGTCTCTGCAGTGTCACAGCAGTGAAAGACTGATCCTGCACCCCTACCTGTCTCTGCAGTGTCAGAGCAGTGAAAGACTGATCCTGCACCCCTACCTGTCTCTCCAGTGTCACAGCAGTGAAAGACTGATCCTGCACCCCTACCTGTCTCTGCAGTGTCAGTGAAAGACTGAGTAGTGAAAGACTGATCCTGCACTCCTACCTGTCTCTGCAGTGTCACAGCAGTGAAAGACTGATCCTGCACTCCTACCTGTCTCTGCAGTGTCACAGCAGTGAAAGACTGATCCTGCACCCCTACCTGTCTCTGCAGTGTCACTGAAAGACTGATCCTGCACCCCTACCTGTCTCTGCAGTGTCACAGCAGTGAAAGACTGATCCTGCACCCCTACCTGTCTCTGCAGTGTCACAGCAGTGAAAGACTGATCCTGCACCCCTACCTGTCTCTGCAGTGTCAGACTGATCCTACATCCCTACCTGTCTCTGCAGTGTCAGAGCAGTGAAAGACTGATCCGGCACCCCTACCTGTCTCTACAATGTCAGACTGATCCTACAGCAGTGAAAGACTGATCCTGCACCCCTACCTGTCTCTGCAGTGAAAGACTGATCCTACATCCCTACCTGTCTCTGCAGTGTCACAGTGAAAGACTGAGCACCCCTACCTGTCTCTGCAGTGAAGACTGATCCTGTCAGTGAAAGACTGATCCCTACCTGTCTCTGCAGTGTCAGAGCAGTGAAAGACTGATCCTGCACCCCTACCTGTCTCTGCAGTGAAAGACTGATCCTGCACCCCTACCTGAGTGTCAACTGATCCTGCACCCCTACCTGTCTCTGCACTGAAAGACTGATCCTGCACCCCTACCTGTCTCTGCAGTGTCACAGCAGTGAAAGACTGATCCTGCACCCCTACCTGTCTCTGCAGTGTCACACCTGTCTCTGCAGTGTCAAAGACTGATCCTGCACCCCTACCTGTCTCTGCAGTGAAAGACTGATCCTGCATCCCTACCTGTCTCTGCAGTGTCAGAGCAGTGAAAGACTGATCCTGCACCCCTACCTGTCTCTACAATGTCAGACTGATCCTACATCCCTGCCTGTCTCTGCAGTGTCAGAGCAGTGAAAGACTGATCCTGCACCTCTACCTACCTGTCTCTGCAGTGTCAGAGCAGTGAAAGACTGATCCTACATCCCTACCTGTCTCTGCAGTGAAAGACTGATCCTACAGTGTCAAGCAGACTGATCCTACCTGTCTCTGCAGTGACACCCCTACCTGTCTCTGCAGTGAAAGACTGATCCTACATCCCTACCTGTCTCTGCAGTGTCAGAGCATCCTGCACCTCTACAGTGTCAGAGCAGTGAAAGACTGATCCTGCACCCCTACCTGTCTCTGCAGTGTCAGACTGAGCAGTGTCAGACTGATCCTGCACAAAGACTGATCCTACCTGTCTCTGCAGTGTCAAGACTGATCCTGCACCCCTACCTGTCTCTGCAGTGAAAGACTGATCCTGTCTCTGCAGTGTCAGACTGAAAGACTGATCCTGCACACCTGTCTCTGCAGTGAAAGACCCTGTCTCTGCAGTGAAAGACTGATCCTACATCCCTACCTGTCTCTGCAGTGTCAGAGCAGTGAAAGACTGATCCTGCACCCCTACCTGTCTCTGCAGTGAAAGACTGATCCTGCACCCCTACCTGTCTCTGCAGTGTCACAGCAGTGAAAGACTGATCCTGCACCCCTACCTGTCTCTGCAGTGTCACAGCAGTGAAAGACTGATCCTGCACCCCTACCTGTCTCTGCAGTGTCACAGCAGTGAAAGACTGATGGCCTTCCACAATCTTGATGAGCAGGCTGATCCACTGAGAAGTGCTGAGAGCGATGCACATCTGAGGCATCAGCGCAATGCTGCGGACGAAGCCCAAAGTGCACCAGCTTCTGTGCTGCTCCCTGGAAACCTGCTTACTGGAGGCGCACGCTTAAAAGGAAGCAGAAACAAAAAACCCATTAGCACTCACAGAAGCAGCACCTCTAGCCACTGCCAGGTGTGTAAACAAGAGCCAACCTTCCACACACAGACGTGAACCAATTCAAAGCGCTACACAGTCACATGTTTGGTTGGTTCACGGGCTTCGGTTATACAACAATAAGCCTCTTCCTAATCGTACACTACACTGCCGCCGCACACTGTGTGTACACCAGTGTACCTACTGGTTGCATTAAGAACTGGATGCGAGGTGATCTAGATCAAACTCTTAACTAACCCTACACCTGCTTAGCAATTTACTTTGTCTGTTCAACCTTAAAAAAGGCAGAGAGTACTGGGGTTACAGGAAAACAAAGACCTCTGGTTTGAACTGTACTGAAGAGAAAGACACAAATTAACTGTATGAAGAGCCACAAGCAGATAAATCAATTACCTTTTTAACCCTTATAGGAGAAAATCATATAGCAGCAAAGGAGTTCAGGGTTCTTTTTGTTTTCAAAATCACAAGAATCTAAATTAATATATTCCTCTTCTTGTTTAAATTCACCTTTTATATCTTGTTCTATTTTAGACTCTGCATCCAGGTAACTTTTTAAAAACATGACAGGTTTAAAAAGTACCCAAACATGTCTACTCTCCAAGTACAGAAGCACAGTAATGTGTAACCACTAAACTGTTCCACTGCAACACTCTACCCCTAGCAGAGGTAATACGATGGAATACGAGGAATACCAGTGTAACCACTAAACTGCCCCCCCTGCAACACTCTAGCCCTATTGGAGGTAATACGATGGAATACCAGTGCAGCACTCAGCTTCACTTAGGGAGAAGGAATGCCTGTAAACTCTATGGCGGGACAGATCTAAAATATCAAGATTAATACAATATATTTCAGATAACTGATATTCTACACCTGTACCAATAAATACAGGAATAAGAAGTATTTACTTGTTTTGTCTGCTGCTCCACTCTCCACCAGAACACGGAGGAGGCCACATAGTGTCTTGTTGGCTTCGGTCTGCATGACCTCTGCATGGATTCCTGCAGAGAGCGCCATTGTCTTCAGGAGGTTCACAGTGCTGGTCTGCATCATAGCTGTAGGATGGATGCTTCCTTCAACAGACTCCCCTTCTGAGTACCAGCAAGAGAAAGACAGCATCATTACAAAACCATTAGCAGACTCAAATCACAATGTTTTACAAAGAGCATCAAATAGAACTGCCTGGGGAAACAGAGTTCTCAGCATTCATAAGACAAATGAGCGCTGGCGAGCCCTCCTTTCCAAAGACCTGTCAGAAAAGGTTCCTCACCAGCATCGTCCTCTGTGTCAGAGTCCTCTGTGGTGGACTGGGCAGCAGGCGGGGGCTCCGAGAGTTTCAGATCATACTTCCCTTCCTTCCCCATCCTGTAGGAGTTGGTGCTGCCCGTGTCCCACTGCACCCGGATCCAGCCATCTTCCCCCAACTCTCCAATCACACGCCCCAGTCCTGGGGGTGGGCCGTCCTTTAAGGGGCACATAAAAGTACGTTTCATAAGAACACTGCAGAACAGCAAGTGTGAATTCTTAAAAAAGACAGGCGGCCATTTGAATCAGCTACCAAGAAGTGTTGTGTACCAGTGACAATTTAGCATTCTGCCATGTCTGGCAATATTATCCTGGTGGTGCAGTAACACTATGTGGCTTTCACATCTCATGGCAATAGTCACACAATCCATCAGTCATTGCCCTACAAAGTGGCACTATATAAATCACCCTGGTTTAATATCAAGCAGTGAATTCCAGTTCCTACTGTTGACTGTGCTCTCACCTGATCTCCCCATTTCCAGTCGACCCCCCTGGTGACCCTCGTCCCGATTTTCATCATGGTGGAGAGCTCGGGCCCAGAGGCCGGCAGTGGAGTGGGGGCTGATTCCTTCCTTGACTCCTCCAGTACAGTGGCAGAGGTCCCGTGAACACAACCACTGTCATCTTCAGTGCAGCTGGGTCCTGTCCGACCAACACATGCTCCAAATTACACGAGGGCTCACGGAAACATCACAAGCAACAGCCCAGTGCATTTAATAAAACAGTTCAGACTAACAGCTTTGTGGCGCTGTACCATAATGAAGGCCAGGCACCATGGAGGTCCAGTGGCTTAACATACCATTAATATCACCAGCAGGATTAATATACAGGTCAAAGGGCAGAGGTCATTTATACACCACACTGTTGCTGAAATGGACTTGCTGGACCCTTCATGAATAGAAGTCTAGTTTAACCAGCATGACTTTCAATGCAGTCCTGAAGTAGTGTATAACAGGGCTGCACAGTATTACCTATTAGCCGCAGTATGGTCTGAGTCAGGGCCAGCATGCCCGAGTTCAGGAGAAGGCTGAGGCTGTTGGCTCCGTGTTTAAGGGACAGCATGTTCAACATGACCAGTAAAAAGCGTGCTTGCGGAATAGTGCCCAGGCTTGGTCCTGCAGGGTTTTCATTGGTTATGGTTTGCAAAGGAACAGGCTGCACACCTGCAAGAGAGACAGGGACAGAACAAGGGGGGTCAGTATTAGTGTTTCCAAAAATGAAAAGGTATCTTGATTATGATATTTATTGTCTTATGTAAAAGATGTACGTCAGCGACAGAGAACCCTCCCTGCCACGGATGTAACAAAAGTCTCCATGGTCTACGGCACACCATTTTTGTGATTCAGATTCAGTGTAAGGAAGTTCAATTAACTGTTTTAGGACAAATTCAAGCAACAACATTTCTTGATCCAATATTCCTACGACTAACCTCAGACCGAAGACTGTCTACTGTACTTTACTAAGCTGGAAGTGAAACACACCGCCCCTGTAGTACGAGCTATTCACTGTGGCTCTGCTTCATTCTTACCCAGTTCTTTAAACTTGGTGCTGGCAGCCAGCAGGATGCTGCGCACGTTCTGGATCGCCCACGCATACAGCTTGCCGAAAGTAACTTCCAGCAGCGTCCGGTTAAAAGGGGGGATGAGAGCCACATCCTTCAGGCAGTCAGACAGGGGCTCCCTGGAAAAGCACATGGGCACAAAGTGTACTTACAAAACAATCACACAGAGTTCCCATTGCTGAAATAAGGTGTGGAAGCAGACGCAAGCACTACAGTGAAACAGCAGCTTGTTAGAGATTTCAGATACAATCTCAGGATACAATGATGTTCAAACTGACATTAAACAATAGTTGGTCTCAGTTTGCCTTTAAATTTACTCAACATATGCTTTTGACAGTTGCAGTATCAGAACAAACGGTAAATCACAACCGTACTGAAGTAATGAAGCTACTAAACAAAACACTTTATGCAGCAGTTAAGCACAGTGAGAAATGCAGGACTCTGTATCTGTAGTGGAGTGCTTACATTTCAAGTCTGTTTAAAAAACAAGGAGCCAAAATTAGGATCATACTACAACCGAACTGCAGAATACACCCAGGGGCAATACACCCAGGGCTGGATGTACTCTCATGGAATGGCCCAGCAGTCGTTTTTGCTGTTGGAGCACAAGCTTCATTCCTCCGCTGAAACTGACTTGACACTTCTCTTACTTCTCAGAATTATAGCATATTTATTTTAAAAGGGCTAACATTAAATCAATCAATCAATCAATCAATAAATAGTTACCCTATACTGATCCCTTCAGGAGCAAGCCTCTGCCAACCACAAAACATGGCGTACTGCACGGACGGGAGTAGAAAGCTTTTCGAGGCGAGTCTCAGCATGGTGTCAATCCCCTCCAGCCGCACTTCAGCACGCTCCAGCTGCAGAAAGAGAAAGACAAGCGGTTTGACTGTGGCTCCCACTTACACGGGCCTGACAAGGAGACCTGGGGTGTGTTCAAGAAATGTAATTGCGACTACTGTATATCTGCAATGTAAAGTACTGACACGGTTTAGCATCTTGAGGCGCGGGTCCGGCTTGTCAAGTTATAAAACAGTCCACGTTTCTAAAACAACAGTCACTAAAAATAAAATGTGAACATCCAGCGAGGCAGCGAGGAGCTCAACTTGCTACCCTTAGGAAACACTCGCGGCATGCGCCTCATTCAATAGGAAAAGCCACGTCACGCCCTGATCACCGAACACACTCCTGAGCTCGACTCGCTACCGTTACAAAACGCTTGCACAGTGCGCCTCATTCAATAGGAAAAGCCACGTCACGCCCTGATCACCGAACACACTCCCGAGCTCGACTCGCTACCGTTACAAAACGCTTGCGCAGTGCGCCTCATTCAATAGGAAAAGCCACGTCACGCCCTGATCACCGAACACACTCCTGAGCTCGACTCGCTACCGTTACAAAACGCTTGCACAGTGCGCCTCATTCAATAGGAAAAGCCACGTCACGCCCTGATCACTGAACACACTCCTGAGCTCGACTCGCTACCGTTACAAAACGCTTGCGCAGTGCGCCTCATTCAATAGGAAAAGCCACGTCACGCCCTGATCACCGAACACACTCCTGAGCTCGACTCGCTACCGTTACAAAACGCTTGCGCAGTGCGCCTCATTCAATAGGAAAAGCCACGTCACGCCCTGATCACCGAACACACTCCTGAGCTCGACTCGCTACCGTTACAAAACGCTTGCGCAGTGCGCCTCATTCAATAGGAAAAGCCACGTCACGCCCTGGGCACTGAACACACTCCTGAGCTCGACTCGCTACCGTTACAAAACACTTGCGCAGTGCGCCTCATTCAATAGGAAAAGCCACGTCACGCCCTGGGCACTCTGCTCATTGAACACACTCCTGGTGTCGGCATCATGCTGTACATAGCGACATGCAAAGGTTTTACTCTGCTTGAGGGAATTTAAGATAAAAAAGCACAGTGAATAAAGTAAATTGGTCCTCACCTGTTTCAAAAGACATTTCCTCATTTTCTCTACATCCAACGGCTCCTCTTTCAGAGCAAATTCAACAATGGTAGCCATGAGTGCAGACTGAGGGAGCACGCCTTGAACGCTGTGCTTCAGCCACCTGTACCTGTGCACACTGGCCACAGAGCTCAGTAAAGGCTGCCACTTGTCCTGGAAAATAAATAAACACATGATCTATCTATCCATCTATAGAGACAGAACATACAACGTACAGTGTTCTGGTACAACAGGAACCTCATATGAAGACACTGCAACTGCAGTATCTCTAGATTACAACACTGTCAGACGTATAGTCGTGCTTGGCTCTTCTTTCCCGTCCCTCATTTAACAGTAGTGCTGAATCTCATGGGCAGGCACCCAAAACTGCCTACATTTACTGGAAGGGGTTCAACTGGGGCTATCAAAAGTCTACATCACTGGTACTCCATTCAACTGGCCCAAGATCCAATCCAGTCCAGCTTTTTACTCCAAGCAGGTTCTAATGTAGGTAATTGAAGCTGTTAAGAGGCAATTTAATAATTTGGGACCTGGTTGGAATAAAGACCAGGACTAGAATAGATCTCGAGGGCCAGCGTTGAGTACCACTGGTCTACATACTGTGTAAACCAGGGTTGTCCAATCCCGGTCCTGGAGGGCCACTCCACTCCAGGTTTAACACGTAAGAGGAGACCATTAACTGCTTTAAGATCTGGATGGAAGTTTAATTGGTTGAATGAAACAATTTAGAACCAGGTTGGAACAAACACCAGGAGTGGAATTGGCAGCTTTGGCCACCCCGGCGGTAGACTCTGTAAGACAGCGATTACCTTGGGTGTTATGACTGGCAATGTCTTTTTATCTGCGGAGGTAGGACTTATTGGGACCACGCAAGGAACTTCTGAATTGGTCTCTTCATTTTCAATTTTAGATTCCTCTACATCTGCAGATTCCGATTTCTTTGGCCCTGAGGAAGGAAAATATCAGCACAGGGTTAATACTCCGGTAATGAGAAATAACTCTTACAGCATCCAGGGGAATGGTGTACCAGAGCATGGTTTGTTAGCAAGGTGCAGAGTGGCAATCACATGGCGACAGGTCGGCTTTGTATAATTACCGACACGAAAGGCTTGATTTTTACTTGTACAATACCAATGATCCAATTTGACCTAAAGAATCACAGAGTACAGACGTGTACAGAATCTCTCAAAGTTAGGTCTTTATCATCCGGGAACAGAAAAGTCAGAGGAACGCAATGCGGCCATCTTCTTACATCAAAAGTGAAAGAAGCTGTTCAAGTCTCTGTACCACTGGAAACATGAAGTCATCATCTCAACAGGGTTAGGAGATGTCAGAAGCAGCAGGACAGCAGCTTCACAAAACATATACAAGCTGCCTTCACAGGGAAGTCCATTGAAATATACTGGTCTCCTAGTTTCAGTAAGGCGTAATGTAGATGTACCTCTGCTGAAATATGTTGCCAGGTGAGTGTCCCTTACAGGAATAGATGTGGTTTGATTGCAATGTAATCTCAATACCCCAGCACTCCTCTGAGCCCTACCTCTCTTTCTCCTCCTGTCCCGGATCAGCTTTTGTGTAATTCTCTTCCACCGCGGCAGGGAGCTGAGAAGCCTCAGCTTGGACATGATTGAGAGGTGGTTGCTGACCGCGGGCCGCAGCTCGTTAAACAGGAAGCGGAGCCGCTCGATCACCGGAGCACAGACCTCCTTGTAGGAGCGTCCCTGTTCCTGGTGGGTCTGAAACAAAGCAAAACACACACGTAGAATACCTACATATCAAACTAGAAAGACCATTTCAATTATGAGCTAATCAGAAAATTCAACTAATCATTACTTATATCATTTTAATTTACAAGTAAGTTGACAGTCCAGCTGTTAATACTTATTGACAGATGAAGGCGTTTTACCCTAATTAAGGAGCACTTTGCCTGGTAAACCATGCGGCACACATTGGTAACAGACTTGGGCAGCGACCTCTGCTTTCCTTGCTCCACCCCCAGAGTGCTCTGATTGACGAGTGAGAGAGCCACGGGACCTGCATTACAACACGTACAAAGCTGGTTAGACACCCAGGCAAAAAGAACAGCATCTCACTCACTCGCTTTACAAGAGACAAAGGGACAGCAAACTGTACCTCGCATATCAAGTTGGGGTTGCTGCATATTGACCCTTCTGCATAGTTTTTATAGGTACACAATACAAATAAAATGACCTTTTCAACAGGAATACCTAATAACAGCATTTATGAGTGGCCCAGTGCAACGTTCAAGGAGAACGGCAGGTCCACTCAGCTCAATATTGACAGATGTGCAGTTTTAATACATGCCAATGCTGCCAGCGTGCATTAATACAATGTTACTACTCTCACAGCAGCAAAGGGGAGCCAAAATAATATATTACTGATAAACAGGGCACACAGCTTCCTACTGGTCCCAGGATGCATAGTAAATGTATTCTTATTAAATGTTTCAATCAATATTAAGGTATTTAAAGTCCCTCCCCATTTTGACTTTGGTGAAGCCAGGTCCTCCTGCCACCACACCGTAAATCCACATACTGTGCAGCAGGTGTTAGGGCTAAGGTATCTCACAAGAACATTAGAAAAGGCCATTGGGACCCCATTAGCACAGAATCTAGTCTTGGATCCTACTATATCACCTGGTGGGCTATTCCATGCATTTATAACCGTGTTAAAAAAGTGCTTCCTACCTTCTGTTCTAAACTTACTTTTACTCAGCTTCCATATGCCCTCCTGTTCTCTCTGTGCTCAATTTAAAGTAGTGTCTTGAGTTTACTTTTTCTATACTTCTTATGACTTTACAAGACTTCAAATCAAGTCTCACAGTCCATGAGAATTCCACATGTGAGTTTATAGCACAGCAGCGGCTTCAACCGAGTAAAAGCAGGACGGTCTAGCACAAGACAAGGAGCTGCTATTGTGCTGCTGAGAAGCAGTGAGGAAATTATTCACCTAAATCCTGATGCTTGAGAAGACAGCAGAGCAGCAGCCGGCCCACTTCTTCCACAGGGTGCTCAAGGGGGAAGATGATGGGTGTGATGAGGTGGTACTGTTTGCAACAGCGCTCAATCTGACAGAGAAAATCCTGCAAAATAAACACATTAACAAAAAGGGGGGTTACCTAAAATATATACATGTGCTTCAGCGGTTTAGTGCTTAAAGTATCGAGGACTGCGTTTTTGGCAGTGGGTTTGGTGTTGTGTTAGTTCACGGTTGTAAGGTTATCAATCCATGATGAAGACTTCAGATACTGTGACAGGAAAGCATCTCTAAAAGTGCTGAAGTGTTTCCAATGCTGGGATTTTAGCGGCTGAATGAAGAAAGGAAAGTGAATGGAAGGGACAGGAAACGCACCTTGACAGTGTGATCCTGTATGTTGTTATCAGCGATGGCTTGCAGAAAGGGCTGGGAGTGGTCGCTCAGGGTGAGGCGGCGTGAGTACAGTTTGGATTTGTCTGGGGTGGAGGAGCCCAGTGAGCTACAGTGGTCTTCATCCTTTTCTTCGTTGTAGTTGTAATGGATCTGGCTGGTCTGCAGCCCTCCAGAGAAAATGGAAGACTGAAGCCACTCTGTCAAAACAAACAGAACATGCAGGATTAGGGCTCAAACAAAACACTTTGTTTTTCGAAAAATAATGGACTTATGTTTTAAATTTGAGCTTGTCTACTTAATGGACTACAGTTGGCCTATGTAGGGATGGCGATAAGGCTCCCGCTGCACAGCAGTTTGACACACCTGAGCTTGCTACCTCTACATACTGT
Organism: Polyodon spathula; assembly: GCF_017654505.1. NCBI lineage: Eukaryota > Metazoa > Chordata > Actinopteri > Acipenseriformes > Polyodontidae > Polyodon > Polyodon spathula. The sequence goes on along the minus strand of NC_054542.1, from coordinate 50,421,936 downwards.
GGCTAATTAAGCTCGTAGTAAAATCAGGAATGGGCGATACTGCTATGTAATAGGAGTCTTATTTCCATCCGTGCTACGTGTAGTTAAAAAAAGAGCTAAAGTGACCCTGAGCAAGTCACTTAACCTCCTTGTGCTCCGTTATTCGGACAAGATGTTGTTGTATGTGACTCTACAGCCAATGCAAAGTTCACACACCCTAGTCTCTGTAAGTCACCTTGGATAAAGGAAATGCTAAATAAACAAATAATAACCAGTCACTAAAGGGAGTATGGCCACAGTCCTTTTTATTTGTAGTGAAAACGCAACAGCATTCTTTGTGGGTTTACTGACTGGCTCAGTTCAGGGGACCCTAAACACAGGGTGAAGCACTGTAGACGCTTACCCTAAACACAGGGTGAAGCACTGTAGATACTTACTGGCACATTCCATCTCCATGGAAGACAGTGGTGTGCTCATTGCTAGGTAAGATGCATGTAACCCCAGCAGAAGGCCCAGGTTTCTCTCTGTGTCCATCAGAGGAGAGGACAGGCTTCCCAGGTCAGGAGTGTTGACAGTCTCCTGGTTAGGCTGCAGTAAATGAAAAGCAAACAAACAAAACAGAGCAAGTGAATATGCAGTACTACATGGCATCCGACACAACAATGTTCTATCAGGTGCCCCTTCTCTTTAAATATTCCATCAACAGATTCAAGACGGCCAGCAGAAAACTAGCAGAAACCACAGAATACTGCTGCTTGTGTTTTTCTTGTTCATATTTGTCAGATATTGTATTTGTGGGATAAACAACTCCGCCCAGCTATAGAAACAGTTATCTGCTAGAAAACTGACTTAAATGACAGCAGGATTAAGATCTGCCCCTGCCTGCATGGTTTCTCAGCAGAGTAAATTTGACTTCAAAGCTGCTGCATTTTAGTGCAAGGTTGCTTAGTATTGGGATGTCTTCAGTACTGACAGAAGTGTCCTGGACTATCCAGCACACAGGCCAACAGAACTGGACTATCCAGCACACAGGCCAACAGAACTGGACTATCCAGCACACAGGCCAACAGAACTGGACTATCCAGCACACAGGCCAACAGAACTGGACTATCCAGCACACAGGTCAACAGAACTGGACTATCCAGCACACAGGTCAACAGAACTGGACTATCCAGCACACAGGTCAACAGAACTAGACTATTCAGCACACAGGTCACTAGAACTGGACTATTCAGCACACAGGTCACTAGAACTGGACTATTCAGCACACAGGTCAACAGAACTGGACTATTCAGCACACAGGTCAACAGAACTGGACTATTCAGCACACAGGTCACTAGAACTGGACTATCCAGCACACAGGTCAATAGATCAGGGGCCCACTTGCCTCCATGTACTGGCCAACACAAAAAGCCTGCATGGAGGCCCTGGTGTCTTCAAACTGGAGGGCCGCTTCTAAGGCAATAACAGGGTCCTCTCCTGCAAATTGGGCTGCAAATACAAGGAACAAAATGTATGTTAAAACTAAAGGTTTGAGAACGTCCAACACCAACCAATACCAAATATCAGCAAGGTAACTGGTATATTTTGCCTGGGTTATATGACCTGCAAATTTCAGGTTCACTTTACTTACTGACTTTCCTCTCCTCCATTACTCTGGACTCCAATTCACATTCCCTCTTTACTATGAAGCATTGCTAGCACTAGGAAGATATTGCACATGTGTATTTCATCAGGCGCTTACCCAGAACGCTGTTCCCCGTCAAGGACTGTGCCTGGAAGTCTTTAATATCGTACACCTTGCCCTCAATCACTGTCCAGAAGCCCCCGTCCTTGTTGTGGTTTTCCAAGTCTGCTTTGCGGATTAACGAGATTTCCTCGTTATTCCTCGAGCTCTGTCCTGTGAAGAATGAACCTGCCGCAGCAGAACAATAAGTAGTTACATTCTTGGCAAGCCAATCCGAGAGCTGCAAACAATAACTCTTCCAATATCACCAGCAGGGTTGAGGGCAATTCCTGTTTTTGTAACTGCAATTTCTAAAACCAATTTCCAATTCCAATACCGCAATCCCTTTTAATCAATTCCAACACATCATTGATCAGAATTGCAACGAGTCGTGTTCTGTTAATGAGCTTCCCACAGAGGCAACACATGACTGACAGTGACGTCGTCGTTAGTCAATGAAAGCAGCTGAACAAATACCAACAACCGACTCTAAAATATCAATTCCTTCGAAGGAATTGGAAATCGATTTTCAAAAAGGAATAGGAATTAAAAAAACTAAAACAAAAAACAAACAAAAAACAGGAATTGACCCCAACAGTATCCGAGAAGATTATGAGTTTACCTGAATAATACAATAAAAGCTTTAACTGCTGTACCACTAGTTCACATGACACTGTGTGAAACCGAGGACGTACCCATAATCCCCGGCCAGGCCAGGTCTTCGTTGTCGTCTCTCTCTCTCCCCGGAGCCAGGTGATTGAATCTGTCCAGGGGCTCCAGCAGGCCTGCCAGTAAGGGGATGGCTCCAGTCTCCTGCATCAACCCTGCGTTCTTAGTGAGCAGCAGCACTGTGCTCACCACCAGCTCAGGAAGCAGCACCCCTGCAGGATCAGCAGTAACATTTCAATGAGAGCGTATCTGTGTGGTCTGTAGGGTACAGAGTGAACACAAGCAGACCAATGCACCAGCTATCATTCAGCACGTGTATGAGGCTTGCCTTTCAATCCTGTGAATTCAGTGCACATGGAAGGACTATGGCACTGCGGGTGCACCTCAGTCCTGACCTGGACACACGCCTTGCAATTCAGATCCAGGGCTCCCTCAAGCAGAGATAGCCAATTGAGTCAAATTGTACAGTGGTTTTGTGGTGTGGACCGATGTCCACTGGTGGCTAAGTTAGACAGTATCTCCCCATCCCAATATGAATGACAGACACATAGAAATAGAAATTACACAAACCCAGTCTTATTAGTTCTTACCTGTCAGATCTCCCTCTATAATTCGGGACACCTCTGCAAAATGCCTGTGACTGATGAAGGCAATGCTGGTGGCCACAGGCAATATGTCTCCAATGTGAGTGCACAGAAGTGCAATATACTTCTTCAGCAAGGAGCCCACTCCCAAAAGCTCAGGGCCTGCAAGTAAAATGAGGACAAAAATCATTCAGTCTTACTTGTTTTAAGACAAAACTAGTAGCCAGTTGTAAATCTACATTTAACAATATTGAACTTTAATTATTAAAAGTACAGTGGTGTACAACATATCAAAATGTAATGAATGAATTAATGAAAGAGTATAAAAATCAATGCAAGGCTGTCAAAGCTGTACGTTTTTGCATTAGTATTATTTTACGGAGAAACCTTTGCATTGCACTAATTCATATTAGCCTGTTGACGATTTGCCGCATTATTTTTCTTCTATAGCCATTTTTTTATTATTATTCATTATAAAAGAAATGTGTCCATTCCCAAAGCCTGTTAATATTTTCAAAAACAGTTCCACATGCATGTTTATCTGCAATACTCACTGTATCCGTTTGTCAGCTGGGGCCCATTCATGCCAGAATACAGCTTACTGACCAGCAGCCGCTGAAACCTCAGCAGCAGGTCCAGGGAGGCAGACCTCTCCTTGCTGAACTGCTCAGCATCCAGGCAGCTGGAAATGCGGCGGGCCACACCTTTCAATCTGGCGATCGTCTGAGAGGCGATATTCCTACCCGAGGACGACCAGCACAGTCAGTCACACCACAGTTCAAAGGCTCAGATTCAATACACACAAAAAAACAGCAGCACTTTTAAACCCCTCTCCATCTTCTTTTAAAAAGCATTTGATGCTTTAAAAAACTTTTCCTGCAACTTACTGTGTACCCTGCATCTGGTGTATTAAAGACAATTACATGAACACCAAGTAACTTTAAAAGAAAGAATACTTTCAAGAACAACTCATTCAATTGCTGTAAATGTAAGTGAAAAACATATGAATATATCTGAAAGATGAATTAGTCTGCTGTTCTAAGCGGGGTTATCTTTCCAAGACCCGAATACAGGTCTGCATTGCTGAAAGAGATCAATGATATTTGCCCCCTCAAAAACAGCTCTTTGGTTGGAGGATTACTTTGAAATCAGACTGTACAAAATTAACCTTTCAAGGCTAACCACAATATTAAAGTCTCATTTTGCAACGATTTGGCTTTAAAAGTAAAATCTGCTGTTCCGAGCTGTCCTACTTACAGTCTCCTATTCTCAAAAGCTGTGCTTCGTACCTCAGTAATTGCTGGACAAGTTGCACCAGTGGTAGGCTCTGCTTCCCCGCAGACTCATAGATGCCAGTGTTTATGAGATCCTTATCAAGAGGAGTTCTGCTTCGATGAAGCGTGGATGCACTGGCTTCCTGCTCATCTATTTCCTTTTCTTTCTGAGCTTCCTTCTTAGCTTCAATGTCCTTGAAACAAAAACATGTCAACAAGCAGAGAAAAACAAATACACACACACACAAATTCCAATGCATGCAAACTCTTTGTCTTTCCAAACAGCCATTGGAAATCAAAGGAAACAGAATGTCCGTGGATACTTTGTGTATGACAGTAAGTATTTTCTAACCTTGGTTAACAATCTTTTAAGAGGCTCCAGAAAACAATACAACTCCAAATCATAAAGAAACTGAAAAAATGAGAACCCTAAAGCGCTATGCATTGAACAGACGAAAGACAGAACTCACCTGAATTTCTGCTGTAATTGCAGCATTCAGTGCAGATTCCAAGCCTCCGTCTGCCATCAGACTGCTCACCAAGAGATCAATCATAAACCGCCGACCAGCACTGACACTCATTTCATTGCCTGAAACTTGAGAGAATGCATTGGGATTCACAAACCCTGCATGGATGGAAATGATCTGCTATAGCAGAGAGAAGATAGTAAATGAATCCCACTGGGAATGGAAGACTTGCTCAATAGAATGTAACAGCTCCTTACCTGCGTTGGGTAGGAGAGCAGACAGTGCTCTTGCTCTCTCCTCAGCTGTGGGGAGCAGCACTGACCAACCACTCTGTAGCACTGCCTGGGCTGCAGACTGCACTGTGCCAAGGACCCCAGCGTTGCTTGCTAACGTCACCACAGTCTGTTTCAGGCTGTTCAGTAACACACTGCCTAACCCGAATCCAAGGACTTCGGGGTCTACCTGGTTACTGATAGCAGCATGAAGCTGCAACAGGGAAAGACACAGCCCCCAATTAGCAACTAATCTTGGACTAGCTAATATACCCTTATGTAAGAAGCGAAGGTAAAGGTAAAAAAATAAAAAAGGTAACAACAACACTGCTGCTCAAAGGATGATTAAGACACTGTGTTATGCATTGCACTCCAACCGATTGTTCAAAGTCATTCTGAGAAGTGTACCTGCAGCCTCAGTAGGTTCAGTGCCGCTACCACCATGCATTCCTTCTCCTGAGGCGGGGGCCAGTCCGAGCTGCCGTCCAGACCCTCGCTCACCTGCCGAAGCAGCAGGTCCAGCTGTTCAAAGGTCACGGGGCACACATCCACGACAAACGGCACCCGCAGACCGACCGACCACTCGGAACTGGAGGACCAGGCAAAACTCTGAAACATGCAGATCAACGGTCAGAGTCTGCATCCGTCATGTACAGAATTACAACAAAACTCTGAAACATGCAGATCAACGGTCAGAGTCTGAATCCGTCATGTACAGAATTACAACAAAACTCTGAAACATGCAGATCAACGGTCAGAGTCTGCATGTACAGAATTACAGCAAAACTCTGAAACATCAGATCAACGGTCAGAGTCTGCATCCGTCATGTACAGAATTACAACAAAACTCTGAAACATGCAGATCAACGGTCAGAGTCTGCATCCGTCATGTACAGAATTACAGCAAAACTCTGAAACATCAGATCAACGGTCAGAGTCTGCATCCGTCATGTACAGAATTACAGCAAAACTCTGAAACATGCAGATCAACGGTCAGAGTCTGCATCCGTCATGTACAGAATTACAGCAAAACTCTGAAACATGTTAATCGACAGCCAAAGCCAGTCACTGGCTAAACTGGTTGAATAACCCTAACGAGCAACTGATTTCCTTATTAACGCAGTGGGGAACTTACTTTCCACAGAAAAAATAGCAACAAGTTGAATCTGTTCTGCAAATATAGCAATGATGATTCCCTGAACAACGATGCATCCCAACCACACCATCCTCTTACCATGGTCTACTGTCGCTGTGCTATTGATCTACAGCGCACATGTTTCTCTATACACTGAAAAGACAGGAAATACAAGGAAAGACACGTAAAGAATCCTGGAGTGACATTCATCTACCTGTGCAGGGCCGCAGGCTATTCCGACAATGTGTTTGGAATTCAGCCCTGGCAGAGCGGACGGTTCCTTTTTGTTTAAGCACAGGGTGTCGAAATGCTGGCACTGGTCATTGCTTCCCCAGCTATGCACTTCCCCATCATCAGTAAGCGCTAAGCAATGGGTAGATCCCACTGTAATATCAATCACCTTCTTGCCTGTTTCAAATAAAAAAGGAAGCACATTTCAACACACAATTAACTGATTGTATTTCCAGGAACACAAATACTGGAAAACAAGGTTCTGGTGGAAACCTTGAACCAGAGGACACAACTGGAAATGAAGCGGAGACAGTTCTTGTTTAGTTCTGGTCTCTCTGGACTACCTTGACTGGTAGTGGAGAGTTAAAGATGTGGGAAGTGAAGCAGAAACCCGGTCTTAATTCTTAAGAGGTTTATACCTAATACAACTCCACCTGGGTCGGGGGTGTACATTACTAACATCGCCGTTTTGTCAGTTTGTGGTATTTGCTGCAGTCCTAAATTATTCATGTACAGTGAACAAGATTACTACTGCAGATATATCAGGATCAGTGGCCTGAACTCATCACTGCCCATAAAGAAACACAGATGTGCACAGTGCAGCGGGGGAGGGTCACTTCATGATGTGCACAGTGCAGCGGGGGAGGGTCACTTCATGAACACACGTGTCACGGGGGGGGGGGGGTTCACTTCATGATGTGCACAGTCACGTCCCCCCACGCACCCCCCAGTGGGAAGTACTATACGGGTCACGTCATTGATGTGCCCAGTGAAGGGGGGGGGGGGCTCACTTCATGATGTGCACAGTGCCTGGGGGGGGGGGGGTGGTCACTCCCCCCCCCACCCCCACAGTGCACCCCGAGGGGTGGCCCCCGTGAACAGATGTGCACAGTGGGGGGGGGGGGGGGGGGGGGGGGGGGGGACACTTCATGATGGGCCACAGTGAGGGGGGGGGGGGAGGACAAGTGTCGGGGGGGGTGGCGGGGTCCCTTTATGAAGGTGCACAGTGCAGGGGGGGGCACCCCCCCACATGCACAGTGCAGGGCGTGGGGGGCACGTGACACAGTGTGGGGGGGGGGGGGGGGGGGGGACGGACTGTCATGATGTGGGGGGGGGGTCACTTCACTCCCCCCCACAGTGCGGGGGGGGGAGACGTGACACTCATGATGCTGCACAGTGAGGTACTTACACGGCACTTCATGATGTGAAGTCACTACAGGGGGTGGGGCCGGGGGGGGGGGGCAACGGACTCATGATTCACAGTGAGGGGGGGGGGGGGAGGGGGCACTCATGATGTGCACAGTGCAGCTGTTTTGTAAGTGAATCAAGGCAGCACAAGAGACAGAATCTGCAAGATTGTATAACATTACAAAACATTCCTGTCAAAAAATATTTCGATTGAAGTGACACAGTGCTCTTCTTGTTCCGGATATCAGTGTAAAATACCATCCACCCACCTTGCAAACTGTCCAGTAACTTTGGGTATCGGACATGCTCCTCTGTCCCGTGGCCAAGGCGCTGGTTATCCCCTTTGCCCCAAGTATAAGCCTGTCCGTATTTTGTTAAAGCGACAGAGAACTGACTCCCACAACAGACTTTCACAATGTCCAAGTCTTGTAACTTTTCCACTAACTTTGGTGTTTTACACCCATCGCTCCCTCCTCTTCCTAACTTTCCATAGTCTCCATCTCCCCAAGACCACACCTGACCTGAATGAAGAGAAAAAAAACCTCTGGTGAGTAATAATAAAGGTGGTATCAAAATAGAAATAAGTGCATCAACTCCAACACCATTAACTGTCAGAAACAGTGCAAATCATATTGACAGACTATTCAAAGTGTTAACAGACTCGAAGTAAAGAGTAGCATCTATCAAATGTATCCAAGCTGACAACGAAGCCGCATTCTTCAGGATTTTTACAAACTCTGAACAACAGTACAAGGATGAGCAGAAACGGCTCCAGCACATGAATCTAACTGAAAAAATTCAACCTCATCCTCTAGCATCAAAGATAGCAACCATGGTGATAAGACTTCAAAGTATGTCCTACTGTCTAATGGAAACCTTGTATCACTTACCATTGTCGCTCACTGCAAGTGTCTGAGCATCCCCACTTCCACAAGATACATCAATGACCTTCAGTCCTTTCAGCCCTGTTACAAGCATGGGTGTGGTCTGGTCTTCACTTGAACCTGGGTACAAAAAAGACAGACAGACGCTTAAGCTGGGAGATAGATATAGAAAAAATGAAGAAAAAAAAGTAACTGATAAGCTGAAAACTCACTATTTCAGTAGTTAGTTACAACTTCTTCAGATAGCATGCTAGAAATAGCTATGGTCAATTACACCATGCTACCTGTCACTGACCCTAGTAGAGCAGGAGCTGATCAAATCAGTTTAGTTAGCGCTGTATGTTACAGAATCACTGTTCTTGGTATTTCATGTAATAAGATACCATGAAAAACACATGCTTTATTTTGAAAAAGAGTCTGATGGAACAAGACATGCACGTGTGTTGTATGAAGCCTGCTGACAGTACCGTGTCCCAGTCTGCCGTAGTTCCCTCTCCCCCAGGTGTACAGCTCTCCATCCACAGTAATAGCAGCACTGTAGGTACTCCCACATGCAATGTGAACTACTTGCTTTCCACTCTGCTTTCCAGAAAAAGCAGCGATCACCGTTGGCTCTTCCAAGTATCTGCAGAAAAAGAGGAATCAGAGCCGACAACCATCCCAGCTGACAGGTCTTGTCCAAGGAGGAGTCCGGTCTGTCACAAACTAAGGGCTTCATTTTTAAAGTGGATTTTAAGTAAATTTACATCAATTTATCTCAATTGCAAAAGTAAAAATCTTATTTTCTTGCTTTACTTGTTGTTTGACAGGATAAATGGGTACTGCAATGAAATAGAAAAAAACTCTGGAAAAGCACAAATATTAACAGTTAAACCAGACCTGTGATGACAAAAACTGTCTTAGCAACATGTAACAGCCACTTCTTTAACATAAGGTCTGTTCCACAGGATGGCACTGAAAATAAAAACCAGGCAGTAGAGAGCTAAACGATTCTGGAGAAACCTGAATGGTACGTACGCGGTATCTCCATGTCCCAGCCGACCTCCATCTCCACAGCCCCAAGAGAAGACCTCTCCAGCAGACGACAAAGCCAGGTAGTGCTGCCCATCGGGGTGGGCTGCGATTCTCAGGATCTTCTTTGAAGCAAGACCCTGAACCAACACCGGCGCCTTGAACAAGCATGGATGCAAAGGTAAAGGCTAACTTAACAGTATCAGAATGAAGTTACAATCAGGGGGAAATGGCAAAGTAACAAAGCACACAATTAAAGGTTAAATACAAGACACTCACCAAGGAATCGCTCTTGTAGTTTTGATTATAGACTCCTCCATTCCTCGATAAGATGAGGAAGCTTTTCTCAGAGCAGACGATCTGGGCAACTCCCAGGTTTGCTAGAGCTTTACATTGGACAGGACTGCTGACATTGACATGAGGTTTCCATCCCACCATGCCCCAAGCGATCACCTCCTGCAAAGAGCCCTGAAAAAGCCATGCGGTGCATTAACCAGACACAACCACAACACATTCCGACAAGAAAACGTGCTGCCTGTTTATACAGGCAGCATGTGCAGCTCAAGCTTTCTCTCTTGTACATGTCTGCCAACAGAGCCTGGAAGGAATCTAAAATACTATATTTTTTTTTGGAGTTGGACACTGCATCAGTCAATTCGGATGCTGCATGTTCACAAGCCAAACCCTTCCATTTACCCGCCGAACTTAAGCACAGGATCACCAGCTACTGATCCTTAGGCAATGGCCCAGCCTAGGAAGCCTCTGTCTGGATTGTTTGGGCCCGTCTGGGGCAATGGCCAGCCTAGGGAGCCTCTATCTGGATTAGTAGTGAACCTTGGAGGCAATGGCCCAGCCTAGGCAGTCTCTGACTGGATTAGCGGTGCACCTTGGAGGCAATGCTGCAGCCTCCGTTCACAAAGTCGGCGGGGGGAAGCGGTGAGCCGAGGATATAGATAATAATTGGGCACACTAAACTGGGGAGAAAACTGGGGTAAAAAATTGGAGACGACTAAATTTATAAAAAAATAAATAAATTTTAAAAACTGCTTTTAGTTGACATGAAGCCAGGACAGATGAAGCATGCTTATTTCTTTACCTTGTGTGATGTTGGAGAGCTGCATTGCGGTGGGATGCAGGGTGCTGCCAGGCGATCGAGGTGAGCCATGACTACCACCGCAGTCTGCCGCAGGTCTATAGCCAGGTCATTGTCCTGGGGTAAAGTCAGATACCGGAGAAAGCTCTCATTGGGGCTTAGGGGTGATGTCAGGATCTGAGGAAGAACAACAACAAATCGCAGGGAAAGAACCAGTGTCAATCACATTTTAACAAGGAGGGAGATAGGAACATAGTCCCAATGATAAGGACACCGCAGCTCTTCCGTTTTCCAAGCATACTATATGACGGGGATCTGAGCCAGCCACTGCCTGTTCTACAGTGCAGGAGGATTCTTAATGAGCTAGAGCGAGACTGCCAGCTACAAACCTGCACCTCCTCCTCGGTGCTGGGGGAGTCTTTGCAGCAGTGTATGTTCTGAAACCTCTGCAAGAGAGGCAGGAGAGGAGCGCTGGTGCCCCGGGCAGATCTTTCATTATCCGTCTCCCTGGATCCACTGTCCCACAGCTGCAGCAGCAACAAGACCGCAGACAGCAGCTGACTGCAAGAGAAACAGAGAGTTAATAATTCTATAGCCACAGTATAAACTCACTGTCAGCAACCTACCATAGGATAAAAACAATGTGCCAGTTTTCACTGGACAACACAAGTAATGGAACGTCACTGAAAGATTCACAGCAAACAGCAGTGTACAGGGCCAGCTATAAAAGAAGGCACTTTGCAATTGTATATAAAAAACTAAAAGTTCTCTAGATCGCAGGATGCGGGGCTGCTGGTTATTCCTAGGGCAACAAAAGCAACACAGGAGGAGCGAGGGCTTTTTCTTGCAGAGCTCCTAAATTATGGAATGCTCTGCCTTCGTTTATCAGGGAAGCTGGGACCATTACAGTTTTCAAGTCAAGACTAAAAACACACTTATAAAATGGCTTTCTTATCTTAGTGGGTTTTAATGTAACTTTAAAATTGCTGCTTTTGTATGATGTGTGTACTGCTATTTAATTATGTTATTTAAATGGTCTGACTGTGGCAGTTGTATGTGTGACATGCTATACAAATGCACTGCGGTTTGTTCTTTTCTCTGCTATGTAATGTACAGTGCTTTGTGATATTTTTGTATTAAAAAGTGCAACATAAATGCAATAAATAAATAAATGCAAGTAAAACTGTAGATGTGACGTGCACATTCACTAACTCATGCTAAAGAATGCCAGACCAATCTTCATCACAACTGGATAAGCGTGTCTACAGATACAAGTACACCTCTAAAGTGCGACAGGCATGTTCTTCCAGAAGCGGTTCAGGGTTTTATTAACCACCCAGCTGAAGTTCATCATAGGCAGCCTGTATATATTTCTAAATCTCCTTTCCTGTCATCTGTCATGTTGGAACAGCTGCTGAGAGAGTTAGGACAGTCATTATCAGTATAGTCATTTTAAAAGACTTTCTCCAATACCTTAGCGTCCCCCTCTGCACGGAGAGCTCCAGCAGGATTGCTAGTGCCAAGTGCTGGTCCTGGAGTGGAATGTTTCCTGCCCCCTTGGTACTTGAAGCTCCATGAACATCGCTGCTTAAAACAGAGACATAATCAGTTTGCATTACACAATTTTAAATACTGGGCTTAATCTTCGAGAATTACAGCTTTTGACTTCTCAAACAGCTAATGGAGTTTTTTTTTTTTCTTTTTCTAGAGACCCAAGTCTTTTGCAATCACAAACATCAGGAAAGACACCTAAATGCAATAACACAGAACCCTGGAACACTAGTCACTGCAGATAAGTAGGTTGGATGTCTTCACCTACACAAGAGAAACACGTGCATTTATCATGCTGGACATCCAGTTCACAAGGTGGCATGCGTGTCATCTTCTCCGCTGCGTATTGGCACTGTAGCCCCTATCAGTCTTGCAATCTGTACCACTGACCTTAGGAATCTGGTTGCTCTCTCCACCACCTCCAGCCACACGGAAGACACTGTTCCCTCATCGAACAGAGACGCCTCGGGGAGAGCGCGAAGTGCATCCAGAGACTCCTGCAGCAACTCACTACACAGGTCTGCGTCCTCACCTGACCACCAGAGGCAAGCGCAAGTTTAATGCTTTTTCAGCAGCAGCAGTCCATTTCTCCACATAACAAAACCAAGAGGTACAAGGTCACAATTGGCTTCAGACTGAATGATGGCTCCAGGTGCGCAGAGTTTTGGGGAAAGCTTAAGTAGCAGCAATGAAGCCTTATTACATTCACAACCACTAAAAACATGAAGCACAGAGCGCACCCTGGTTTCACCAAGTTCATTGTGCCAAGTGTTTGAACAGCTTTACTTATGTACAGTCTGCATTCACTAAGAAAACACTTCTCATTGGACTCAGCCTTGCACTTTCAGAATCTTGAATGCAAGAACAAGTTTAACAATACTAACGAAACCCCCTTCTTAATACATTGTAGTGGACGAGTCTCACCACATTGTCATGGAGTGCTAATGCATTACTGTATCCTATTCCTCCACAAATAAACCAGAAGGACTTTCTTTAAATAACTCCCGTGAATAGGGGTCCACAGCTGGATCACACCACAGTGCTCCATCTCTGACCTGAATCTTCTTGAAAGCAGTTTGTGCAAAGCATTGCCTCAGCCCTGTTGTCTCCTACATGACTTCCCTCTGTGATCCAAATGCACATTCTGGAACTCGCTTACCACTCCACAAACATTCTTTTTCTCTTTCAAAATCATTTCCGGTGACTGATTTGATTATTTTAAAACATGCAGTATTCTGAGAATATTTTTAATGGTATTTTGGTAACCTTACATTTTTTTATTTTTTTTTTTAAAAAAGAGAATATAAAACATTAGCAATAAATAACATTATTATTTTATTAATAAAAGATAATGTATAATACAGAATAAAGGAAAATAACTGGGCAAGCACACCGTGATGCCTAAAGGTTTAAATAGAAAGGAATGCCGATTGCTACATCATTAACTACGTAGTAAACGACATCACAAACACATTAACAGACTTAAACAGAAATAAGCGAGTGCAGTTACCACGGCATCAAAAGCCTCTCGGCTCCTCTCAAAGCTCTGTACGCAACGAGGTTTGACTGAAAGCAGCTTACCTGACCTCCATGCTCTCCGAAGGAATGCGAATGCAAAGGAAAGTGCTGCTCTGGACCCCACTCTGGCCAGCCCCTCTACACCCTTTCCAACCGGGCGGGCGCTGCAATCAGGCAAGAGAAGCCCCATCAGCGTTCATATAGGAGATCCTGTACACTCATCCTCTCATCTCCCTCTATGTAAAGGTGTAGCAAGGTAGTGCTCCAAACCAATCAAACTGAATTCCCTTCCCACCATGGCGTGCATCTAACTGCAGTGGATTACCAGTATGAGGCTGATTAAAGTCCTTTTGCACAGAGAACATAACTGTCACACGTAACTATACGCCCTTACAGCTACAGGCAGCCAATGGCTTCATATTACGTATGTAACGGAGTTTGGGAAATGTGGTCTGAAACTAGCTTATTGCACTGCTTTCCTCTCACTCGCATTTATATACATATACATATATATATACATATATGGCACTGCACTGCTAACTTGAATAAATTGTAAGCAAAAATACATAAATATTAAGCTTCCACTACCGAAACCTGGCACACGGGATCTCGTGATTTATTCACAAGCCAAGCTGGTAGGAGTTCTACATATTAGTCAGTGGTACAAACCACTTCTAGGCAGCAGCCTGGTAAACCCTGTCTACAGGTGAACCCTGATTGAAAGAAAAGAACACAGTTCAAATCACTTAGGCTAGCTGATCTGACTTATTCAATGCCACACCATGTGAAACCACACAGCCACATGTGTGTGCTAGCCTGCTAAGTGCTGGAAGTGCTTTGTGAAATTGACCCCTGGTCGTTCCCATTCCCTCCTCGTCTGCTGCTAGAAATGCTCTGTGAAACCAGCCCCTGGTCGTTCCCATTCCCTCCTCGTATGCTGCTAGAAATGCTCTGTGAAACCAGCCCCTGGTCGTTCCCATTCCCTCCTCATCTGCTGCTAGAAATGCTCTGTGAAACTGACCCCTGGTCGTTCCCATTCCCTCCTCGTCTACTGCTAGAAATGCTCTGTGAAACTGACCCCTGGTTGTTCCCATTCCCTCCTCGTCTGCTGCTAGAAATGCTCTGTGAAACCAGCCCCTGGTCGTTCCCATTCCCTCCTCGTCTGCTGCTAGAAATGCTCTGTGAAACCAGCCCCTGGTCGTTCCCATTCCCTCCTCGTCTGCTGCTAGAAATGCTCTGTGAAACCAGCCCCTGGTCGTTCCCATTCCCTCCTCGTCTGCTGCTAGAAATGCTATGTGAAACCAGCCCCTGGTCGTTCCCATTCCCTCCTCGTCTGCTGCTAGAAATGCTATGTGAAACCAGCCCCTGGTCGTTCCCATTCCCTCCTCGTCTATTGCTAGAAATGCTCTGTGAAACTGACCCCTGGTCGTTCCCATTCCCTCCTCGTCTATTGCTAGAAATGCTCTGTGAAACTGACCCCTGGTCATTCCCATTCCCTCCTCGTTTACTGCCCAATACCTTTTCTTGTCTGCGGCAGGTAAAGGCACACTGGCGGAACTCTTCCATCTGGCTTTAAACTTGTCGTGGCGAACGCTGCGGCTCAGTGCCATCAGATAGCGCTCCAGGATAACCAGCCTCTGCCTCAGTCGCACCGCTGATAGGGTGGTTTTGGCAGTGCGGCCAGCCAATTTCTGCTGGTCATCCACCAGTACATGCAAGCAGTCTTTCAGCTCATTCACATCTGTAAGGGTAAAAAGTAGTAAGAGCTCAACAGCTGTTTTTGCAACAGGGAAAAAACAAACAAAAAACACAGTGTATAGGGAGGGACTAAACAGTCACCTGAAAATAAAGGGGTGCTACAGTGAATCACAGATCATTTAAAATGGACAGAGATGCATTTAGCAGGGATAAAAAAAAAGAAAGCTCTGATGCAAGGGTTCCCAATCTATCCATGAAGAGAACAATATGTGCTCTGTAGTTAGGCAGTGGAAATGTACAGAAAGCTTTATTCAGAAGAAGATTAGCCTTTTAAAACATACAGTATAAATACATCAGAGGCTACTACAGTATATTAAACCCACACCATGCCTCACTGAAAGTTCTCCTCCAAGGTGTCTGTGATTTTAATTTATGACACATGGAGGCAGCAAGTAATCCAGGGGCAAAAAAAACAAACAAACCACAGAACATGCATTCAGCCCTGGCTTGCACCTTTTGCATCTTTCTTACCACGCAAGAGAGCAAAAGGAAACTTTGTGGAAATAGCCAAGTTATTGTTCTGTTTATTCCCTGAACAGTTTCCTGAACGCTGTCAATGAAGCTGCTCAGTGTGTCCCTCCCCCTTACTGATGAGGTCTCGTAAACCATTCTGATGTCAGCGTCGTTTACCATGTGACACTGCTGTGTGTGCCGTACAGGAGAACAACTTCACTGGCAGCTTCTAATCTCATCCCAGGCACTCCTCCTGCTGGAAACAAACCGCTCAAGCGCCTGAGATCAATGAAGCGCTCCTACAGGCAATGCATTGCGTTCCTGGAGCTTCATCAGGGCTATTCTGTGCTAGTACCAGGAACCAGCACTCTACAAACAGCTGGATAATCCGTGCCATGTTCAGATCTACCCCGATGTCATAACACAACTCAAACAGATCACAGAACCTTTTACCGAGATGAATGTTAAAGAAACATGAAGTATTGCACAACGGATTTTATGAGTGAGCACAGACACAACCACATCGAATAAATAGGAGTCAAACTGAATCAATTGAGACACAAGTAGTGACACTCCACAATTAGGCAGATAATTACACATTGCATCTGAAGTACATCACTACTCTATTTTTTGATGTGTACCTACTGTACCACTCAGTGAAAGATGATGGATTTTGAAAAAGGCAAATCTGTCCCATCTAGTAAAATGTGAGTAATGCGTTTCTAAGAGCACCGTTCCTATGATACGGCCCTTTTGCACAAGCTATCCATAACCATAAGCATACACAACATTGTCCAACTTAGCTGCTTCTGGTACTGCATGCCAAAGTATAAAAATAGTCTTCTAATGGACTGTCTGGATCCAACATGTTCCTAGGCATAGGTTTCAAACTAAATGAGCAATCTACTGACAGCACAGTAGGTCTAAATGGAGGTGAAGTACTTAAAAAATAGATGGTGAGTAAGTAGATTCAAGAAAATGCACAGAGTCCTTTTCTTCAATCAGCTGCCAGGTTTATTGAAATATGCAGGGAGTCTGGTCCCAGGTACAGGACATACAGAACTCAAAATTACAATGTTTGCGTGACATTAAATACCCTTCTGTATAGATGGTCCACCTCCCCTTTCTCTGACATTAACCAATGGTCAAGGTAATTTAATTTATTGTGTGAGTGTTAATGTGTGTGTGTCTGTGTGTGTGGTCTAGTGTGACAACCTCTGAACTCAGTGCATTCTTCACACTCCTGGAGACAAAAGGTCCATACATCTGCCTTTTGTTATCTCCTTGCGACCCCCATTGATGCCAGTGGGATTATCTCTTTCGATCTCTCTGAAGTCTAGAGCCTGTTCCCTTCTAGTCCACAGCATTGTTATCTCATTAGCTTGCAGTCATTGTTGGGCAGTTTGTAGACGCATCGTCTCTATCAGTGGTTAGCAGTACATGCAATTTGAACCAAACAGTCTGCTATCTGCAATATTAGTCTCTTTTCAGAAAAGAACACCAGTATAGCTCTGCTAGTCCACATGCGTAGCAAACCCCTAATCAATTCTCCATCCATGTTTTCCAACAGGAGGGGACAACAGAAAAGCCAGAATCATCCGATTAACTTAGTGCAAGCGCCCTGGCATATGGATGAACAGTTACTCTTGAAGATGTACCCTGGTAACAGCAGTTACTTCACATGGACATTCCATCAGTTCCACGTTCTTTGTCGACTGCACTAACTTTACCTTCACAGGCAAAGGGGCTACTGAAATGGGGCTACGGTATTCTGTGAAAATGAAACAAGCTTTCCTTCTACACCTTGCCAGTCAGCTGCTTGCATGGACTGTATTCTCCAAAAGCAACGATGTACAAAACACAAAACACATCTTCAAAACAACCAGGATACTCTCTACACAAGTACAGCAGCTACGTCTTGTTGCAAGAACAGATCTGCTCCCTTTAAATTTCTCTGTTGACATTATTAAATTTGGCAGGCATCATGTGTTTCTTTAACCTACAACTCAGTTGCTAGGAAGCTATTTTTATCCACGCTGAGCGTGCTAAAAACGGTTGCAAAATAAATACTGGGTGACAAAATGTAGTTGGAGCCAAGCCGTGTGGATTTCTCTTCCTGGAACTTTGTTTAACGGCTGAGAATACCTTCCCAGAGGTAACACCTTGGCTCCAGCTCAGGATGTCCATTACCAACCCACCCTGAGAAATTCAGTTATTTTCCATTCGACTTGAGATAGAGTTACAGAGGCAAGTTCCAGATGTCAGCCAGTCACTGAAAATTCCTGCTCTTATCCAGGGATCTGATTAAAATTCCTGCTCCTATCCCAGGGATCTGGCTAAATGTTAAGATGGAACATACATAACAGCAGAATCCAGGGGGAACCAAACAAACCCAGCAATACAAAAACTCCGGAGAGTGGAGTAAAGCAGAGTGCTGAAACCTGTGCTTTATTATGAATCTATTTCTTCTATACTATACACACACACACAAGCACAAGCCTTTTACAGATACTTTGCCAACACCTTTTCTCTGAACACAGCAATCAGACTGATCAGGGAGACTAGTGATAACTGGTTGAGTTTAAGACCTGGTCAGATCCAGAGTAACAACAATTGTGTGCTTTATCAAGAAATATCTCAGATAAACTTCTCCAGCGTTTTACATCACTGTCTGAGGAACACTGTTACACCATTGTGATTCACTGTCTTGAAAAACACATATTTCAGAGTGAAACCAACCTAAAGCTTCTCTCAGGCAATCTGTATAAGAAAACCCTTACATACCTTCCACTTGTGCCATCACAAACTTTAAAGCTGAGATTGAGAATACTCTAAATTACGGCATACTTGTGTAAACGGTATGTACATTTGTGGGCCAGTCTAAATGAGCTGACGATTTAAGTAAAGTGTAGAGGGCATAAGAAAAAGGGGAAATTATATATTTGGAAGTCTACTATAAATGCTGAAAATGTGGCAATGCTCTGCAAGTCACTGATGCACTGAGATACCTTCAAAAGTCACATGAACTTAGCAAGGGCACTGGGCAAAACAAGCTCTTTGTGAATTTGATGTTCAAGAACATACAGTAATAAATAACCATTCAGCCTGGTCAGATCCCTTGGCATAAAGCACCACAACTCAGAAACGATCCCCACAATGAGCAAGAGACTTCAGGAATGTGCACTACCCCCAGTCCTACTGTTCCAGTCTGTAATTTGCAAGTAATGTTTTGTTATTAAATCTTTTGTTTTCCAAGAGCAATGCAGCTAGAACCCTGCTGGTAGAGAGACCGCTGCCCTGCTATCACACCCTCCCATTTCTAAGAATGTCATACCTGGCTGTCTGCCCCAGTCCCATGTCTCTATAATGGAGTGATGGACAGATGCTGCTGCCTCCTCTTCCTCTTTCTTCTCTTTGTCATTTGACTCGTCCTTCCTCTGGCTGCCGAGACAGTCTCCGTTGTCCTCTGGAAAAGCAAGCGAAGCCCGTTTAAATGATTCAGGGGGAGGAGGGTTAGCCAGAGGAGGTTTCACTGGTAGGATGTGGAATGACACTCACAAGGGTAAGTGTCTGGAGGCAAAATGAAAACAGGACTTGGCCAGGGTTACAGTATATTCACTGATCCCATAAAATAACTCCTTTCTTAGCCAAGACAGAGGGGCACGCTTGTCTGGTGATTTGTCTAAAACACCAATGTGATCTAATGGTTACAGTGCAGTCCCTGTGTCGTCTATGTTATCCAGCTCAACAAAAGCAGGACTCCATTTACACCTTTTTTTTTTGTCTCAGTCCTAAAATTGTAACTTTTGACCATCACTGTATAATACTGCAGAGCAGCCCTGTCCTCTATGTACAGTTAGCATTGCCCCTATAATTAGAGTTCTCGTATTGTCAGAGCAGCTTAGCCATACAGTACAACTGACCTACTGCACATGAAGATATTAAACAGGAAGCAACAGCAATTTATAATCTTCAGGTGTTATATCTGAAATTTCAGTGGATCTGAAATCACTTTTTTTTAATTTTATTTTATTTTTTTAAATGAACACATGAAATGGGGAGCAGTGAATTGTTGCTGGTGTTAATGCTGTGAAAGAATAAAAGCCACTAAACTTTTCCATCAGTTACATGAATGACGGGGCACATTTATAATACAATACTTCAAAACTAGAGGAGCAGAACTTGGTCCAGGTCATTCCATGACAAATCACCCAGCAGTTTACACCCTTCCATCTCTGAATCTCATTGAACTCAAATTTAAATTTTTAGACTGATCAGGTCAAGGGTCAAAAGTTAGAGATGTCAAAATGTGAGTGATGGGCACCCCCTTAAGATGAACCAACCTTTACTCAAACGGTTTGTGCTACAGACTTGTGCAAGGTGTTATTTTATAGGCAATCAGGTAGCAAATTCAAAAATACATTTGAAAGAAATCAAAAGAAAGTTACAGCTTAACAATTTTTAACCTTTGTAATTTTTGGGGTTTCACCCCAAGTACAATCTCATAAAATTACCAAGGAAAGGTCTCGGTCTCGGTCTCGTCTATGCAACATTTCTGGAAGGTATTATTTTTGGTATTATTTCAGGTTTTTATTTTTTCAACGAAAACCAAACCTGCCCTTTTTCTTTTTGGGATTTCACCCCAAGGTCAAAGGTCAAAAACTTTGTTGAGGTGCAACTTCCTTTTGTTTTCTTTCACATGTGTTTTATGCCATTTGTGAATTTGCCATGCGGTTTAAGATTACATCCAAATGTCATGTGAATGTGGAAAGCGGGTTGGGAATAACCAAAGAATACTGAACACGTGAAAACAGGGAGCCGTGAAGATGTTGCTACAGTAGAGGCTGTCGAGGTGCACGCTGCCAGCCCGACCGAGGCTGTCGAGGTGCACGCTGCCAGCCCGACCGAGGCCGTCGAGGTGCACGCTGCTAGTCTGACTCACGCCCTTCTCCTCTCACGAATACGACATGAACAGCCTCTGTTCATTGCATAGCCAGTGCATCTATTCATCCAAAAGGCAATAGTGCAGAATAATTCAGTCAGATCCCCACAGTGGAATCTCTCTGGTGCTATCTATATCCCTGAGCAGTTATTTTAGGAAGTTGTTAAACGTATACTCATGTGCACTGTGTGCTGAACTACGTGTTTCATACTTTTAAAAGCTTTTAAAAGCAATGACTTAGACATGCAGAACATGAGAACGTAAACCTCTTGATAGAGAATAAAAAGAGAAGTGTCCCTATCAGTGGAACAGATGGGTTTCGCAATGGCCTTTCTTTAAATGAATAGCACATATAGTACTGGATTTGTAATGTGTTTATCACCCCAGCATGTCTTTCTTAAAGTCTTAAGAGTGTGTGCACTCGCTGGGGTTTTGCATGGTTAATAACGGAGTGTCCAGCATATTTTGGAAATCTCAGTTGTCAATGTGAAACGGGCCAAATCACCAGGACTCACAGCAATACTTTCATGAACATTAAGAAGAAGTTCACCTGCTTGTGCCGACTCCTCCCCATTGCAGGTAATTTCTCCATCTTTGACCATCTCATTCCACAGCTCACACAAGCCACCTGGAGAGAATGCACGCTGGAAACAAGGGAACATATATTACTATCCAGCAAGAAGCAAAGCAAACAGTGCATAGCAGTCAAATAGATATGTCTGTGCAAAGGAACTATTAAAAAATAAAGGACCATTGCTTAATGTATTGAGTGATTGTTAAGATTACTTAAATAATGCTATCTTCAATTTAATCAGATGCAACCTTTGTCCTCTACTCTGGGGAAACTGAGCCCAATCACGTTTTAATTTACTCGTGAGGATGAGCTAGTTTATGTAGGGATTGTAATACATGTGTTTTGTGTTCAATGTGGATTTTACTCAACTTTATAAAATCGTGTTATTAAAGCACAATACAAATTTATCAGGATGCTAAAACTGAGTTTGCTTTCCCTCTTAGTTGTGTACATGAAGTGCCTGTGTGGTCCAAATGTCTTCTCTATATAAATGATCCAATGCACACACACTTCTAATGCACTGCAGTTAAAATGTCCTTACAATATGAATCTAGAGTATGGTACTGTGAACATAGTAGACCCTTAATAACACAACACGAACAGCAGCACTTGAGACCCCTAAGCACACAGCACAAAGAGCAGCGCTTCAATGAGACCCCTAATCACACAGCACAAAGAGCAGCGCTTCAATGAGACCCCTAATCACACAGCACAAAGAGCAGCGCTTCAATGAGACCCCTAATCACACAGCACAAAGAGCAGGGCTTCAATGAGACCCCTAATCACACAGCACAAAGAGCAGGGCTTCAATGAGACC
This sequence comes from Polyodon spathula, assembly GCF_017654505.1. NCBI lineage: Eukaryota > Metazoa > Chordata > Actinopteri > Acipenseriformes > Polyodontidae > Polyodon > Polyodon spathula. Next base: position 50,399,810 of record NC_054542.1, on the reverse strand, counting down.
CCTAATCACACAGCACAAAGAGCATCACTTCAATGAGACCCCTAATCACACAGCACAAAGAGCAGCGCTTCAATGAGACCCCTAAGCACACAGCACAAAGAGCAGCGCTTCAATGAGTACCCCTAAGCACACAGCACACAGCGCAGGGCTTCAATGAGACCCCTAAGCACACAGCACAAACAGCAGGGCTTCAACGAGACCCCTAATCACACAGCATGAAAAGCAGCGCTTCAATGAGACCTCCAATCCAGTAAACACAGCATGAAGAAAAGAGCTTTAACGTGAAACATTTAAAGAATCAGAAAATTGCTACTGCCAAATGGCTATATGGTTTCCTGCTTTCAATGATTTCCAAATGTCATAATAAACATAACAGACAGAGACACACACACCAAGCACATCCAAGTTGAACTGTCAACCAAACGTTACACAATGCACCCTTCAGATTAAAGAGTACCAGTGTACAGCACATCCTTGAGCAATACTGGGTGAAATGTTTTGCAAAGCAAAGGTCCATCTACACACATGGAGCTGCTGACTTGGGCTGTGAACATTTGACGGTTCAGGAAATGGAGGCCTGGCATCAAACTCTTCTTCTATGAATAGCATTCACAGCTCGAGTATCGTACAGAACCAGCCAAGGCCGCCTGGCACAGCAAGAGCTCTCCCAGCAACGCAAATGCTTCCCCTTGGCCAGGGTATCTGAGGAGTGGCACCAGTGCACTGAAACTAGCTTCCTGGGATGCACTCCGTAGCCTGGAACTGCAGATGTAAAGTTCTCTTAACATTAAGCATGCACTTTCACTTTCACTGCAGCAAAGAGAAACGTAAAGGATAAAAATGTCCACCCTGGGTGGGGGTGATTAGGGATTTAATACAAAAAGAAATAAAACACTGCTCTTCCAAACGCATCAACCACAGTGAAGGAAACCCCTCATTTCAAACCCCTCATTTCAACCTGCTTTTTCGCTCAAACATTTTTCTTCCTAAAAATGCACCGTGCAATCCATGCCTAGTAAGCAAACGCCTCCACAAGGCATTGATGATTGAGAGCTCTAGACAAGGTGACCCAGCCAGCTTACATCACAGCACATTTTCTTTACATTGCATCACCTGCTTTCAAACCTTCTTACCTGCAAATCCGTCTTCAACCACTTGGAATCAAACCTGGCCTGGGGATTCAGGGAGAGGTGCGGAGAAGGCATGGTTCCCTGTGCTCTCCGGGCTGCAGGAGCAGCCAGTCCTGGCCAGAGGAAATGAGAAAGACATTAACATGCTGTAGGCTTTTGGTAACAACTGGATCACATGAACGATGCTCATCATCCACTCTTTCGAATCTAGACAATAGTAACCCTGTGATACAGTAGAACGTTTTGCAACGGGAAGTATACAAATTAAGACTGAAAAATAATGCTTACACGTTTAAACAAAAAGGGTGTTTCCGGTTTACCATTGCTATGATTCAGACAGCATGGACTTCAATCTGTTCTGAAAAATTAAATCCTCTGGGCCTTTTGAAAGTACTGGTTTAACAAAGCACATTTACAGCAGAACAACACAATACAGCAGTACTGCACACCCCACTATTAAAACTACGGCTATATGCAATTGGGAGTGTCGTAGGGACATTCTGAACTAACAAGGAGGACTGTCTTACAGCATGTCAATTATCGGACCTTTTCTGACTAAAGCAACACACCCCATGAGGTGACATAACATACACCTAGTATCCCCTAGATAATCAAATAAAAACGCTAAATATAGGCTCAGATATGTTCGTTACAAATCGTTTCTCTTAGAATACGCTCGTTAAAACATTTGCCTATTGAGATTAGCTCTAGTTTCCCATATGATGTCGCTGGATATGTTACTATTAGCAACCAATGCAATGTCCTATCAGGGTCAAATAATACACGTCGCATAAACCGTCCACAAGAACTAAGGAGACAGCACCGCACCGTGTAGGCGGAATACACAAAACCCCCAATCTTATCCGTATGATTTACCGGTTTCTTTTATTACAGAATTGACCAACACCGTGTTAATTCTGCATTCAGCGCGGACTGCTGCTTGTTTGATGCGAACTGCAGCAGCTACTTACTGTCTGTATAGACAACCCTGCCACAAACAGAAAACGAAATCCCTGCACACTCGACACAAGCAACGTTGTAATCGCTCTTACTATAAAACACGGTTATGCTCACCTGATAAAATCGGTTTCTCCTTTTCCTGCCTCACAGTTACCAGCTCTGCTGCATACTAATGCCATCCATTTTGGACCATGATTGACATTCCTGTTTGCCAAATGACTTAGCAGTCGTCGCCGATGACGACATATTCGTCGTCAAAGGGGCGGGACAGGGCATCCCTCGGGGTTGGTTGACTGATCGGTAGGGTTTATATGTACGCTTTTGTTGTAGGTCCTTCGTGAAGCTGCATGAGCAGTTATTGTGTGTATGTTGCATGTAAATCACAGCAAAACCTTACTGCTCTAACTGACATAAGATTTGCTGATTCAATGACTCGATTTGCCCTTACTTTTGAAATCTTTGTCAAATTCCGACCGAATCGCTACCTTTAGTTTTGCTTACAAGCTGTACGGGAGAGCTGCTGTTGTGCAACCGATGCCTATTTAAACTAGACGTCACTGAAAATGTAAAGGGCCAGGGATGATAATGTATGTGTTTATTTCAGGAACATAACATATAGCAGGTGTTGCTGGCACCAAGGCAGCTGATTCCGCACCTGACAGGAGCTGCACAACACATTCCCAACACAGCCACCCATTTCACTTTGTCTACACTTGAGTAAGCCAACAGAAGTATTCCTCTCTCGTATCCTGGTGTTATATGGTGGCAGCAGTCTTTCTGATCTGTTGTGTTTCGCTATGTTCTGGTATGCTAAGAAGAAAAAAGAACGAAACCACGCGTATTTCTCATTTGCTTGTTCAATTGATTACAAGCAGAGGGCGCTCGATTGAAACCAGTACACTTTTTTTATAAAGCAGACCAAGCCTAGTCTTCGTGCTTGTGTCGTTCTACACATTAGCATTGTTCTTATCGTGAGCAATTTCATGCGATCTTTGCAAGAATGAACCTCCGTAGGAAATACAGCTTTTATTTCAGGGGTGTATAGTGGGCGCCTGTGAAACGCATATTTAGTGTGTGGAATAGCCTAATCGCGTGAATTGCCTGTGTACTGTTAATAATAATAATAATAATAATAAATAATAATAATAATAATAATAATAATAATAATAAATACGAAAGCTTGTAGGATGACTTTAGAAGCGAAGGACAGTACCGGCAATTCGCTGTCTGCTGCTGGTTTATGCATTGCTGTGCTGTCCAGTTTTGTCAATGGATCAACGTTTGTCTTACAGAAAAAGGGGATATTACAAGCACAAAAGCGAGGTACTGTGACGTTTATTTTGGCTATGTAATGCCTCATTATTGATTGTCATCGATGATTTAAAAAAAAAGAAATTGCAATTCGAATTGTCCAGCTACCAAAAAACACGATCCTAATGCGGGAGCGTTTTCATTGCAACATTTATCGTGCAAGACCGAACTGGCCAACTGGTTCATCGGGCAAGACAGGCACTCGCACAAGCTTCAGTTGCGCGCTTATATTTCCCAAATAAACCGAACGCAACACAGAAATACATCTGCCTCGATTAGGCGCCTGGCTGACAGCATTGTTGCATTGCTACCCTCCTTATTCTCTCTCTGTTTGGGGTTTCTGTGAGAGGGGTACAGCTGCAGGACAAAGCTACCACAGGGTAGTGCTGTGTGCGCAACTCGTCATAAACGTCATCATTTTACGCTACAGTCCGATCATATGGTAAAGGTGATGAATTTACCTACTAAAACTAAGTTTATTTCATAACAGTAACTTAAGCCTAAGGTTCGTGGTGTATTGGCCATAACTTTAAATAGACACAACAGTAACCTAACTATAACCCTAAGGTTCGCGGGGCACTGGCCGTGGATGGCCAGTTATTTCTCGCAGAGTAATCGCTATGTTCGGTGCTCTCCCCCTCACAGCCCCTGTTTATCGTGACGTGGTAGCGGTATTGAGGGTGAGTGAAGCCTTGGTAGATTACGAGTTGCGCACTCAGCACTACCCTGAGTGGGCTCCCTGCGAGAGATGCGCTGTGGGAGCCTTCATTTCATTCCATACAGGGAGCCACTTTTAATTTTATACTATCTCTGCCAAACCATCATCAAAGTAAATACATTTCTTATACGGATTGGTCTTCACTCGGACACGGCATCATTAATGACTGCATTAAATAGCAAAGCTCTGTGAAAACTACAAGACAAACACCCTCTGTTGAGACATTTATGCAGGAATACGCAGATATGATTTTTTAAATTTAAAACAGAATTCATTTATGAGGCACTTCATCTTTAAGTTACGTTCCTGGTAGAAATACTGGTATTGCAGTGTGAAGAAGGTTAGTTAAAATGCAACATCTGATAGTTTTGGTACAGAATGACATGTGTTATGACCCAGCTGTAATTAACAGACCACTTGCAGTGAAAAGCAGTTTCAAACTGGGTGATTTCAGCCTCTTTTCTCAGGATCCAGCGTGCGTTCCTGAAGCTTGGGAATTCACTGAACTCTGTCATTGCCTCTTCATAGGAGTTTCATACCTAACTGAATGCGTGTGGTGGAGTGGAACGCTAGCAAGTGAGTACTGGTTCATTTACTCTTCAGTTAATGTGGCAGGGCGTAGACGCTGTGTGTGGTTCAGTTACTCTTCAGTTAATGTGGCGGCGCGTAGACGCTGTGTGTGGTTCATTTACTCTTCAGTTAATGTGGCGGCGCGTAGACGCTGTGTGTGGTTCAGTTACTCTTCAGTTAATGTGGCGGGGCGTAGACGCTGTGTGTGGTTCAGTTACTCTTCAGTTAATGTGGCGGCGCGTAGACGCTGTGTGTGGTTCAGTTACTCTTCAGTTAATGTGGCGGCGCGTAGACGCTGTGTGTGGTTCAGTTACTCTTCAGTTAATGTGGCGGCGCGTAGACGCTGTGTGTGGTTCAGTTACTCTTCAGTTAATGTGGCGGCGCGTAGACGCTGTGTGTGGTTCAGTTACTCTTCAGTTAATGTGGCGGCGCGTAGACGCTGTGTGTGGTTCAGTTACTCTTCAGTTAATGTGGCGGCGCGTAGACGCTGTGTGTGGTTCAGTTACTCTTCAGTTAATGTGGCGGCGCGTAGACGCTGTGTGTGGTTCAGTTACTCTTCAGTTAATGTGGCGGGGCGTAGACGCTGTGTGTGGTTCATTTACTCTTCAGTTAATGTGGCAGGGCGTAGACGCTGTGTGTGGTTCAGTTACTCTTCAGTTAATGTGGCGGCGCGTAGACGCTGTGTGTGGTTCAGTTACTCTTCAGTTAATGTGGCGGCGCGTAGACGCTGTGTGTGGTTCAGTTACTCTTCAGTTAATGTGGCGGCGCGTAGACGCTGTGTGTGGTTCAGTTACTCTTCAGTTAATGTGGCGGCGCGTAGACGCTGTGTGTGGTTCAGTTACTCTTCAGTTAATGTGGCGGCGCGTAGACGCTGTGTGTGGTTCAGTTACTCTTCAGTTAATGTGGCGGCGCGTAGACGCTGTGTGTGGTTCAGTTACTCTTCAGTTAATGTGGCGGCGCGTAGACGCTGTGTGTGGTTCAGTTACTCTTCAGTTAATGTGGCGGCGCGTAGACGCTGTGTGTGGTTCAGTTACTCTTCAGTTAATGTGGCGGCGCGTAGACGCTGTGTGTGGTTCAGTTACTCTTCAGTTAATGTGGCGGCGCGTAGACGCTGTGTGTGGTTCAGTTACTCTTCAGTTAATGTGGCGGCGCGTAGACGCTGTGTGTGGTTCAGTTACTCTTCAGTTAATGTGGCGGCGCGTAGACGCTGTGTGTGGTTCAGTTACTCTTCAGTTAATGTGGCGGCGCGTAGACGCTGTGTGTGGTTCAGTTACTCTTCAGTTAATGTGGCGGCGCGTAGACGCTGTGTGTGGTTCAGTTACTCTTCAGTTAATGTGGCGGCGCGTAGACGCTGTGTGTGGTTCAGTTACTCTTCAGTTAATGTGGCGGCGCGTAGACGCTGTGTGTGGTTCAGTTACTCTTCAGTTAATGTGGCGGCGCGTAGACGCTGTGTGTGGTTCAGTTACTCTTCAGTTAATGTGGCGGCGCGTAGACGCTGTGTGTGGTTCAGTTACTCTTCAGTTAATGTGGCGGCGCGTAGACGCTGTGTGTGGTTCAGTTACTCTTCAGTTAATGTGGCGGCGCGTAGACGCTGTGTGTGGTTCAGTTACTCTTCAGTTAATGTGGCGGCGCGTAGACGCTGTGTGTGGTTCATTTACTCTTCAGTTAATGTGGCAGGGCGTAGACGCTGTGTGTGGTTCATTTACTCTTCAGTTAATGTGGCAGGGCGTAGACGCTGTGTGTGGTTCAGTTACTCTTCAGTTAATGTGGCAGGGCGTAGACGCTGTGTGTGGTTCAGTTACTCTTCAGTTAATGTGGCGGCGCGTAGACGCTGTGTGTGGTTCAGTTACTCTTCAGTTAATGTGGCGGCGCGTAGACGCTGTGTGTGGTTCAGTTACTCTTCAGTTAATGTGGCGGGGCGTAGACGCTGTGTGTGGTTCAGTTACTCTTCAGTTAATGTGGCAGGGCGTAGACGCTGTGTGTGGTTCAGTTACTCTTCAGTTAATGTGGCGGCGCGTAGACGCTGTGTGTGGTTCAGTTACTCTTCAGTTAATGTGGCGGCGCGTAGACGCTGTGTGTGGTTCAGTTACTCTTCAGTTAATGTGGCGGCGCGTAGACGCTGTGTGTGGTTCAGTTACTCTTCAGTTAATGTGGCGGCGCGTAGACGCTGTGTGTGGTTCAGTTACTCTTCAGTTAATGTGGCGGCGCGTAGACGCTGTGTGTGGTTCAGTTACTCTTCAGTTAATGTGGCAGGTTAATGCGTAGACGCTGTGTGTGGTTCAGTTACTCTTCAGTTAATGTGGCGGCGCGTAGACGCTGTGTGTGGTTCAGTTACTCTTCAGTTAATGTGGCGGCGCGTAGACGCTGTGTGTGGTTCAGTTACTCTTCAGTTAATGTGGCGGCGCGTAGACGCTGTGTGTGGTTCAGTTACTCTTCAGTTAATGTGGCGGCGCGTAGACGCTGTGTGTGGTTCAGTTACTCTTCAGTTAATGTGGCGTAGACGCTGTGTGTGGTTCAGTTACTCTTCAGTTAATGTGGCGGCGCGTAGACGCTGTGTGTTTCTGAACTTCATCTTCATCAAGGACGTGCTTTTCATTGTTACTGGTGTTAATTGGTCAGACAGTGCTGGTCCGACGCCCGTCGAGTCTGGACAGGGTCCTCCCAGGGTTCAGTACCCTGGTGATATCTAATGCTTTGGTTGACAGTGGGAATGGCTTGACGATGGGAACCTGTCGATCCTCGGTCACCGCAGTTAGGTTTGGCTAGTGGCCAGAGGCTTTACTTAAGTCTTATGGTATAAATTGTTAATGTCTGTGAGCTGGAGGAAGCCTGTGTGTTTCTAACAAGCCTTGTGTTCTTTTTAAACAGTGGCTCTGGGCCAGGTAGGGAATTTCCTGGCGTACAACATGGCTCCGGCTGCTTTAGTCACACCCCTTGGAGCGCTCGGGGTCCCCTTTGGGTAAGTCACAAGCCTCAGTTTGGTTTCCTGGATCCCGCCCGATTGGACAAGCCTTTGCATATAGAACCCTCACAGCATTGCCTACCTTGAGGTTTAGAATCAGGCCTAGAGGAATTACAGCAGTAGATATTTGCTTTGAAAGCTTCAGTTAACTATTGTGTCAGAGTTCTTGAAACAAGACACCCACTAACTCCAGGAAGTAAACCCTCATAGACAGCCTGTGTTGCTTACCTTATAGTAGCTTGCATGAAGGAAATACATAAAGAGCCCGGTCTTTCTCTTAGGTCTCTCTTGGCTTCCTACATGCTGCAGGAGAATCTCAATGTTCTTGGGAAGCTGGGCTGTGTGTTAAGCTGCACAGGTGCTGCTGTTCTGATTATCCACGCTCCGAAGTCTGAGTGTGTGAGCTCAAGGGTGGAGCTGGAAGAGAAGCTTGGAGATCCAGGTACGGTACAGTTCAAACAGCATTGAAAAGTAGTAAAGAGGAGAAAAACGAAACAGGCGCATGTTTCAGGAGATACAGAGAAAGAAGAGAAGATACATTTAATAGAACACAATAATAAAGCAAGTACATCAGGACAGAGAGAAACAAAGTAAAGTTAGAGACGAGAGGTCATTTTAAAGTAGCCTCATTTTTTTAATGTGTAATGTATCAAATTATAGTTTCGGTAATGCAGGATATTTTATGCCAAAATGAAAAATAAACAAATAAATGTCAAAATAAAGAAATATATAGACGTTTATTTGTATGTGTTTATTTATTCATTTATGTATTTGTTTTATTTATTTAAGCTACATTAATCCAGCTACATTTAAAATCACAGTGGTCTCTAGCAGCACATTGGGCTCCATCAGCTTAGTAGTCAGCCACTGCGCCCACATCCGAGCCACTGCGCCCACATCCGAGCCCGAGCCACTGCGCCCACATCCGAGCCAGTGCGCCCACATTAGAGCTTTTTTATTTTAGAATGGGCCTGTTTGAAATAGGTTCCCCTCTCCATTAGGACTCTTTTTGAAACAGGCAGAACCACTTTAGATGGAAAATACTAAATCCAACCACATCAACCCTTTTGATATTTGCTTGGGAGGTATGTTAATTAGGTACCCACTTCTTTTGCATAACATTCCTCATACTGTCGGAATTGGGGTTTTGCGACTTTTCTCATCCTTCTTGGCCATTTTTTTAATATTTTTGCTCGAAGCACGAAAAACAGATAGAAAATTAGAAAAAACAGCCACAAAAGAGCTCCTCGGAAAAGCTTTGCTATTCAGACACATTAAAGGTTCCAGTGTAACAGGGAGGAGATTAAGTGCGGATGGACGACTGCAAGCAGCTGTGAAAGAGCCGGGCTAGTCTGCACTCGTTGCTCTAGAGCTTTTAACCTGTTCTCATCTCACAGGCAGGGGATAGAACCCGTAGCGGCAGTGCAGCGCACTACACTGCCCATTGCAGTCCTCCCCTTTAGCCTTGTTGATCGGCTGTAGCCAATCATACCAGCCACATTACACAGCATCCCATTAAGTGTTACTAAATGCTAATAATGTGCAGTAAATGAGAACTCCCTCGTAACCGGCTCTCGGCTCTCTTTTGCAGTGTTCCTCGGCTATCTCTGTGTCGTCCTGCTGCTGCTGCTGCTGCTGATCACGTGGGTCGCCCCTGTGCACGGCCCCACTAACATCATGGTCTACAGCACTATCTGTTCCTTGCTGGGCAGCTTCACTGTGCCGAGCAGCAAAGGCCTGGGGCTGGCTGCTCAGGATGTGTTCACTGAAGACCCCTCCAGTCAGAGAGCCCTGTATCTCTTGGGGCTGCTATTGTTCACCCTGGCATCCAGTGTCCTCATCCAGTTCACCTACATTAACAAAGCGTTGGAGCACTTTGACAGCTCTGTGTTCGGTGCTATTTACTACGTGACGTTCACCACTCTCGTCACATTGGCCACTGCCATTCTCTTCAGGGAATGGAGTGACTTGGGTGCTGTGGACTGCCTTGGCATGCTGTGTGGCTTCGTCACAGTGTCTGTGGGAATCGTTCTTCTTCAAGTATTCAAGGAATTCACTTGGAGTTGGAGTGATGTAAAGAAAGCTCCTCGTAAGAAAGACTGAACACTTGCAGTGCCTGCTTCTTCAGTGGTGCAAACATTCTTACCATGTTTTTATTCATTGTTTTTAATCATTGCACATTGTTTGCAACCTAATATGTACATTCCAGAGTCACAATAGAGGAACCAAATACTGTATCTTGCACAGCACTAACTAAAGAAACTTAACTATGCTATAACTATATATTTTTTTTTTGTTTTATTAATAGCTATGTTTAAAACATAATTTCTCTGGTGTTTTGTGGTCAGATTTATAATATGTTTAAAATGACAACTATTTGTTAGGCTTGAAAAAAAAAAAAAGCATTCTCGCAGGTTAAAATCTCTTGAGAAAAGCTCATGGTACTGTATGTAATATATTTAAAGTGAAGGGTTAGGGTTAGGGTTAAATGGTCTGTGTCGTAGCCATCCTCAATTATTCAGCAGCACAGATGCAACAGCCTTGATAACTGACCTCAGAAACAGTGTCCTTCAGTTGAACCCTGCTCAGGAGTATAAAATCAGAGTAAAATCACAGTGGCGGCGGTCGTCTGCTCTGTGCTGATCTGGAAAAGCACTGCAATGAAACTTGCTGTTAACGTTAATAACACTGGTGGGAGGGTGTGTGTTACTGGCATGTGCTGTGGCTTGTTTAAAATAAGCTGTCTGTGCAGGGAGAGTTGCAGGACTCTTAGGAATGGACTGCATGATAATGAGCTCTCTACTCAACACCTGATTGGCTGAGAGGGTCTGTAAGAGAATTGAAAGATGTTTCAACAATGGTCTGCAAATCCAAGGAAACGGGGGCCAGCCTTCATTGCACAGCAAATCAGGGGAAACTAAGTTAGCTGTGCACGCTGCTTTAATAGGAGACTGGACCTGGTTAAATAACTGGGTAGGTTTTCAACTGGAGGAGCGGCACGCAGTCACTATATTGTTCTGGGTAAAACAGCCTGCTGTTTGTTGAGCTGGCTGGCACTGTATTTAACACATGCTTATCTCTGAAACCCACGTATAGCACTGTGGCATGTTAACTAAACTGTACACACTGTGCCATGATGGAAAGCAAAACAAGGAAAGCTCATTCTTTTTTTCTTACAAGGCACAAAGCAACAGTGCTGTCATATGGAACTACCATATGACTGTGACGTTAGATTCAATCCAAGACAGCAACCTGCAGCTAATGGGATTGAGGGCTGTGATCTTGTGTATGCTGCTGTTGTCGTTTAGATAATAAACACTAATTAAAACCTCATTGTCAACTGCTCACTATTTACTGCATGTCCCTCCAACAGCACAGAGTGCTAAGACTGGGAACACATTGAAGAATGCTACACTGGTCTTGGCAGTCACAATAAAAAAGATTAAATTAAAAACAGTCATTGTGCATTGGTAATTAAAATTAGTATAGTTGGGGTCCCAGAGCACTGAATGTATTTCTTGTTCAATCTGTCGCCTGTGAAGATGGGGTGCTTATCTACTCAGGAATATATTGAGCAATCAAGGGACATCGCTTTCACCAAACCCCACTGATTCAGCAAGCAAGGGACAGCGCTTTCACCACACCCCATTGATTTAGCAAGCAAGGGACAGCGCTTTCACCAAACCCCATTGATTCAGCAAGCAAGGGACAGCGCTGTCACCAAACCCCATTGATTCAGCAAGCAAGGGACAGCGCTGTCACCAAACCCCATTGATTCAGCAAGCAAGGGACAGCACTTTCACCAAACCCCATTGATTCAGCAACCAAGGGACAGTGCTGTCACCAAACCCCATTGATTCAGCAACCAAGGGACATCGCTTTCACCACACCCCATTGATTCGGCAAGCAAGAGACAGCGCTTTCACCACACCCCATTGATTCGGCAAGCAAGAGACAGCGCTTTCACCACACCCCATTGATTCAGCAAGCAAGGGACAGCGCTTTCACCACACCCCATTGATTCAGCAAGCAAGGGACAGCGCTTTCACCACACCCCATTGATTCAGCAAGCAAGGGACAGCGCTTTCACCACACCCCATTGATTCAGCAAGCAAGGGACAGCGCTTTCACCAAACCCCATTGATTCAGCAAGCAAGGGACAGCGCTTTCACCACACCCCATTGATTCAGCAAGCAAGAGACAGCGCTTTCACCACACCCCATTGATTCAGCAAGCAAGGGACAGCGCTTTCACCAAACCCCATTGATTCAGCAACCAAGGGACAGCGCTGTCACCAAACCCCATTGATTCAGCAACCAAGGGATATCGCTTTCACCACACCCCATTGATTCGGCAAGCAAGAGACAGCGCTTTCACCACACCCCATTGATTCAGCAAGCAAGGGACAGCGCTTTCACCACACCCCATTGATTCAGCAAGCAAGGGACAGCGCTTTTACCAAACCCCATTGATTCAGCAAGCAAGGGACAGCGCTTTCACCACATCCCATTAATTCAGCAAGCAAGGGACAGCGCTTTCACCAAACCTCATTGTTTGATATCATCACCTGCAAACTACTGCATGCTGCCTTATAGATAACCTGAAGGACTTTTGTATGCAATTGATAACACTTGTTGGTACAGCATTCAATAGTGATATTGTTGTTTATTAAATACACAGGGAGATCTTTGCATTATACTGAAAAACAGAATACACTCTTTGTAGTAATTGTAGCAGTTGTGCATATTGCATTGATTTGTGTCCTTTCACCCACTGCATAGTTCTGCAATGTTCTACTATTACCACAGAATGTAAACCTGAATATTATTATTATTATTTAGCATTTTATTTAGTGAAGTTAAGGGGGGCAGGGAATGTGTAATGCAGAGGGGGTCTTTGGGGTGTTTTCTTAAAGGCAATAACATGTGGGCTCCAGTGAAGTCATGTGATATCTTCCCAGCTGGGGACAAAGAGGAAAACGTGGCTGAGGATAGTGGGTATGCTCTTGTGCTAATTAAGTATTTAGTGTAACTTTAAACTTATCTGTAGCGTTCTTGGTCCCATATTATAATATCAATGTGAGTGTCCGCTTCTAAGAGAAGAATAACCCTGTGAAATTGCCACCTCGTTCACAAAGGGTACACTGTAGAGCTTCAAAGCACTTGCAAACTACAGAACAATATCAAAGCAAATGACATACTGAAAAACATTCACAACTAGCAAACAGTCATTCAAACGGAGCAGTGGGCAGAAAGAACATTGTAACCCTACAGCATAAATAAGAATCAATATATTGGCACCTGCTGAAGACCAGTCTTGACTTGTTAAAAAACACGATCCAGGTTTTTAGAAAATGCAGTGTGTGCTTCATGAAACACTTCTGTCAGTTGTATGTCACTAATATACCTGAACACTGTAAACTGCTAAGAGTAGTCTGCAATCCTTTCTCTCCTGCCTGAGACCTTTTCACCAGAAGCCATCTTTCCTCTTTGTCTTGTGTGCCGCAGGTCTCTTAGTTGTTTGCATGTTAACAGTACTTGAACTCTTTCAACACTGCAAAAAGAATTCAAGGAGCAGCAATGCTCTTATTTCTGGGTTGTTATTGACTCATTTGGAATGGGGTTGATTTTATAGGCGCCATTCCTTTAAAATAAACGAGTCTGTCATGGAATGTAGGCAATTTAACTTTTTATGGTTTATTTTGCAGTTAATGTTTCTCAAGATTGCAGAGAATTGTGGACTTTGATAGCAGCATGTTAATATTTAACCAAAGAGCTGCCAAAACAATAGGCATATAAAACAAAGTTAAAGAAAAGTGAATGGCTACAAATCTGCCTAAAATCAATGATATTATATGCTGGCAATCTACCCCCTTAATCCATGTGAATATTATCAGAACCAGACCTGTGTCAATCTAACCCCCTAATCCATGTGAATATGATCAGAACCAGACCTGTGTCAATCTAACCCCCTAATCCATGTGAATATGATTAGAACCAGACCTGTGTCAATCTAACCCCCTAATCCATGTGAATATGATCAGAACCAGACCTGTGTCAATCTAACCCCCTAATCCATGTGAATATGATCAGAACCAGACCTGTGTCAATCTAACCCCCTAATCCGTGAGAATATTATCAGAACCAGACCTGTGTCAATCTAACCCCCTAATCTAAGTGAATATTATCAGAACCAGACCTGTGTCAATCTAACCCCCTAATCCATGTGAATATGATCAGCTCTAGGACTGTCAGAACCAGACCTGTGTCTCTGTCAGGGTGCACATTTAGGTGCAGACACTTCCAAATGGTTTACATTGCATTTGAATTTCTGGTTGTAGAACACACATTAGTTATTGCAGTGTATGTGTCTGATTTACCTAGGTATATCCAAGTCAGGTAGAGTCACGTGTGATGAAAGGTAAATCACTCTTTGTAACCTTGACACCTCTCAACACTACAGCAAACAACTACAGCAAACAACTTGAAAACATAATGATACAGAGAGAGTATGTTTCGCAGTGCCTGGTATAATTATAACAGCATCAGGCTGGGGTAACTGGTTTTTGCACAACATAATTATGTTGTTTTGTTTTTTCTTCAAACCAGGAACTGATTCAGGAAACAAATTATTTAGACATTGTTACTGTCGGCCTGTTAATACAATTCAACACTTAGTAACAAAAATGTAAACTGTTTTGTTATGAAGAAAAACTATGGCTAGCATTGATATATATCACACACACACACATATATATATAGATATATATAATATATATATACACACACACACACACACACACACACACACACACACACACACACATATATATATATAGCAGCAGTGCACAGTGTGGTCCATAAGATTCGTGCATCCATCATCACACGCAATAAAATATGCTTTCACCTCGTCATAAAATTTTAACATATGTAATATTTGCCACTCGACTGTAATCTGGATATAGTAGATTGAACCATAGATATTATATTAACATAGAGTAGCTTTGACTCCAGCACAGATATTATAGCCTCCTGGCTCCGTTCCGAGCGTTCTCCTCCCCAGTGACGTCACGGCGTGCTGGCCGCAGTTGTGCCGGTTGTGGAGCGGATGCGGAACAAGCGAAGGTGAAAAACATTGGGCAAACCCCAGCGCATAACCCGGCCGTCACCAGGTAACATATATTGAGATATTGCGAAAATGATTCTTTTTTTAAGCCGGTGTTTTGTGTTTTACTGTTTAGCCGGACTGGCGAGAAGAGAAAGAGGTGGGCATTTTTTAAAATGTTTTTCAAAGTCTGTTTTCTGGTCCTGTTGTGTGTGTGTCGGTTCCGGAGACGACGCCTCGGTCAGTGCTAGCAGGAGAGAAATTACCTTGCATTGGATATTGGACCAAGGAGCAAAGCAGCACAGAGCTGTATATAACTGTGTACTGTGAGGTTGGCTCACGGGTCAGCGACCATTTTAACTGGCATTAATCTCTATTCTAGTGGTTCGTAAATAAAATAACAAGTGTTCTGTTTATTTTGGCACTATCTCTTTTAAAATTTGCCTGGCGGGGTAGATAACGGGTTAAGCACAGTGGCATGAAGATACGGAGCTGGTTACGTAGGGTGCGCTTCCAGATTTGTTTCCGTGTCACCCACACTTAGACTGCAGCAGATTGGGTGCCCTGTATGGCATGATCAGTGTCACACAGAAAGCAGCTGTCAGGTTAATTATGCAGTGTATTGGCAATGCAAGATAACATGGCAATATTAGTGGAACCGTAGTGGCAAGAACACATTTTTCTTGGTTGAATTTACCACTTTTTGACGGCCTGTGCTTGCTGTGTTGTATAGTGTAACATATTTGTGATGCGTACATACCTACTGCGCAGTAACGTGATAACGCGTTCTTTAACGCGCAGTTGTTTTCTTTGGTGGTTCATGATCACATTTAGTTAAGTGGATTAATGTAGCTATAATTTAAGTTACAGGCAGTACAAAAGTATATGGTTGCTTTGTTTTAAATCTTTTTAAATCTCTTATCTGAACACCTGTACCCCGATATAAAGACGTCCTGTCAGTACAGTTTTTGCCGGCTGCTGGATCTCTCACTGTAACATAATAATATAATACGATGCGCCAGTGAATTACACTAGTACTGGGTTTGTTTGAAATCGCAGCCTGAACATGGACTGGTAGAATTAGCACTGCAAAGTTATGGAATGAAATCTTGATTTACAGAAGCTACAGATATATCGAGATCCAGAGGACAGACAAGACAGCATCAGTAATGAACTAGGAAAAAAGAGTGGTGCCCTTCAATGTCAGCATGAGAAACGCAGAATCAGGCTTAGTGGAAGTAATGGAAGAAAAGGGTTGTGAAGCAGGTGCAGTAACTTGCCAGAATGGTAAGGGATATTTTAGCTTAGCTGTTACACCTAAAGTCACTGCAGCCACAGACACGTGTTACTGGTAGAGGGTTAAAGATGAGTGCCCTTATGAATGATGTATTGTCAAATAAAGTATATCTTTTTTTATTCCTGTTGAAATTGTTCTGTTATTCGAAAAAGTTAAATATTGGGAACCATGTTTACCTTTTGAATGTTTTTGTGTGATTTTGAATAAAGTTTGGGAGAAAAACAAAACCCCTCGCTGCCCATCAATGTCTGCTCTGTATGTGAGTGTCTTCATTTCAAATACGTTTACTGTGGCAACCACAGCAACACACTCCCTGTCAACCTTAAGAGTGGAAGCAGGGTCAACAGACTGCCATCTACTCACATTGATTTTCTATGAAATGCAGCAGATTCCCTGAAATCATGAAACAAAAGGTGAATGGTAACAATTATTTTGTTGCCTAGATACTTTATATGAGAGTGTAACTTTAAATAATTTTTTTTTTTTTTCTTTTTGTATCCAGTGTGATGAGAATAAACACATTTAAAATCAATTCTGGCACAAATATTTTTTAACTTAATTTAAAAAAGTGATTACCCAATTACAGTAGAGGCCTCTTTAGCAGCCTCTACTCACTAAGGGTTTCAGCTTGCTTTACAAACTACAAAACCAAACTCGGGAGCTCCTGTCTTTGACATACCCCTCCCCACAGGGAGCATCGTCAGCCTTTCATGTGCTGCAGTGCTTTTGCAAAGAACACGTTGGTTTGTAACAGGCAGGTTGCACAGCTAGTGTTGCTGTGTTGTACAAATGTTGCTCTGATGACTGATAATATAAATAAACTGACAGGTGTCTCCCCCCCCCTCCCCCCCCCGTATATAGTAACACATTTCTGAACCTCTTGATTTTAACAGCCTAAAAACAGGTAACAAATGGAAGTTGTTGTTGGTTAACTTTTTCAATTTAGATTGTTTTGGTGTTGCAGTGAGTAAATGACCAGTGACAAGCTTGATGGTCCCTGTGGACAGTAGTTCACACTGTGCCACCACCATCACACAGTTCAGTACGTGGAGTACTGATCACCATTCCAGGCAGTCTTCAGAAAGATTGTATGGACATGGAAACAACTGCTTCCTCAACCCCAAGGGGTGCACTTTTGAGGGCAGTGTTGAAGCGTGTCAGGCAGTGAGTGTAGGGAAGCTCACTGACACTAGCTGCACCTAGAATGAGTCACGGGGGGGGGGGGGGGGGGGGGGGGGGGGGG